>NC_080388.1:66040488-66640488 GCF_028751815.1 Salvia miltiorrhiza | reverse complement strand
TTACTCCCTCATTGCCAGAGGCTCCAACTTGAGGCAAATCTTGTGTTTCTGCAGTGTCAGGGGGTTGAGATTCTAGCTTTGCAGCTGCTTGCAGCACCCGGTTTTGGACTTCCGACGATGAGGGCGACATTGGGAGTCCGTTCCGATTCGTCTCCAGCTTCCCGGCAGCCCATGAAATTGCTTGACCCCCGAGTGTGACTGGAGCTAGCAGGGACCTATGGTAGTAGTAGGTTTTTTTACAGTATAGAAACCAAAAATTACGTGTCGAGTGTATGTTGTATAACCGATCTATAGAAGCTTTTATTGTTAAGATGGTAACCTTAAATCTTGCTGAAAGTCTTCTGCGCCTTGATATGAAGCGATTCGTCGGAATATAGTCTGTTGGATAGTTGAACGTAGAAACGATGCTAGATTTAGATAGCTTCGGATTCAAACAAAATAGGGATGATGTCTCTCGTACCTGTCCGAGGCCGATAACACCAATGAATTGCAGTGCCGTTTCCCACTCTGCAAAAACAAGGATCGTTAGCGTTTAGTCGGAGGAGCTCGGAAGAGGAAAAGTCCGCTACCGCGAGCAAGTCTTCCTTCATAAACAAATGATGATTTTACCTAATACTGAATAAGCTGCTGCAGCGACACCCTATACATGGAGTTCATACAATTAGCAGAGAAAACGTCAATGAACATATGCTTATATACAGAGGCACGAAAGTATACGAGAAAACATCCTTACCACTCCAAAACCAACAAGTTTCAATGGGGTTGGTTTGATTTCCTCCAAGATAGCTTCAGCTTCCTATAAACACAGCTTCTTTCAGTATGTCGAAATAACAGTAAAGACAAAAACAAACCCTAAACCCTAAAAGACCAATTATCTCCGGTGGAACAGCATGTTAGCTTCTCTAGCTCAGCATGAATATAGAACAAACAAGTCTGCTCAATGTACATCATCAAGCATAAAACTGAAGATTCGTTGCACTACGGAGTTGGAGTAGCAGAACCATACCTCGTTGAGTATTGTAAGCGTAGTCTCGGGTTTCAGCTCTTTAACGCGACACCCTTCTTTCACCCAGGATTCAAAGCCACCTAGGACTTGATAAGGTCTCTATCTTGCATAAAAAATTTACCAAGAAACAAACTAGAAATAAATGTATGAACCTAATGGTTCTTTCAATTCTTCATGAACACATTTTGAAGCAGGAACAAGTTCCATACCTGTTCAAAGTATGCACCTAATAGATCAATTTTCATAATATTTATGCTGGTTTTGTCCATTAACAAGCTCTATTTTTTCTCGTCTGTGTAATGAATGCTGTTGGCACAAATACAGATCAAAAGTCACTAGCTTATACTTGCCTTAGTTCCAAGCTTCCTCAGTGATCTTGCAATACTCTTTGAACGGGATCCATCAGCATCCATAACCAAAACCTTGGACCTGTCCTATAATTACGAAACTGATTTCAGGCATCACTTTTTTTCATCAAAACTTACTAGTATTACAAACTACTTGCAAATGTTGTCCAAATATCTCTTTCTCCCTAGCTTGGCCTTTGCCACATTGAATTCAGTAATTGAAAATCGATTATTGGGGGTAAAAATGAAGATTTTTCGGTAAGAACACAGAATCAAGAGTCTTGATTCAAGACTTATTTTGGATATGGGACAATGTATCTTAAAAATGTGATCATACTTGAACAATTTTGAGGTCACGAATAACGACAGCGAGCAACGAGTCGTCCAAATCTCTTCCTCCCTTCAGCAGCTTTTTGATGGAGCTATCAACCTTAAAATTCACATGCCATAAAGAAATTAAGATGGTTGCAACATTTATTTTGTCAATAGACCTCTTTTCTTTTCTTATCTCTCTCGAAAATCAAAAGTTTAGACTATGAACCTCGGGTAGCCCTACGCTGGCATAGCGGAAACGAGCACTCCTCCGAAGATCAGGAATGCCGTCTCTATCCCTGAGATTCTTCACATCCAGAAATAGACAGCAAAAATCATGTCGTCAACGAGAATATGAAGTAAAACGAAACAAACTGGATCATTTTTCCAGATCAGTAAACATTAACTATATTGATCTGCAAGAATAAGTAACTTCCCACCAAAGGAAATGCAAGAAAATTTACAGTCTCTTGCCTCGGGCCGAATGTCAATAAGCACAGCATTGTCATTCCCTCGTAAGAGCTCCATAGCTGATTCGGGAGTTAAATCTCCAGCATATCCACTATATTTCAGCACTCTATACGAACCCCTGCAAAAATCTGATGAAAAATGTAATTTACATTTAAAAGAGAATACTAACTCGAGCCTAGACAAAAAACCGAACAGAGAGAAATCAAGAAGTTTATACCACAAAATGGCTGAAGCCCCAAATACAAGAACAACTGGTATAAGTGGATCATTCGGGTCCAATCCGACTCTTTCTTCAAATCCCACCAACGCAATGTAAACCTTTGCATAAAAAACATGTTAATGAGATAAAAGCAACACCTGTGAGTTTTAAATAAGCCTTTCAATTTTCAGAGAATTGTCAAGTTTACCTGCTGAAATGCAGCACCGATAGGGCTCAATACTTCTGCAACACGTCCTTCAGTTGATCTAAGCACATCTTGATATTCTTGAGGGAGAAATCCCTTTGCAGAATCATAAGCATACCCAACATTCTTAGTTAGCAAATCCTCGACTACAACAACTGTTCGCCTCAACACATCTAGCGCAGCAGAGGCTGCTGCACCCGATCCTTCCTTCAATCCACTAGACACACCACTCAGCTTGTTACCAGCTGATTCTCCAGTTTGAGCAAGAAACGTGTTGATGTCATTGATGACACCATCAACCGCCTCACTAGCACTCGTTAGGACAGCATTCAGCGAAGAGGTGATGGTTTCTATTGAATTGTTCAAAACATCCTCTCCTCCCTCAACTATATCCGAAAGTTGTGTGTTTTGGACAGACAACGGGTTTACATCAACGAGCAATGAATCAGATGCCACAGCAGGATCAATTGTCACACCACTGACAGATATAGGAAGGTCTGGATTGACATAACTTGGTTGGAGATCAGTGCTATCAACGGCTTTATTGATAAAGTCCGTTAGCTGAGACTCACTCGAGTTATCTACAAATACCAAATTAGGCCCTAAACCGCTCATTTCATCACTGACCCCAAATTGAGTGGTGCATCCACTCTGATACAATGATTGATTAATAGTGTGTATGGAGCTACATTGTTCATCTTTCACAACATAATCTGAGTAAATACACATAGCGCCTCTTCGCCTAGAGAAATTCGAAAGTTTCTTAACTGATTTATTCGCATGGCTGCAATCAAATGCCTTAGGGTGTGACGGAAAAGATTTCAAACCTCCATAGACAGGAATCTGCAGATTTATGTGTAACATTTCATCAATTTCACACTAAACCTATATTCACAAAATTCAAGAACAAGCATAAATTTTTTCAAATGAGCATCCCATCATTAAATTTCACATCAAACAACCAATAAAACCTAACGGAAAACAATTTTCAGTATCAAATTAAACACTTCAGCTGAAGAAAACAGCAACAAAATCAATGAAATAAATTTCTTTACCTGTCCATGGCAGGAGCAGCTGGTACTAGCTGAAGAAACAGGCAACATTGTCAAACCAAACACCTCAATCAAATACAAAATCCTTAGTAATTTGCTAAACCCTCATTTTCAGTTCAAGAATTCCACAGCAAACACAGAAAGATGTAATCTTTGATTTAAACTAAGCTATACTGGAACAACCCATCAACAGTTACGGCGCCAAATCAAAATTCTTGAAATAGGTTCTGACAGAAAATGAGACGACAACACTGTTTATGTAGCGAATTCAACCGTTTTCTGAGATGGGATTTTATTTTTGTCTCTAAATATGTTTGATTTTAAAGAATTATCCAGTGAATTGACGTGTAATCAAACATGAGAGGTGGGAAAATTGTGTGGATTGTCTGAAAGTGTTTGCTTCATCTGCTTGGCCACTCGTTTCTCTATTGTGGGGACAGATTTTGGATTCTATTTTCTCTGTTGGTGTTTTAATTTAAATTTAAAGACCTGAATAATTAGACAATAATTTTTTAAAAGTGAAAATAAAAATCAAATTTGAGCTTACAATGTATTGAAGCTAAGATGAGTAAATCCGATTACCAAATCATACTTCGAATGAAATTGACAAACTTAGCTAAATTATACAGTAAGCTTTATTTAGGGATGGGTTGTGTTATTTATCTCATGAGACATGACATGTATGAAATGCATTTGCCACAACATTTTTACTAGCAATTTTAATTAAAATATTCATTCTGTCCCACTTCAAATATTTTAAAATTATAAAATAATTATATAATTTTGAGATATTTAAAATAGGACGAAGAAAGTAAATTACTTTATCTATCTCACGAGATAGGATGCATTCATGATATCCATGATTATATGTGAAAAGATATGACACGTTATCTATCATTATATTTTTTCACCGCAACGTGAACTATAAAAGGGAATCTAAATAAGCATGCAAATTGTTACACCTTGATTGAAACTAACAAACTTAACTAAACTATGAACTTTTTTATTTGCCTTATGACGAGCGTATAACACATCTATCACGATATTTTGCAGGCACAAGCACACAATAATTACGATAATTGAAATTTTTTTCTCGATTTTATATATTCTTTTTATAATTCATTTGAGGATTTGTTATGTTTTTATTATATTATATATATATTTTTTGAGGAAATGTTTTTATTATAGTTATTAATAGAGTTAATTGCATCAAAATACCTGACCTTTTCCCAAAATTTGATTTTTTGACAAACTTTTTAATTGTAGCAAAAATTTTAGCTACGTTTCAATTTATTGCAATGTCCGTCCCGCGTATATTTTTGGTCAAATCCATGCTGAGGTGGACCTCCAGTAAAGCTTAGGTGACATGTCGTGCCGCGTAATGAAACATTGTCGTCTCAAATCCATTGCAATAAATTGAAACGTAGCTAAAATAAATTAGCCGGAAATGAATGGATTTGGCCGAAAATATACGCGGGACGAACATTGCAATAAATTGAAACGTAGCTAAATTTTTTGCTACAATTAAAAAGTTTGTCAAAAAATTAAATTTTGGAAAAAGATCAGGTATTTTGATGCAATTAACCCTTATTAATAATCACTATTCGTGGAATTTGCATGATAAGTATAGCGTCAAAGCTCACGATTAGGTAAAATCGCCGCAGTGTAGTTTAAAGTTTTTATAATATTTTATTTTATTTTATTTCTTATTCTGATTCAGAGACTAATCTAATAGTAATAGTAATGTGTTTGATTTGAGGTATAAGGAAGGGATAAACTACATTTATCATTTTATACTTTATTTGCTTTGATATATGAAAAAATTCGGGCAGACTGTATAATTTTTCGAAAAGCTCCTTATACCTTGGGAAATGGATAATTTTATACTTAAGAAAGAGTGGTATAATTTTATACCACCTCATAAAGAGTGAATAAATATATTATCTTTCAAATCAAACAGGATATAAAAAAATGTGGTCTCCACTTTAAATGATAAATTTATACTACTTTATTATATTATCCCTCCATTTAGAGGGATAAAAAGCAAACACACCCTAATAGTATAACGAGCGGGTAAAAGTGATATAATAATAAAAAATTAACATGTACTGACACAACCTACTAAAAAGTCGATAACTTGAAAGCCACAAATTAGTGACACGATGATAAGATAGAAAACAAATGATATATTTATTAGTGGTAAATATCACTTTTTGGCTCACGTTTGGACGTTTTCTTAAAAATATCTCACTCTAAACATAATTACAAAACAATATTCATCGTTTCATTTTTTTCTTATTTATGACCTGTAAAAAATTTTCAGTGACCGATATTTGACGTGTTCCGACCAAGTGTCATGTCATTAGTACACGTCAACATTAAAAAATAAAAGAAAAAGAGTTAATATCAGTTTTTAGCCCATCGTTTGGGCGTTTTCTCAAATATATCCCACCCTAAGATTAAAAAAAAGAAAAGAAAAAAAGAACCAATCTCGTGATACTGAACATACATGCTAGAATCTCAGCAGAAAAAATACACGACTTTCACTAACCAGCATCAAATCATGCCCGCCACAATTGAACTCAATATCAAATATGCAATTTTCAAGAAGAAAAAGAAAAAGGAAGCGAAGAAAATAATATGTATGTATATGAAAGCAGAGAACTAAGCTTTTCTTGGAGGTTGTAAAGTTGGATTCGTCTGAGTTGAACTGGTGGAGTTGGGTTCCAATTATTGGTGACATTACGTGCCCATATATATATATTCAATTCCAAACCATCTAGACTGTCCCTCTCTCTATAAATCAGGAAGTTTTTTTTATCTCCAAGTTGTACTATCATAGTTTAAAACTTTGAATTTCTATTAATAATATAAAGTCAAAGATGGCAAGCTTACCGAAGGCAACGGAGGAGATGACGGGGGAGAGAGGAATCGACAATGGAGGGGGAAGCGACGGAGGTGTCTTGCTGCCGTGTTGATCAGAGGTAGGGTTGAAGATGATAGAGGAATTAAACGCGATGAAGAGTTCCACAATTTTGAAAGCTATCTTGAAGATGAATCGTTATGTGTATTTAGTGTTTATAAAACTAATATTATAATATTTGAATTCTTTTAAAACGAGCATTGAATAGTGGGAGACCATAATGTAAACTTCTTCAGCCCAACCTATAAAAGAAACAAAACCAATTTTGAAAGCCCAATTGATTTCAATTGTATTGTTTTATTTTCTGTAGGAATTTTGACGCACGAACTCTTCTCTTTCTCTTCCCATTAGAGTCTTGAATATTTTTTTGATTTTGGGGGAGGGGGAGCAGTGGGGTTTGATCCTTGGACCTCATTGTTCGTAGATAGGAGTTCACATTGTTTGGTATCCCCTTAAGCAAAAGAAAAGGGTTCAAAATATAACATTTAAAAGTTTTGTTTTTGTGTCTGTCTTATAATCGATCGATTTATAAAGGCCTAATTGAGAAAAAATGAGGCATTGTTTAAGAAAATTCTCTCTTATTGTGTTTGATAGGATTTGTTTATTAAAAGAAATGCAAAGCATGTTTTATTTTGGTTTTGCCATGAAAGCGGACGAATCAGTCTAATGAAGGATGTAGTAACGTCATTACCACATTAAATTCTTTACTAGGTTAGAATATTTGTTTTTGGTAGTTGGTTGATTATTTCTTAATCAAAGTCGTCCACAGCCACACAAACTAGCCATATGTAAGCCTGCTAGCTAGTCGCAAATTGGGTTATGGAGAGGGAGAGCCAAACAATATTTTCTTTCATCCGCGTTAACTATGAATTAATATGGATTATTGATTCTTTCTAAATTGTTAGTACCAAAACAAAGAAAAACACACTCGCACTCTAATCCTCTAGATGACTTGAAAAGTACCCTTGACATGTCAATTGGAGGAAATACATATTACCAATAGATTGTGCTTCCTCGTCGAAAGAGCTTATTATCGTAATATATGAAAATGATTTTAAAAGTCTCATTATATAGATAAAGTAGCATTATAAATTAAAAAAAAAAAACATTATTGTATACATAAAAAAGCATGATTCATATGTTATTACGTCGATGAAAGTTTCTACCTTATCTCATCCCTATAATTTGTCTAGACATTTATTCTTAACTAGCAGAAAGAACGTGCATTCTACGTGTAATTAATTTATTTGATAATTTATTGAATGGAGTATTATTTTATTTGATAATTTATTGAATGGATATATTTATCTATAGAGGAATGTTATGCTACATACCTTATGTGAGCACCACTCACGTTTAGCCCTCGTTAGCATTATTTTTTTTTGTTTTAGACATTTATTTTTATTCTAATACTTCATAAATTGTTATTAGGACCATTAATTTTATAAATAACATAAAAATCAAAGTCCGATTTGTTCATATTCCCTTTAACTTCAAATAATTAATAAAAATGACAAATTAGACTTTGATTTTTATGTTATTTATAAAATTAATAATCCTAATAACAATTTATGAAGTATTAGAATAAAAATAAATGTCTAAAATAAAAAAGATAATGCTAACGAGGGCTAAATGTGAGTGGTGCTCACATAAGGTATGTAGCATAACATTATTCTTTATCTATAAGTCTTATCAATAGCTATAGCTATATATCACATAGATTAAGTGTAACATCTAATGAATTAATATATTATTATAAATATATAATATGTAAAATAACCTTAAAATAAAATACGTAATAGGGGTAAAATAAGCAATCCATAAGTTGTGTCTTAGGATGCATGCCTTGGGCTCTTTTTCTATTAGGGTGCGTTCACTTTGATGGATGAGAAAATGATGGATAACAAAAATTTATGCATTTAAATGTCTCATTTCTTTTTCCACATTTTACACAAAAGAAAAGTTCACCATTTTTCCTTCCTTATTTTCACATTTAGGAAGAAAAAATGGTGAACTTCTCTTTTGTGTTAAATGTAAAAAAAGAAAGGAGATATTTAAAGGCATAAATTTTTGTTATCCATTCTTTTCACATTCATCAAAGTGAACGCACCCTTAGTATAAATATGTTAAAAGTATGGTCACTTAATATGTAACTATTCATAGTTGTATTTTGTTTTCACTTTGAATGGCGATCCTAATTGATAATAATGAATTACTCCATGTTAAGTTATAATTTGAATTCCATCGCCGTTTCAAAATAAAATAAAAATTGAATTCCATCTATACCTTTGAGATTAGGGCTGGTAATTCGGTTCCGATTAATCGGTTATAATCGTAATCGAACTGAAAAATCGGTTAACCGATAACCGATTTGTACCGGCTCGATTCGGTTATCGATTATCCACCTTTAAATATACCGGTTAATCGGTTTAATCGGTAACCGACCGGTTAAACCAAATTAATCGGTTTGTAATTGAAATTTTCAATTTCATGATTTTATTTCATAAATTAACAGAAAATAGAAGAAAGAAATAGGACTACGACGCCTCTGTCAACACTCAATCTGTGACAACGCCTCCCTAAAAGAAATAGGCATAATTTCAAATAGTAATAGGTTTGCTGCACTATTTCAATCTATGACGACGCCAATCCTTATGAGGAAATGTGAGAATTGCAAGGTAACTTGACCATTTTGTTGAAATACACAGCAATACGTGTCCATTAGATGAACAATTGATGCTTGTCCAGTTTATAGGTTTGCTGCACTATTTTCTCATATAATTGCGAGGGGTGGGGGGGGGGGGGGTGTTGTGATAGATTGAAACAGGAGTGAGAATTAGAATGGCGGTCCATCTTGGTTATTTTCTAGAGCAATTTAGAATATAGTCGAATTTATCGGTTAACCGAACTAAAAATCGGTTTGGTTTTCGGTTGTCACTTTGGTTGTTAATCGGTTCCGGTTAACTGAAAAATCGGTTCGGTTATTGAATCGGATCGATTACCAGCCCTATTTGAGATGTCTAGATTGAATTTCTCCCTTTTACAAGTATACGAGAACATATTTTTAATTTTTATATTTATATAAAATTAATACTAATTCAATTATTATACTTATAAATATAATGAAAAATTAATTTTAATTGAATATATTTGAATTGAATATTGAAAAAATAAAAAAGAATTGACAATTATAAAATTTGATATTATGAAAAATAAAAACAAAAATAAGTTAAAAAATTAAAAATTAAATACTAATTAAAAAGAATTAAAAATATATTTATTCAAAAAAGATGAGAGAGGAGAGAGAAATTTATAAAACTTTAATATTTAAACAAAATTAATTTTTACATTTTAAATCAAATATTTTCATAAAATGTATCATATTAAAGCTCTTATCGTGATCTTTAATTTGATATACATATTAAATATTTTATAATTAATCGAATTTCACAATTTTGGAGAAAAATATAAGAACAAATAAGAAGTTAAAGAAAATGAAAATAAAAAGAAATAAACCTTCAATTTTATTATAACTACAAAATTGTCGCTTAATTTTGAAATTAAATTTAAATTAAAAACTCCATTTTTAATATAGTTAGAGCCGCTACTGCAACTTCTGATCATCACTAAAAAAATCAAGTTTTTGTTACCTCAAAAAAGAAAGAAAGAAAAAGAAAATCAAGTTTTGTCTATCTAGAAGATTGAGGAAATTGAAAAACAGAAACCTCTGGTTAACTTATTTATTAATTAATTAATTTTTTATTAATTAATTATTTTACCTAACACCACTTCTGATGTGAAAAAGATGTAGTCGTCGTTATCCAAATAAAGTTAATCTGACTCTAGCTTAAACACTAATCATGTTTTAGATCAAATAGATTATAATAGTATATTTTTTGAGATTGAAAGTAAGGGAATCACATGTATATATGTGTGTAATAATGTGTGTTCTAATTTTTTTAGTAAAAACCCACGTAGAAATCATCTCAGTATACTCAAAAAGTTGGGTTTTGCTCTTATCAATTTGATAGCTTTTAAAAACTTTCTGAGCTTTGATTTCTTTCTTTTTCTCATCATATTATCGATTAACAGATTTGCAAAATATACAAAATTTAGTGTTAAAAACATCGGAAGAGATTGATATTAAACATCCACTTTATAATTAATACTTACTCATCAATTTAAGTTTAGATGCTCGTTGCGATCAATACTTCAAAACATAATCTTTTGAAAAATCTCTGAACTAAAGTTAGATTAAGTCCAGGAAGATCAAAACGCGCAACAATCTCAAAGGTCATTCTTCAGAGACAATTTATATATATGCTAGCTAGTATATTAATTCCTAGCTAATATATTTTTTTATTTGAAAAAAAATATTGGATTTTGGGCCAATCATATTTGTAAATTTAGTGTATATGTTTCGTAAAATGAAATAAAATCTATAAGATATAAATATTAACAAATTTATAAGGCTGGTCATCTAATTTGAAAGTATTCAAGTATCCCGCACATGTTTTACTTCCTTATGGCAATTGCACGTCATATGTATTTTGTAGCATATTTATGGCCTAAGCTCATGCACAAATATATGGAATAATGACATGTAGGATCTTGAGATTCCTCGACAAAGAGGGTTGAATAGAGAATTTGGGCACATAAGATTTATTCATACGATCATTTGATATTAACACACACACAAGAAAAATTAAATATATAATTTTAATACATTATTAAATTGTGATTTTATTGCAAACGGAAAAAGGGAAAAAACCTATCAACAACTCCTTGAAAGCAAAGAACATAATTAAGGGGCTGAACCTCGTTAAAACCTCTTGCGAAAAAATTCAGAGGGACAAAAACTTAACAAGAGGAAAAAGAGTACTCGTGATTACAAAATAAAAGCAAAAAAAATAAAAAAGACGAGACAAAGACCACGAAAAAGTCATGAAACCAGGAGAAAAAAACCCAAGAACAAGCTCATCAAGTGTTCGATTAAAGTCCGGCGCAACAAAAAAGTAATTTTAATACATATTTAAAGTTAGTGTGCAAATGAATATTTTTTTAAAATATAACACTTAAAAAAAGATATAAATGTTAGAGTATGGATACTCTATGTTGTATTGTCATTATGTAGACGGTATCAGAGAGAGTATCAGAGACAGTATCAAATCTGTCAGATTTTATAGGATAAGCACAAATATCCTATTTGAAGTATAATTGTTGTACGGATATACTTCTTATCAATCAGATGCCCCACGAATTTATTCAGCACAATATGATTGGACTCTTATTTCTTGAAGAATAATTATTAGATTAATAGATCAAGATCATCCAAGTAGAGTCCTTATCAAGCTAGAACTCATGTTTCCATCTACGATCAGGAAAGGATCAACTTGGGCTACAGGATAAGATTGGAGGCTTGAAGTCTATAAAAAGAGGCCATATATATTTCGTGGAAGATTGCTGGGGATTTTCGTTCATAACAGCTCTCACAATGTAGTCGAGAATTTCTTGTTCCTGCTAGGTATCCCCCGAACTAGTACCGTCTGTAGTACTGTTCTTGATACTGTACTTTTTTTTTACACTAACAGAAGAGTGTTGTGAGTTATACACCTGAGCATATATTGTAAAAGAGTCATATACTCTTATTTTATTGTTGGTTCTAGTTTTTCGAGGGATTAGGTGGTGTTCGTCGGTGTTCACGCCTAGGAAATTAGTCGTTGTCTAGCTTTCAATATTTCACTGTTGTTGAAAGTTTCGAAAGTTATAAAGGTGTAGAAAGGTCGAGTCTTTTTGTAAGTCCTGCTGTAACTTATCTTCTCATAGTGGAACGTTTTCCCTGGGCGAAGCTCCCCAAACATAGGTTGTTTAACCGAACTGGGTTATTATTCTTGGTGTCCGTGTTTGTTATTGTTTTTGTTACTTTCTAAGTTGCAGTATCTTGCTCGGTACTAACTCTGGTATTTGCGAGAACACATCTCACCACATATTTTATGAATTAGTCATTCTTTCAATAAAGATTCTTGAAATATATTGTTTACTTTGCTTCATAGTTCTTTTTTTCTCCATGCGCATTTTCATTTTACAAGAAATAAAACAACATAAGTTCTACCATGCAATAATTTCATGCTTAAAAGATAGTGATCGAGGCAATCAATAAATTAAAGAAATTGATAAATCAAGAAAAAGAGAATAAGAGTCTCAAAGCAAGAACCTTTTCGTTGATACACACATAATTAAAAGTGAAGTTTTGTTAGCATTTTACCAAAATGAGTTGACATTCCTAGGTAAACATGAAAAATAATTGAGATTGAAATAACGTTATTTAGAATAATAAAGGAGGTCTAATGAATATACATATACAAATGCTTTTTTTTTTGGAGGGGGGGGGGGGAGGTGGGGTACCCATCTCAAGAAAGTGATGGGAGAGCACATATATCATTCTATCCATTTAAAAACTATAGGGCCATGGTTGGTTTTTGCTTGGTGGAAGATACACTCTTTTGGAATATACTAATGTTTGAAAAACGTGGTGTAACACATTCTACAAATGGAAGAGCAGACTCTATCCCCAAGAATGCAGTTGTTCCTCCTAACCAACCAGTTCGTTCGTTATCATGAAAAAACACCGTACACGCACTAGTTCTTGTGCATATGGTATGTATTTGAATTAAGTGGAAATACTTTGAACTATACAACTTTAGAAAAATTTATACATTATATGTTCACTTTAATTATTACTACACTACATATCCAACAATATTAAAATATTATTTCTATTGTACAGAGAATTTAAGTTATGTGATATATCAGTAAAAAGTACAATAAAAATACAAATAAGATTCTCAACAATCTCAGTGACACTCCACATGAATTTTGCCTCCCAACAACTCTCACAATATTATACGTAAATATATAAGCGAGCCAAAAGTTTAAATAAAGCGAGCGAAAATTTAAATAAGAGCGAGCGAAAATTATAAAACGAGAACATAACATAATGTTTAATAATTAAAATTATTACACCAAACTAATTAATGTCTAATAATTAAATTTATTACACCAAACAAATTAATTTAATCTAGGATGAATTTAAATTAATAAAAAAAATACACTTTATAAAATTTTAGAAAGCTTACTTGATGAGGATGTAATTAAGGATTCCCTTTTATCATTGGGAAAGTCCAAATAAGATATTTTTTTTGACAGAAAGAGAGATTTTATTCATCACACGAACACAGAACATGGAGATGACCCACCACAAAGGACGGAGGTTCATTCCAAACATGAGTCGTAGAAATATCTCTCGCAGCTTTAGCTAAGCAATGAGCAATAGCGTTTCTAGAACGACGAACATTACACAACCGAATCTCGGGGTTGGAGTTCAAAACACGACGATAAGACTCAGCGAGGACACCTCTTTCATTGATAATCCCCAAATCCTTAGAAATGGCGTCACAGGCTACCTTGCTATCACACTCCACCCAACCTTGCAGATAACCCAAATTCTTCATCCAAGATAACGCCTCCTTCACCCCCATGAGTTCTCCCTCCACAACATCCCTTCGACCCCTCATCTTCATCGACTTGCCAGCCACAAACTCCCCCAAATGGTTCCTAATCACAATACCAATCCCCATGGAGTTATCGTTGGTGAAGAACGCCGCATCCACCCCGCATCTTACCCATCCCGCTGAAAATAAGAACGCTTCTTAAAATATAAATTAGGAACCATTTTCAGCCCTTAGATCATTAAGATCTACGGTTGATTCATCACATTGTTGGATAAATTCATGGTCCTGAGTTCGAATCCCAAAGGTAGCAAAAAATTATTTTTCACAATTCGTACCTTTATACAGTTTATTCATGCATGTTATGCATAAAATTCATGCAGTTTTGCTGGTTCGCAATTCTTAAAATAAGAGTGGTTTATTGAATAATTGCTCTCTATATATATATATATATATATGTATGTATATAGGGTGGGGTTAACATAGAAACCCTCCCTAAGATGAAAACTAGGAACTAATATATATCATTGATTGCATTAAAGTGGAAGGCCCAGATTAACTTTTGAATTGATAAGCAAAAATCTACACGGCAAATTAAAAGTGGAATAAGGATAAAAAAGTAAATTTAGATTTGTGATTAACTTTTTAACACTTTCATTTCGTAATTAGCGCACATTAATTTTACCATTTATTGTTTTCAAATATGCATGACAAACAGCAATTAGTGTGCAAATGAATTATTGTCCAAACTGTTGTAAGACTCATTTTTTGGTACCTCTGGTGCCAAGGTATTTTCAATTCATTTTTCTTGACCAAAAAAAAAAAATCATCCGTGCAACACGAAAAATAAACTATGCAACAACATATTAAATTATTTCACAATTTTTCTTATGTGCATGGTCAAATCCAATCAACAAAATACAACAACCGTGCAACACAATAATCTCATCTAACTATGCATCTACAAAAATACTTAACTATGCAACTATGGAACTACGAATCATTCAACCATGCACCTCAAAACTTCGAACCCTTCAAATATGCAACTATGCAATTACGAATCCTTAATCTATGCAACTACAAATCCTTCAACTATGCAACTCATAAACTACTAATTTTTCAACTATGCAACTATGTAACTACTTTATTGCATTAAAATGTTGCACAAAAGAATTTGTAATTGAATAGATTAAAAATTTGTGCACATTAAATAATATGTGTTGATCGATAATATTGTGTGTTGGTGATTTACATAAGTTTTTCACTATAAGATTTTGTTAGTGTAACTTGGTGCATAGAAATGTGTTTGTTGCACAGTTAGAATATGTTTGTTGCACATTTGAAATTGAGATTGCATAGTTATTTTAGTGTGTTGCATACGTGAAAATATAAATGCATAGATTAATTTATCCCAACCGCTCCTCAATTTTAGTGTGTTGGTTTAATTGTTTTGTGATGCACATGTGAAATTTTAGTTGTATAAATTAATTTTTGTTGCATATATATTGTTTTCGGTGCACAGATTAAATATACAGTTCAGTAGTAGCGTTTGGACATGAATGTGTTTTACAGTTCAATAGAGTTTTAGTTGCACCGATATTCCTTTAGATTAATTATAATTGCACAGATTAATTTTACTTGCACAATTATGTATCTATTTTTATAAATGCATAGTTGTTCATAGTAATTGCACAAATATGCTCTTATTGTTACATAGAATAAATTAATATGTTTTTTTTTTACATAGAATAAATTATGATTGCTCAATTGTTCATAGTAATTGCACAGAGAGTACCAAGTACAGAAATTAAAAAATATGTAAAATCTAGATGGAACGTGAAACTTTAAAGAATAAAGCTTTTTAATTAATTAAAAAATATTATTAGAAAAAAGGCTAAATTAAATAAGAATATTAAAAGGACATAATTAACCTTCTAATAACTTAAAAGAGAAAAAAACGTGACTAACCACTAATGACTAATTATTAGGCGTCTATTATATAATTAAATCCTAACCACTAGATCTAAAACACTCTTAACTGTATAAAATAAGAACAATAATTGACCATAGATCTAGAGTGAATTGATGGTCCATATTAGATTATGCTCACTTGACGAAATTCATAACATGCAATTCATACATTTTTTTATGAAGGATAAAATAGGAATTGAAAGTTTGACCTTTCCGTCTCCAATCATTCGGTTCCAAGATTTGCGCCCATTAATTAGGAAATTTAGATTTTTCAAGTTTGATTCATAAAACTCAAATACTAGATTTTTTTGGTATTTTCAGAAAGATGAATTTACAAACGAAGAAATATTATTTTCTCTTCTAAAACAACATTTTTCTTTCTGAATCGTGCCCTCGGAATCGTATATTCTGGGCATCATTACGAATTGGAAGTATTTTTATTACAAATTATATTTTCATGTAACATGAAAATTTTTCATTCTATGTACGAATTAGAAGTACTTTTGTTACAAATTATATTTTTATGTAACATGGAAAATTTTCATTCTATGCACGAATTGGAAGTACTTTTGTTACAAATTATATTTAATACTTTGCGAATTTAATTTATGCTCGAACTGGAAGTAATGTTGTAACTTGAGAAAGTTTTAATGTAGTCACGAATTATAAGTAACGCTGTTACGAATTTCAGAGGTGCGTAATTGATAAGAGAATTGTTTTACTGAAAGAATTGACGTTTAGGTTAGATTTTTAATAGGTTGGATATTTGATTTGATTAGATTTGGAAATAAAGATTTTATTAATTAACCAAATCTTCATAACCGATCTTGATATGTGTAAATTACAATGTTCTCCTTTATGGTTTCAGCCGTGAATTGTATGTAGTAAATTTAGGATAATTTTTTGCCACAAGATCGGCCCAGATCTAATGGACATAATTTGTTTCTATTTTATACACTTAAAAATGTTTATTATAGTTCTTCCCTATATATATATATATATATATATATATAGGGTTGGGTTCCGGTGGATCCCTATGCTTATAATAGATCCGTAGATCCAAATCTAGACCACACATTTATGACATGTGTCGCATCAAGATGGTGACACGTGGCAAGGCATTTCAAGGCAAAATCTGGAGAGGGGTAAAATTGGAATGTAATTTTCGAAATTCAAAAAAAAATATATATATATATTTTCTCAAAATAGGTATATTTTAGACGCATAAAGTTTCATACGAGAATGCATGAACTTTCATATAAAAATGCATAAAGTTTCATATAAATATGCATAAGATTTCACCCCACCCCAACCCCACCCCCCACACCCCAGAACCCCACCCCACCCCAGAACCCCACCCCCACCCACCCCCTACCCCCCCACCCCCCCACCCACCCCCCCCAAAAAAAAAAAAAATTTTTATTTTTTAAAAACTGATTTTCTGACCACTGACCCACCCCTACCCCCACCCCCCACCCACCCACCCCCCCACCCCCCCCACCCCCCCACCCCCCCCAAAAAAAAATTTTTTTTTTTTAATTTTTTTTTCTCAAAAACTGATTTTCTGACCACTGACCCCCCCACCCCCCCACCCACCCACCCCCCACCCCCCCAAAAAAAAATTTTTTTTTTTGAAAATCAGTTTTTAAAAAAATAAAAAAATAAAAAAAAAATTTTGGGGGGGGTGGGGGTGGGCCAGCAATTAGAAAATCAGTTTTTGAAAAAAAAAAAAATTTTTGGGGGGGGGGGGTGGGTCGGTGGGGGGTGGGGGTGGGGGTGGGCCAGCAATTAGAAAATCAGTTTTTGAAAAAAAAAAAAAAAAAAAATTTTGGGGGGGGTGGGGGTGGGGGGGGTGGGTGGGGTGGGGAGGCAGGGGGCAGGGGCTGGGGTGGGGTGGCGAAACTACCAGATTTATTAAAATGAAATGCATTTTTTGTATAGTTTAATGCATTTTATGTGAAAACTTTATGCATTTTTGTTTGATTTTATATGCATGTGAAACATGCCTATTTTTGGGGGGTGGTAATGGGGAGGGTTGGGGGGTGGTGTGGGCTGGATTGGGGGGTGGTATGGGGTGGGGTGGTGAAAATACCAAAACTGGAAAAATTAAATGCATTTTTCTGTTCAAAGTTATGCATTTCATGTGAAAACTTTATGCATCTTTGTGTGAAACTATATGCATCTAAAATATATCTATTTTGAGAAAATCTAAAAAAATATATATATTTTTTAATTATTAAATCCGAAAATTACATTCCAATTTTACCCCTCCAGATTTTGCCTTGGAATCCTTGCCACGTGTCACCATCTTGATGCGCCACATGTCATAAATGTGTGGTCAAGATTTGGATCTAGGGATCTATTATAAGCATTGGGATCTATATGATCCCATTCCTATATATATATATATATATATATATATATATATATATATATAGGAGGAAGTTCAATAGGAAAATAAATGTTTGCAAAGAAAGGAGAAACAATCTCAACCATTGATCATGATCTATCGAATGGTCAATAATTAAGTTTAAACTTCGCATCCAGATTTTTGATGAACGTATCGGTAATTGTGTTGAACGTATCCAGGTTTTGAACCCCAAAAATCTCAAACGTTCAATAAAATTATTGGTGTGTTCAACCGCATTACTGACATGTTCAATGTTTATCATTTTCTTGTATAAGCTCATTTTCTTGTAGAACCCAACCCTATATATATATATATATATATATATATATATATATATATATATATATATATAATAACAATTACTTATCAGATTCATTCTCATTTTTAATCATATTTGTTCATTCTCACTTAATCATAGTATAATACTATGTATTATAATTAGAAGTTAGTACTCACTTTCCTTTTTCGTTTGTCCCGTTAATAATGGCTCATTCTATAAAAGAAACTATTTTCTCTCACAAAAAATTGTGGCTCCATCATTTTTTTTTATCACCTTTATCATTTAATTACTCTTATTTTTAATATAGTGATGCTAAACAATCAAACCCACAAACTAGTTAAATAAGATTTTATGTATATTTAACTTTTTTTGAAAAAATATATATAGTTATTTTATTGTATTGTCCATATTGTAGTTATTTTTTATAATTTTTGTAATATTTATTTAAAAAATAAAATAAATAATTAAAAAAAAATAGGTACAACATAGACAATACAGTAAAATAATTAAATTCTTTTCATTCAGAAGAGTGTCATATTTTATTGGTACAACATAGACAATACAGTAAAATAATTAAATTCTTTTCATTTAAAAAATTAATTAAATAAATCAAAATTTTCTATATTTAAACTAGTTTGTGGGTGGATAAAATATGATTATACATAAATTTATTATTTTTAATAATCGTGACAAAAAATGTATGAATTGTAAGTATAAGTGTTATGAATTTCGTCAAGTGAGCATATTCTAATCCGGACCATCAATTCACTCTAGATCTATGGGTCAATTATTGTTCTTATTTTCTATATTTAAACTAGTTTGTGGGTGGATAAAATATGATTATATATAAATTTATTATTTTATAAAAAATAAGAAGCCATACTTAATGATGTGAAGAGAATAAAAAATTTGATATGGCAAGCCCATGTTTAACTACTAGGCTATCATGATAGAAAAGAATTTAGCAATGTCACTTTTAGTGGGGTTGATTGGGTCCAAGACGGGATAGATTGATATTTTCTTTTAGTGTGACATGCCTAGGCTACCCACTTAGGGATTCTTTCATAGTGAAATTGACATGCATTATTAACATAAGTTGGGTCTATTATTCAATAAAGGGCTCAAAATTACGAGTTGGTACACCACGAGTAAAACAAACTGAAACACAAAAAATACCAATTCGGGTTTCGGGTTGCTTCATTTGAATGTTTATCCACTTTAAGTCCTCGTTTGGTTGAGTGTTTTTAGAGGTTGAAAATAGAATCAAATAATTGAATCCATTACTTATTGTTTGATTTGGGTAATGAGATAATCATTACCCTTACTTGAGGGTAACTCAATCGCCCAATTTGTTACCTCTCAAAATAAAGGGAAAACAAAAGAAATGAAATCCTTTACTTTTTATTGTTAAACCAAACACTCAATAAAAGTAATGGTTATTGTTACTATTCCACTCCTTTATTTGATTTCATTCCCTTTTCATTCCTCTACTTGAACCAAAGGAGCACTAAATTTAAATTCGACTTTTTAATTAATGTATATAAGATAATTATCATTATTTTTAAATAATATTACTCGAACACTTTTTCTGTTTTGCATAAAGCAAATATATGTCAATGTCAACTTTCACAACGCTAAGGATAATAAATTTTTACGTACGTACCACTTAGTGCATCTAAAAAGAGCGAGGTTGAGCTACCTCAACCTACTTTAAAATCAGACAAAACAAGTATAAATAATCTAAATTGTTAGTTTACTCGATTAATATCACATGAAATCTTTAATAATTCTCCCGATTTAAAGTCAAAATCTAATTCAAGTTGTATATTCTCTACATCCCTAAATAAGCGTCCTATTCAGAAGAGTGTCATATTTTATAATTTTATAGAAAAAATAATGTCAAACTTTAAACTTTACCTTTATCTTTAGTTTAAAAATTTTAATTTTTAAAATTGTTTGTGCAATAATTAAAGATAAAAGTGCATATTTACTCAGTTTCTTAGTAGAAAGAGACATTTATCTGGAAAAAGTAAGGGAATATGTTATTATGCGTCTCGTAAAATATAATGCGATGAGACAAGGGGATGTTTAATCTTTGTCTAGTGCGGTATATCAAATTCCCCATAAAACTATTCCTACCAATCCAAGATTGCAAGACTGAAAGAGAAGTCGCACCCATTGGAACACGACTTTCACAGCCTTCCAAGTTGCTCTTTTGATTTGACAACTTATCACGAGTTGCCTCCTCTTCCTACCCCACATTTCTCATCCATTAGATTCATTTTCTAAACGGTGTAGATTAGCTCAGGCGAATTATTTGATATATTGTAAAGTATGGGACGCAATAGTTGACGAGACGCCAAGATGCCAAGTGTCGCCAACAAATAGTTCTAATATCCACTCTCAGAACTGATCTAGTTGGCGAAGTCATGATTTCGTAAATAAAATACTCTCGAAATATTTTTTTTCGTACGTCCACAAAAGAATTTTTTATCTATTTTTAAATTATATCTCACCATTTGTTTTTAACTTTTCACAACTCTCAATATTAATTATAACATATTTTCAACATTTTCAATACACTCAATAATTTTTTCTCACATTTAACAACGTTTTTTCTTAAAATTTGTGGCACTCCCTCCTAAGAAGTTTGTTTGTGGTTGGAGGGAGTATATACTAACGTCTTTTGCGGCGGACATGCCAAGTGTCTCGTTTAAGCAAGCACTATTTTCGCCACTTTTTTTTCTTTCTATAGAGTTTTTTTGAATGAATTTTCTTTCATGAATTTTTAATGAGCTTCGGCCCTTGCAAGAGCTTTCTTCTTTTATGGGTTTCTAATTTTTTTTCTTTTCTAATAAAATCATAATTTAATAAATAAAATTGTAAGAATTGATTATTTTAAAAATAAAATGTGATTGAAAGATAAAAAGTTCGGAATATGGCAATGACATCAAGCAAACAGCCTATTGTAGTACTCTATTCATCCCATTTGACTTGATAGATATTTTTGTAGAATTGTCTCATTTGATTTAACTTGTTTCTTTTGTAGTAATCAATTTTTATTATAATAAATATTAATTTATATATTTTTACACTACAATCTTATTATTCTAAATGATTATGTTAAAAAGAACTAGGCTAAGTTAGATGAGACGAGAAGAATACTACTTCAAAACAAAATTATTATTGAAATTTTTGCCGCCTCTCCTTTAAAGTGTTGTAAACGACATAATTCGTGAAATTCGTCTCAAGAACTTTGTATGTAGGGTGTGTTTATGTTCGAAAATATATGAGTGTAAATGAACATTACGTTTTGGTATGTATTTAATTTCTTATATTATACTATATCCTAATATTCTCTAATATACTATGTTTCCTCTTAATACATATTTCTTCATGTGATATATATTTTTTTCCAGGGAGTATATAGATAGATTTTGATGAACGCATAGAGCAACACAATTTTAAGTACTTTTGCACATAAATAGTTTGTGGAGTAGTTTTTTTTAAGAAGGTATGTTGTAGGTATTACCGTATTATTATTGGGACTTGACAAGTCATTAATTTTGATCCAATTTGTAAAATTACAAAATTTTACAATTTTTTTATTTAAAATTACGAAAGATATCTATTATATAATCAATAAGACACCCGCACGCAGACATGAAAGCGGAATTGAACCTAAGACTTCTCACAAAGGAGAGTCTTTGTGTATCTCAACTTTGCCACTTGAGCTAAGCCTCATTAGCTAATACTATATCATAAACTAAATCAATAACTTTTCAATAATATTCAAAATTGTCATCATGCTACTCTAGTTATTTTTTACATATAAAGCAAAAGAAAAACGACCTTAAATTAAATAGTTTACATAAAATAAAAACTCGTATAGAACATATCAATATACTGTATATATATATATATATATATATATATATATATATATATATATATATATCTAGTGTCAAGAAAAAAAAAATACGAATCACGATCCATTATTTTGATAGAATGATTACAAGAATAATTCTTCATTTAACTCGATTTTTTCAAGAAAAGTTAAAAGATTTTGATAGAGTGATTACAAGAATAATTCTTCTTCATTTAACTCATGACTTTTTCAAGAAAAAGTTAAATCTGAGTTTTGTCTAATTAATTTATAGGTGCACGATTCGCACCTACACTGTGTGGAATAATCGCGCCGACTAGGGCGTTTGTGATTGGCTGCCGGTCGCCCATTGTACAGAAACTACAGAATATTGACACGTGTCAAGCTAAATTACCTGTAGATTTTCACTGTTGCAGCGGCGTCTTTGTTGCAGCCGTCTTCGGCTGTCTACGTCACCAAAATTATCATAAATCCATGGATAAGTTTATTTTTCAAAATAAAAAATAAGCGAATAGACGCACATTCGATATGAAATGAAATTAAGTTAAAAGGAAGTTGTTTCTCATTACAGTGAAAATTAAATTCAGTAACTTTTATGATATTATTATATTTATTTAAATATTATTTTCCCATAAATTCTCCGACTTTCGACGTGATTGTTTTTTTCAGGAAAGTGAATTAGAATTGAGGTATTGGCCAATAAATATATCAACTTTCTCAATTTTCTAGAATATAATACCACCTTTAGATTCTATCCCATAATATATCACCTTTGAGATTCTTCTGATTTCTCCTATGACTATTTTCTGAAAATTCTAAAACTAACCCCAAAATAATCAAAAGTGCAGAATAACCCCCACATATTACAAACCAAGACAAAATACCCATATTATGCTTTTCAAAACAGTTTAACAATTAATCAGGCCCAACATGCTTCCGTAACACTTCGAAATAAATCTTTAAATTTAAACCAACATTATACCTTTGTCAACTGGTCTTCTTCAGGAGTCAGTTTTGTTGCGTTTTACGGCTCGTCTGCCCACCCGGCACGCACCAACCACGCACTCGCAAGAGATGGTTGCAACCTTCCTCCTTCACTAAGTGTTGACTTAATACTATGTTGGAAAATAAAAGATAAATTTTTACTCAACCGGAATAGTTGGACAAAAATTAAGCGTTTATAGAGGAATTATAAAATACTTAATTTATTTCATAATATTCTCCCCAAGGGAGGAGACAAACTTGTTTAGCTACTCATAGTAGCTAATACTTGTGTACATAAAATAAAAAAGAACTAAAATTGGAATTAAAAATTATTTGAAAACAAGAATTAAAAAAAATACAAAGATAATTTTTCTAGAGAGAGAAAGTGCTTGTGAAAATGTGTTGTGATTTTCGGATGCCTTCTTCTCTTCAGAGCTTGAGTTTATATAGAGGTTTGATCCCCTCTATTATTGCTTGGTGGCCTCGGATTCTTTATTCGTGGCCAGCTTTCTTGATTGTGACTTTCATCTTCTTTTGTTGGCCATAATTGCCGACAATGGTTAATGTCATCACATGGTGCTGGACCCTTGCTTTATCGCTTTGTGATAATGCTGGTAGGGGCCGGCTGCTTTTCCCTTCCACTCACGTTTGTCCTGGAGCGTTTGGTGAGTGGTCCTCCTGTCATTCCACCCACTTTCGTCGTTTCTTTTGTGGGTGCGATCCTTGCTGTGAATCACATGATTCACTTTGCTTTGTCGGCCACCTTACTTTTTTGATGCCTGAGGGTTTCTTCCCTTTGGAGTCTGATGCTCATCATGTTCATCAGACCGGAACCTCCTTCTGTCAGGCTTTGGGAAGAATCCTTTGCCGAATTCCGGCTCCTTCTGCGTTGAACATTGATCGCAGACCTTTTCAATCCAATGGCCCAGATGAGCCATGTTGCAAAATTTGCGACGAGTCTCCTTGCTCCCCGCTATCTTGTTTTCCCACAACATTTGCCGTTTATTTTCAAAGGATTTTTCGGCAAAAGGGGTCGTAGTTCCTGTCATTGTGTTGACTAGGAACGTTCCCAGATCTGAGCTTTGGTAGAACTTGAATCTGGACTTCATTTTATCCATCTCTGTGAGACAGACCCATAGACCCCATGCTCGTCTAGTGGAGATTTGATCCTCCTTAAATGTTGAGACGATTGCGGCCTGGAAATCGGGAACTTTGATCCGGTTCAGAGCTCCCGTGTCAGGTCTCCGAAGCTTGATGAAGTGGAAAGCTTCATAGATTCATTTTCCGACTGGTTCTGGCGCTGCACTGAAAAAGTACAATTCCAGAACATCTCCCCTTTTGAGGGACTCGTTGTTCTCCCATGCAT
The DNA here is from genome assembly GCF_028751815.1 of Salvia miltiorrhiza. Classification (NCBI taxonomy): domain Eukaryota; kingdom Viridiplantae; phylum Streptophyta; class Magnoliopsida; order Lamiales; family Lamiaceae; genus Salvia; species Salvia miltiorrhiza. The sequence goes on along the minus strand of NC_080388.1, from coordinate 66,615,568 downwards.
CAAACACCGTTCTTTGGATCCATTTGGGTAGACCCTTGATCTCGGTGAAAGCTGGAGAGGTAGTATAAACTGAGGCCAACGCCCCGAATTCATACCATTCCTTGACGTCGTTTGGATTGGCTCCTGGAGTCGTCCAAATTCTGGGATATTTTCCTGCAACATCAACCCGGCAATTTCCCGGATTAATGCCCTTTCTCGTGAGAAGTTTCTCCCACCTGTCTTGATACATCTGCCAAGAAGGAGAAATTTCAATAAAATCAGTATCAACCTTAACTTGGCCTGTCATGGGCCTAAGATTGATCTCTTCCTCTTTAACCCCAGAGGTGGAGGGTTGACATGTTGATTCAGGGTGTGACCCCTTAACAACATTTTTTCCTTGAGGGTCCGGCTGTGAAACCGTTACCTTAGGACTTGGGCTAGGGGTACTTGAATCCCCTGCTACAGGTAATCCGCCCTGTACGAAAAGCATTGCTTTAATCCGATTATCTCGGATAACGCGCAAGAGCGGCTTGTTTAGTACTTCTTGAAGATTGAACATTTTCATGAAGCATGCATCAATTTGGTTTGATACTTGGGCTTCGTCAGCCGCTTGTATCTTCCCTGCTTGTTTAGTGTGTAGAACACACTTTTGCCATTCCTGTTGTAGCAACTCTAAACTTTCAAAGAGCTGCGCCTGTTTTGCCTCGATGGCCTCCACCTCAGGGAGCTCCATCCCTTGTTAGGAAATCTGCAAGAACATTTTGATCAGATTTCAAGATGACAATATCATAATCATAATATTGGCATACTGCTTGCCATCTAAGTAATCTAGCCTTTTCAGGTTTAGATTTTATCTTTTTTGTTAAGAAAGCTTTAACATTAGTGTTATCTACTTTCAAAACGAATTTCTTAGCAAGTAAGAAAAGCGGCCATTTTTTAAACGCCTTTCGCACTGCAAAGAATTCTTTTTCGTTGATGTGCCATCGCACAGCTTCGTCGTCGGAAAAGAGACCGCTACAATATCTGCAAGGTTCTTCTCCATAGGGGGTGATCTTTGTGAGCACTGCTGCCCACCAGAAATCATTCTTTGAAACTGGCTTCGTCGAGGTTGAGAATCAATCCATATGGATGGATTGGTTCTAGGGTGACCTTTCCTACAGGAGTATCCTGCATCTGAGGCCTCCGTCGTCTGGTTCGTTGGAACTGGCCTGCATTTTCTTGAGCTGGTCCCTTCCTTGACGGTTCACCTTCTTGAGGTTCAGTTTTGGGCACCTCATCTCCTTGGTTCATCTTTAGATCCACCATATTGAGGTTAGCAAAGGATTCTGCTAACTCTTGTAGATCTTCTAATCCGATTCTATCAAGGCTATTCATGATATTTGCCTTTCATGATTCGGATTATGTCCTTCGGCTGCAACTCCTTAGGTGTTGCATTAAATAGTGATGGATACGTTGGGTCTTTGGACCATGGATTTCGAATTTTTCCGGAACATGGTTTTCGCCTTTCGATCTCCTCCACTCTTTTCTGGATATCACGCAAGAGGGTTAGTATTTCCTCTTGTTTGAGTGATATTCTGCTCATTTCCATCGGTAGTTCATATAGCTTGTTGCCATAATATTCCACCGTTTTCTGAATCTCCCTCAAGTTGACGTTGTCGGAAGAGTCTGGCTCGATCTTGTGGTAGCTTGGATAAGCCACCCCTGCCTTGTCTTTATGTTCCATCAATCGTGTGACTGATGGGCCTCGTCTCTGTTCCGTTCGATCGCCGTCCTGGCTGCGGTGAACCTTATGAGGTTCTCATGGTAGAATTGGATACTCGCAATAATATCGCGAATAAGCTCGATATCTCCTCCTCGTCGTAAGTTGGTAACGAGGGCTCGATTGTTCCAGTTGAGATCGCCTAATAGACGACTGGTTTCTATCTCCAGATTTTGGAGAGAATTCCTGTAGTGTACACATCTCAGACACTCGTCCGGATCCATAATTTTTAATGGAGTCTCCTCCCACATAGGTTAATCATAAAATAAATTAAATATAATATAATTCCTCTATAAAAACCCGCTCTGATACCATTTTAAACAAGGATCTTTTTAAACTGTTTTTTGCTTAATAGTACGTGGCATTGTCTCACAGTCTAGACCCAGATTACCAAGTAATCTATCGGGCACGAGGAAAGTTTCCAGCCGATATACCATTTAAGCCCAATCTTTAGGTATAAAATGTCTTTTAGTCAAAAACAAAAGTTTTGGGGGTCAAGGTGCAATAAATTTTATAATGGGGTAATTTTTCGAATATCCATACTTTGGACATGGGAGATATTAGAAAAAATTGAAAGGTGGTATATTATGGGGCAGAATCTAAAGGTGGTATTATAAACTAGAATTTGGTCATAGTTCATGTATTTAGGGGCAATAACCCCATTAGAATTTGATAACAATAATCATTTTTGTTAATTATTTTGTTAATTACTCCATTTGTCCCACTTATCTTGAGATAATTTTCATTTTGGGCGTCCCATTTATTTTGAGACATATTCTTATTTGACAAAATTTTTACCATTTATGCATCTTTTTCAGTTTTTCACATACACGCAAAACAATATTTTCTTAATTTTTGTGTAAAAAAAAAGTCTCAAAATACTCAGAACGGAGGAAGTAGAATTTCTCTTTAATTAGAGTAGGTTTAACTAAGGGTTAATTGCATATAATATCACGAACTTTGCCCGAAATTCATTTTCTCCACGATCTTAAAAATTTCATTTTTTATCAAATACTTTGACATTTGTTCAATTTTTCCACGATTTTTTATCCCTTCAATCGGAATCGACGTGGCGCTGATATGGCTTGCCGGCACACGACAATTCCGGTAAATTAAACGCCACGTTTCAGTTTGGTGATTAAATCCCTAGTTCCTAAATTAAACGTAGTTTCCCTCTTCTTCCTCCTGTTTCAGTATTATCGCACGCCCAATAGTTTTCTTCTTCCTTCTTTCATCCCTCCTCGCGTGCACACAATTTTCCCTCTTCGACTTTCTTGTTTCCTTCTTCTTCAATCTACAAGATATCTTTTTCATTGTTTTTGGGCGAGATATATGAGGATACTGAAAGGTTAGAAAATCTCACCTTATTCTGCCTATTTGCTTATTGTGAGCCTGTAAGCTTTGAAGAAGCAGCAAATAGTGAAAAATGGCGAGTCGCAATGGATGAAGAGATCGATGCCATAAAGAATAATGATACGTGTGAGCTCGTGACACTACCGAAATGGCACAAAGCTATTGGTGTCAAGTGGGTGTATAAAGCGAGGCTCGTCGTGAAAGGATATAGTCAAAGAGCTGGAATCGATTATGATGAGGTATTTGCTCCAGTCACTCGCTTAGAAACTATCAGATTAATACTCTCTCTTGCAGCCCAAAATAGATGGAAGATTTATCAAATGGATATCAAGTCAGCCTTCTTGAATGGATATATAGACAAAGAAGTCTATATCAAGCAGCCAATGGGCTACGAGGTGAAAGGGCAAGAAGATAAAGTCTTGAAGTTAAAGAAGGCCCTATACGGATTAAAGCAAGCACCAAGAGCATGGAATAGCAGAATCGATAAGTACTTGGAGGATAATGGTTTCACTAAATGCCCTCATGAGCATGCTCTCTACGTGAAAGTCAATGACGGAGATGTCTTAATTGTGTACTTGTATGTAGATGATTTGATTTTCACAGGAAATAACCCAAAGATGATCGAGGAGTTCAGGAAGGCCATGTCAAAGGAATTTGAGATGACCGACATTGGGCTGATGGCGTACTACCTCGGTGTGGAAGTCAAACAACTCGAAGATGGGATCTTCATCACACAAGAAGGTTACGCCAAGGAAATTCTCAAGAAGTTCAAGATGGAAGACTGCAAAGCAATCAACACGCCAGTGGAATGCGGGATAAAATTATCCAAGAACGATGGAGGAGAAAATGTGGACCCGACATTATTCAAGAGCTTGGTTAGAAGTTTATGGTACTTAACTTGCACAAGGCCGGACATTCTTTATGCAACAGGGCTCGTGAGTCGCTATATGGAAAATCCAACCTCCATTCACTTCAAGGCAGCGAAGAGAATACTACGATATCTCAAAGGTACACTCGACTATGGCCTATTCTATTCAAATACTGATGATTATAAGCTTGTTGGCTATAGTGATAGCGATTGGGTTGGAGATAATGATGATCGCAAGAGTACAAGCGAGTTCGTGTTTTTTATGGGAGACATTGCTTTCACCTGGATGTCCAAGAAACAACCCATAGTCACGCTGTCAACGTGTGAAGCTGAATATTTGGTTGCCACATCCAGTGTTTGTCATGCAGTTTGGCTACGAAGTATATTGGAAGAGCTCGGGTGGCCACAAAAGGAGCCCATAACTATCTACGTGGATAACAAGTCGGCGATCGCGCTATCCAAAAATCCAGTGTTTCACAATCAAAGCAAGCACATAGACACCCGCTTTCACTACATCAGAGAATGCATTGCAAAACTGGAGGTTCAAGTGGAATACGTGAAATCTCAGGATCAAATCGCCGACATCTTCATCAAGCCGCTCAAATATGAAGACTTTATCAAGTTTAGAAGTTTGCTGGGAATGACAAATCAAGTTTAAGGGGGAGTGTTGAAATATCAAACAATAAACTTGATTTTTAAATGAAGATATTTGTATAGAAATATCTAGAATATAAGAGAAAGAATTAAGGAAAATAAAAATAGGACATGTGCACGCGTGGAGAATAGTCTAGATTAGGAATCATCTAGACTAAACTAGTTTCTTTCCAACTTAAGTAGGTTAAGAGCATTAACCGACATTTACCACTATATATACATATGTAATACTCCCTCCGTCCCACTCCAATAAACTCACTTTTTTTGGGCACGGAGATTAAGAAAATTTACTTTTTAATAGGAAAATGGTAGTAAAGTGGTGTGGTTAAGTACAACTTTTTTATTCAAAAAGGAAAATGAGCCTATTGGAGTGGGGCGGAGAGAGTACTTGTGTAGTGAATGAGCTAGAAGAGTTAGCAAAATTAAAAAACTTTTCTTCTATTTACTCACGTCCTCACACACTCCACATTCACATATAAATACAAATCCTCCAACTTTAGTCATTTAAATTCTCTCACACATATATAATATTTATATTTCCAACACTTATCATGTTTTTCTTTTTGGGTTGTTCCATTGATATTGCTATGTTTCTATTTTTTATAATGATTTTACACTACAAACAATATGACCTCACATTTTTACACACTTTTACTACACTAATTATATTTTCTTTAATAACAGTGCCCAAAAGAAATGGGACAAATATAACAGGACGAAGGAAGTAGTTGATTATCAAGTCTACCTGGATAAAGACAAAAAAAAATGATAAAATACAACTCAGTTTGTAAGACATTTTCCTTCAACCAATCCATTGTGGGTAGGGGTGAGCATCGGTCGGTTCGGCCCACCGACCGATCGATTTTGGAAAAACCGACCGACCGATCGGTCTGGAAAAATTTCGGCCGACCAACCGACACAAAGAATGCTAACCGGCCGAAAACCGAACCGGCCAATGTTCGGTTTTCGGCCGACCGAACCGAGCCGGCCGAATCTGTGCAGATTTTTTTTATTTCACCTATACAATTAATTTTCAGCAATACAATAAGAAATAATTAAACATAAAACATGATCTAAAATTAAAAATCCAAATCCAACATTCCAAATCCAAGTTCCAAACTTCCAACATTAAATTGAGGGGAGAAGGCTAGGGTTAGGAAAGGGGGAGCCGCTGCTGCTGTTGTTGTTGCTGTTGTGCGCTACTGCTGCGCGCCTGTGCTGCGGGCTGCGGGCTTTGAAGTTCGGACTGCTCCGAGCGAACGAGATTTGGACGACGGCTGGCTGTGGAGTGCGGACTGCGACGACCGGTGGTTGTTCGAACGGGGAAGGCCGGAGGCGAGATGAATTGAGGGGAGAAGGCTAGGGTTAGGAAAGGGGGAGCGGCTGCGCAAATTCTGAATTTCTAATTCAAAACACGTTAGGGACTTAGGGAGTTAGGGGTTACTGCTGGGTAATGGGTTAGGGAATTAGTGGAAAAAATAAAAATAATACTATTAAATTAAATATGGTCGGTCGGTTCGGTTTTCGACCGACCAAAATCGGGAAAACCGAACTGGCTGATCAAACCGAAAATTCTGAAAAATTTGGGCCGAACCGGCCGACCGGTATCAAAAAACCGACCGAAAATCGATCGGTTCGGCCATTTTTCGGTCGATTTTTTCGGCCGGTTCGGTTTCTGCTCGCCCCTAATTGTGGGTTTGAGAGTTGGACTCACCTAATGTATATGTGTGGGCGTGTATGAGTTGTAACTAAAAGGATAGATGAATAGAAACAACAAACAACAAAATAATACTATATACTATTCTCTTTATAAATCAAAAATAGAAATATTCCTAAGTTTGATTATGTTAAATAGCTAGTTAGTCTGTCTTGTTCCGACAAGTGAAAATGTGAATCTAATGTCTTTTATAATGCTCTTAATTAAGTTTTAGCCTGGAAATTATTGATAATAATAAAAAAATCCACATAGGTAATTAATAAAAGACATAAGTGGTTCAGAATATTGTGGACACGACACATGAGAATTTTATCTACTAGAAATTACGGTAAAGCTATTTGGACAAATTTTGTCCAGCCAAAAAGCTTATTTTGGTTGACTTCTTTTTCAATTAAATTTATAACTAAAAGCAATACATATAAAGTGACTATTTTGCCCTATATTTATTAATTCCATTGAAAAGCTTCCTTCACTTATTTCCTTATTGCACCGATTCATCCAAAAATTAAAAAGTTGGAATAAAGCATTTATATGTTTCATTGCTCCAACGTAATCAACTCCGAGTCTTCCAATGTTATACTGTATATCATTGGACCGTTTGTATTTTATTAGACAGTGTGTTTTATAAGGCATTTTTTCAATTAAATTATCTATCTATCTATATAAGCATTTTTATTCCACAATAACAGTTTCTTTTTATAAAATAGTTAAGAAGAGAAATCTAGATACTTAATAAAATAATACTAGTATACTAATAATTTAGTATGCATAAAATTAATTTCAGGAAAGCCTAATAACATTACAATTCAGAAATAAATTGTTACATTTAGGATGTAATTTATTGTTAAACTATTAACGAAAAGCATATACTAAATTCAACATATCTTTATTAAGTATTATACTTTCTACGAGTTACTTTCATCATTCTTGATTTGCCTAACTCAATTAAATAATAGGGGTGTGCCCCATATCTATAAATCTTTTAACTTAATTTTTTAATTGAAAGAAAATAAAATCAAAGGATATAATCGAAAGTTTGTAATTAATTAAATGCATAATTGGATTTTTATAATTAAATTATCTATATATCTATATATATATTAGTATATTTGATTACTAATAATAATTTCAAATATGGAAGTAATTATAAAAATGTCACGTATTTTAAAAATACTTCCATATTATAATTATTAAAAATTTGTTATTATTTTACTCTATATAAAAATAGAACAATGAAACTCCCAATTCAAATTGGTCAAATCGAGCATCACAAGTGAAACCCCCAATTCGAATTGTTCCAATCGAGCATCACAAGTGAAACCCCCAATTCAAATTGTTCCAATCGAGCATCACAAGTGAAACCCCCAATTCGAATTATTCCAATCGAGCATCATAAGTGAAACCCCCAATTCGAATTGTTCCAATCGAGCATCATAAGTGAAACCCCCAATTCGAATTGTTCCAATTCGAATTGTCCCAATTGGGGGTTTCACTTGTGATGCTCGATTGGAACAATTCGAATTGGGGGTTTCACTTGTGATGCTCGATTTGACCAATTTGAATTGGGGGTTTCACTTATGATGCTCGATTGGAATAATTCGAATTGGGGGTTTCACTTGTGATGCTCGATTGGAACAATTCGAATTGGGGGTTTCACTTGTGATGCTCGATTTGACCAATTCGAATTGGGGGTTTCACTTATGATGCACGATTGGAATAATTCGAATTGGGGTTTCACTTGTGATGCTCGATTGGAACAATTCGAATTGGGGGTTTCATTTGTGATGCTCGATTTGACCAATTCGAATTGGGGATTTCACTTGTGATGCTCGATTGGAAGAATTCGAATTGAGGGTTTCACGTGTGATGCTCGATTTGACCAATTCGAATTGGGGGTTTCACTTGTAATGCTCGATTGGACCAATTCGAATTGGGGTTTCAAAATTAATAATCAATTTGATGAATTCGAATTGGGGATTTCATAATTGAGATTCAATTTGATCAAATCGAATTGGGGGTTCACTTGTGATGCTCAATTGGACTAACTCGAATTGGGGGTTTCAATTGTGATGTTCGATTGGACCAATTTGAATATGGGGTTTCATAACTGAGATTCAATTTGTTTTGAAATTGAATATCAATTTGATCAAATCGAATTGGGGGATTCACTTGTAATGCTCGATTGGACCAATTCAAATTGGGGGTTTCAAAATTGATAATCAATTTAATGAATTAAAATTGGGGATTTCATAATTGAGATTCAATTTGAACAAATTGAATCTCAATTTGATAAAATCAAAATGAGGGTTTCATTTGTGATGCTCGATTGGACCAATTCGAATTGGGGGTTTCAAAATTGATAATCAATTTGATGAATTCGAATTGGGGATTTCATGATTGAGATTTGAGATCCAATTTGAACAAATTGAATCTCAATTTGATCAAATTGAATTGAGTGTTTCACTTGTGATACTCGATTTGACCAATTCGAATTGGGGGTTTCACTTGTGATGCTCGATTGGAATAATTCGAATTGGGGGTTTCACTTGTGATGCTCGATTGGAATAATTCGAATTGGGGGTTTCATTTGTGATGCTCGATTTGATCAATTGGAATTGGGGGTTTCACTTGTGATGCTCGATTGGACCAATTCGAATAGGGGCTTTCATTGTTCTATTTTTATATAGAGTAAAATAATAACAAATTTTTAATAATTATAATATGGAAGTATTTTTAAAATATGTGACATTTTTATAATTACTTCCATATTTGAAATTATAATTAGTAATAAAATATACTAATACATATATATATATATATATATATATATAATTGAGATATGTTGAGTTTAGTATATGCTTTTCGTTAATAGTGACGTTTAACAATAAATTACGTCCTAAATGCAACAATTTATTTCTGAATTGTACTGTTATTAGGCTTTCCGGAAATTTTATGCATACTAAATTATTAGTATACTAGTATTATTTTATTAAGTATCTAGATTTCTCTTCTTAACTATTTTATAAAAAGAAACTGAAATTGTAAAAATGCCTTGTAAAACACACTATCTAATAAAATACAAACGGTCCAATGATATACAGTATACAATCTATATATAATCCTTGAGTCTTGACGAACTTTGTTTTCTTTTAGATATTAATGCATGTTCTTAATTTTTTGGGTTTTTGATGCAGGTTGGTTTACGTTGGTTACGGCTGTACAAAAGATAAACTTTTTGATTCTTGAGATTTTAATTTCTTGGGTGATGAAACATGCTTTATTCCAACTTTCTAATTCTTAGATGAATCACTGCAAGTTTACAACGAGGAAATGAGTGGAGAAGCTTTTTAATGGAGTTAATAAATGCAGGGTATAATTGTCACTTTATATATATTACTTTTTAGTTACAAATTTAATTGAAAAATGGGTCCACCAAAATAGGCATTTTGTCTGGACAAATTTGTCCGATTAGCATCACTCTAGAAATTATTCGTTACTGAGAATTTTGTTTAAGGAGTATAAATTCGAGCAACTTTTATCTGTTTTAAGAGCTTCATATATTGTTTATATTTTACTGTATATTATCAGTATATGTCGGTATAATTATGTTATTATAAAGTTAAATAATAGATACACTAATAGTAAAAGTTCTTTTATCATCCAACCGGCCAAAACTAACAATCAAACGAAATATTAGGTGAAAATAGGAACTTTGAGAACAAAAACTATAGTCCAATTTATCCAAGGAATGCTTGACTGATGAGGCACACACGCGCACACATCATTTTCTGTCAAAACACTAATCTTTTTTAAATCTTTGACTAAATCATAATGACACATCCCCACGTGGAAATAAATAAATAAATAATTCCGAAGGTAACAAATGAGCTTAATTTTTTGATGGCCAGTTTATTGACTTTCCTAATCTAGTGTAACAAATGAGCTTAATTTTTCCAAGGAGATTACAAATTTGTAAATATTTTATAAGTTGCAAAACCATGTGTCTTAGGCAGTGATTTGTGTGCTAGTCAAGTTGCTTGACTTTGGGGGAACAGATATACCTACTAATTCGACTAATAATAGCTCAATTTGTTGGTTGTCTCGCAACTCATTGTGTAGTTAATGTTATATTATTAATAAAATGGGCTTGACTTTTTTATTTATTTATCCCTTTTACTTATATTTTGGTTTAAGGAAGATTGTGATTTTTTATTTTAATTTCGGGATGAATCGGGTGACCCATATGGATGTTTTAGCCATTTCCCACAATTTTATACAAGTATGTGTCGTTTATCCATCCGCATATACTTAATTAATAACTAAAACTTGTCGATTATTTAGTGGTGGAATCAGAAAAAGAATGTTGGAAAGAGGCCTCGTAGAATTTTTAAATTTGCAAGGGGTCTATAGTAATCGTTTCTGACGCTCTCACGCTCACTAATTGATTTCATATGTCAAATAATTCGTCAACTAACAAAAGTCTAAAAGATTAAGATGGAACCAATAATTTTTTTTGAGAGAAAAACCAAAGACTTCAATTAAGAAATATGGGGAGAAATAATATCCCCAAGTCATTTAAGAAAATCTTGAGTCCAACACATCGACTCAGAGCAAGATCTGACAAACTAAATTTATTTATGCGCCACCATATATTAATATATTCACATTTATATACATATGATAAATATTAAGTAGAAAATTATGTGTAGCAGTCTTTAAGATCTTGATAATATTTGCGGGCAAGCAATTCTCCAGACTCAGCATCGGCCGAGCTGCAAGAAGAAAATCTGTGTATATTTTGAGCGGTTCCAGCTTATACTCCACGCACACAAGAATACCCATAATTTCCGCCATCGTTTCATTTTTGTAGCTCCCGTCCCGCCACCACTACGTCGCCCTTCAAATCTATGCAAACAAAGCCCACACCATATTCGCCTCTATCTGGAACAAATAGCGCATCAACATCCATTCTCAAAATTCTTTTTTTCCCACAATTATTAAAATAATTCTATCAAGTTCAATCATGTTTTTTCCTTCCACTTAATGAAAAGTATTATTATTATTATTATTATTATTATTATTATTATTATTATTATTATTATTATTATTATTTATTTGTTAGAACGATATTAGTGATTAATTCATAAGCGATAATGTTGCATGCATGCCTCGTATCTGATTAATCTTTACACCTTTCCGTGCAGCGTTTTTCAATTCATTTTTTTTATGTATAGAGATGAAATAAAATAAAAGTTTATTTTAAAATATAAAATTAGAACTATTTACATATTAAATAATTAAAATTAATATAACTCACGAATAGTCATATCCAGTTAATATGGTGAAAATCTACACCCCTCCAGAATTCAAACTCATACTATTTATGTGTTACATTGATTTATTTGTAGAAATTATTGACTTATTCATGTGTATTCAGACGTATTTTCAATTCTCACAACATTAATATTCTAAAGGAAACTTCTCTATCTCTTTCTCTCTCTCTCTCTCTCTCTCTCTCTATATATATATATATATATATATATATATCTTCGCGAGATTATGAGTACAATGAATACGGCAATATAATGTTGAATAAGGCAATATATACTGATTAATAACAATATTAAAAAAATGGGTAAAATTTTAGCTCCCTCCAAAATTCGAACCCTGGTAAAAAATTTCACCCTCAAAATCAGCTATAGGATACATGAAATTAACACCCACAAATTAATCTAAGAGCTCACACATATAGGAGATCTCATTGAAGCGCTCCCATATATATATATATAGAGAGAGAGGATCAATTGAGAATTCACAACTAGTGTCGAAAATGTGAATACATCTAAAGTGAAAAGATAACTTGGGCCGCAAATTTTTTGTTGATTATTACTCCCTCCGTCCACGAAATGAGTACCCATTTGTGGACGGCACGGGTTTTAAGAAATGTATTGAATGTGGTGTTAGTGGAATAAGGGTCCCACTTTTAATGTTATCTTTAATGTTTAATTAAATAAAGCACTTAAATTTAATTAAATAAAGCATTTAAATTAAGAAACTGAAAGGACAACTAATTAAACTAATCTGACGTGGATCAAAAGCTAAATTTGATTGGAATTAAATTGAAGGCACGGATAACTAAAATTAACATCACTTAAACTGATTCACGTTTACAGACATGACCAAAATAGTGGAGGGAATTTTTCAACTATTCAAATTTCCCTCACTTAACACACCATAAATACAATCATTTAAAGGATAAATGCAGTCTGCATTCTAAGCTTCCCTCACTCTAAAGAACATAAATGCAAGAGAAGCTACAATGGCTGAACAGAGAAAGGGAAATCTATCAACACTAGAGCGTAATAAAGTCGCTCAATTTCTCCTTCAAAAAAGCTGCAACGGAAAGCTGAATCATGGAGCTCAAAAAGAGGCTTCTACATCTTTTGGTATCACCCGAAAATCAGTCTACAAGATCTGGAAAGTTGCAGAGCAGCAGCTAGTCTCTGGAAACCCTGTCATATTGCTGCCAAGAAAACAAGGTAATCAACACAAGGATAGAATGAAACTTGATGTAGAAAAAGTTAGAAACCTTTCTGTGCTTCAAAGGTCTACAATAAGAAAGATGGCAGTACATCTTAGTGTTAGCAAAAGCCAAGTTGGCAACTGGATAAAGGACAGGCAGATAAGGGCACACACAAGTGCAATAAAGCCAACACTTACTGAGGTGAACAAGCTTGCCAGGCTACGTTGGAGCTTGAGTCATTTGAGTCCAGATATATCAAATGGAAAGCTGGATTTTACAGGAATGCACAACACAATTCACATAGACGAAAAATGGTTTTATATCACAAAGTGCTCAGATAGGTACTATCTTCTTCCAGATGAAGAAGATCCCTACAGATCATGTAAGTCGAAAAGATTCATCACTAAAGTGATGTTCATGTGCGCTGTGACCAGACCACTATATTCAAGTGATGGGGAGCTCATATTCGATGGAAAAATTGGAATATTTCCATTCACTACAAAGGAGCCAGCAAAAAGAAATTCAAAGAACAGATTAAAGGGCACATTGGAGACTAAACCAATTCAAGCTATCACAAAATCAGTCATAAAGGACTGTATCATCAATCAGGTAGTAATTTTCTGTTTATGAACTACTATCAGACAAGATTTATGTCATCACTTAGTTTATTCAATTTATACTCCAGATTATACCTGCCATTAAAGCTAAATGGCCTCCCTGTGCAAGCAAACACATCATCATTCAACAAGATAATGCAAAACCTCATATTGATCCAAATGATGAGGATTTCAAAGCAGCTGCAAATGAAGATGGATTCAGTATGAAACTGGTATGCCAACCACCCAATTCTCCCGACTCAAATGTGAACGATCTTGGATTTTTCAGAGCCATACAATCACTGCAAGATGACAAGCATGCAAATGGTGTAGATGATTTATTAAGGAATGTCAGCAGCTCATTTGAAGAACTGTCAGCAGAGAAATTAAACAACGTTTTTCTGACCCTACAATGCTGCTACAAGGAGATTATGATGGTGAGGGGAGGAAACAATTACAGAATTCCACACATGAACAAAGGGGGATTGATAATGCGTGGCACTCTTCCTCAAAACATTTCTGTTGAGGAAAGACTTGTAAGGGATTGCTTGGAGTATCTAATGCAGCCTGAAAACAATGATGGTACACTCTACAACATAAACCATCTGGTAAGTTCATTTGGTTACTAGCTAGCTAAATAGGATGGAGTTAGTATTCTCCACTTTTTGGTAAGGTCATGTTTACATCATAAGCAACAAAATGGTCATTTTGTATCTGTTGTTTAGAATGTAAACACTTCTTGTAATTAGTGAATGGCAACTTATCTCATTTCAATGACGCCCCTCAGAAAAATGCATCAAAAGACATCACAGGGCATATTAAGGCAGCTTATCTCATTTCAATAACAAACCCACAGAAAATGCATCAAAAGACATCACAGGGCATATTAAGACAGCTTACCTCATATCAATAACAACCCTCAGAAAAAAATGCATGCATCGTTCATCACAGGGCAAGACAATCCACCAACATAAATCTCATCAGACAATCACAGGGCATAAAATAAAATTTCTTAACCTGAGTGTAGAGGGCTAAGACTCCAGGACACCAGACGTCTAGCAATTTAAGGTACCGTATTTTTCTGTCATAGGACCAGTCAACGGCCCAACCATCAAGTAAAGATGGTGGAGTTTCAGGCTCCACACTGGCAGATTCGATTGGAACTCGAATCCCATCACCGGCGAAGCCATCAAGAACGAAACTCGGAGTTTCAGGCACCACCGTCTCAGATTCGACTGCCTGAACTCGAATCCCATCATCGGCGAAGCCATCAAGAACGAAACTCGGAGTTTCGGGCACCACCGTCTCAGATTCGACTACCTGAACTCGAATCCCATCATCGGTGAAGCCATCAAGAACGAAACTCGGAGTTTCGGGCACCACCGTCTCAGATTCGACTGCCTGAACTCGAATCCCATCATCGACAAAGCAACCAAGGACGAAACTCGGAGTTTCGGGCACCACCGTGTCAGATTCGATTGGCTGAAGTCGAGTCCCATCGTCGGCGAAGCCATTAAGGACGAAAGTCGGAGTTTGGGGCACCACCGTGTTAGATTCGTCTGGAACTCGAATCCCCTCACCGGCGACGCCACCAACACCGAAATTGTCCATGGAAGAGAGTAGATCTGAGGTAGGCTCTGTATCGAAGGAGTTGGATTTGAGGCGGCTAGGGTTTGTGTTCTTCAGAAAGAGAAACTCGAATTTGGGTGAGTTTCTTAATTCAGCGGACAAAACTAAATAGAGCTGAAATGGTTTTTAACTTAGTTGTAATTAGGAGTAGTTGATTAATTTTTGTAGTTGAGGTCGGTTAAGTAATTTTAATTAAGGTGGGACCTACAATGGTAGCTATGATAAATAAAGAGCAATATTAAGGGTATTAATTATGTGGGGTCCACTTTCTAAAAAAGGAAAGGAAATGGGTACTCATTTCGTGGACGGACGAAAAAGGAAATACGGGTACTCATTTCGTGGACGGAGGGAGTATTATATAATTTATTTATAAAGTGAAAAGATGAATTGTAAACAAAATAAAATAAAATCACAAAAAATATTAAAAATATAAAAACCCAAGAAAGGCAATATTAATAAGAGTTTATAAATCAACGCCTTATTCATTGGATCACAAATTTTTTATTGAGTATTATTATAGAATTTTTTTATAAAATAAAAAGATAAATTGTAAACAGAACAAAATAAATTCGCAGAAAAAATATTACTAAAAAAATTGCAAAAAAAAAAAAGATCCGATCAATAATAGTGCATCCTTTGAGTTTCAAACCCAACATGAATGAAAAGGAAAACCATGCTCCAACCACTACACCACAATTTTATTTATGCTTTTTTACTTTGAATAGTTTTATTATACTCATGTTATCTGATACTGCGACTAATCGCACATAAGTATTTGTGTTAATGAAATTGATGAATGAAATTGAGTACTACTTACTCGCTCATACTTTTTTTTTGATAACTTATATAAGTAAAAGAAAAAATTTAAAGACTGCATCACAGTATATTCGAATTCAAGATATCGGACTTTCAACATGAATTAATACTGTTAGGTCAACATATGCATACATGTACTACCTTAGTTTGGTACTAAAAAAAACTACATTCAACTTACAAAAACATAAACATTTGTAAGTGCACGAGTTTTAAAAATATTAAATAAAAGTGTATTGTGAGTGAAAAATGAGCCCCACTTTATGAAAAATATAGATAAAGAGTAAAGAGATTGTGGTGGATACAAAAATAGAAATATTCATGTTTTGCGAGACATCCTAAAATGACAAAAATGTTCATGTTTTTGTGAGATTGAGAGAGTAGTATTTATTATATATATTACTCTTTTGGTCTCACTGAACATGATTCGCTTTTCATTTTGGGTTGTGTTATTAAAAATGGTTCATGCTCATAAAAAGTACTCCCTCCGTCTACGAAATGAGTATCAATATTTCTTTTTTGGTCCGTCCATCAAATGAGTATCAATTTTCTTTTTTGGTAAATGGACTCTACATAATCTACTCACAATAAAAGTGAGCCCCTTATTCCATTTATACACACTTAATCAATTTATTAAAACTCGTGCCACCCCCAAATGGATATTTATTTCGTGGACGAGGGAGTAATATTTAATTTTTGAAAAGGCGTTGGCTCTATCACTTTTATTCAATTTACACATTTTTCTTAATTTTATCACTTATTTTTGCATACTTTCTTTTTAGTATGTCTCATTTATAATGACATTTTTTAAAAATAGTACTATGTATCTATTTTCTCTACACATATTAAATAAGTAACATTTATCCATTTTATTCCCTCCGTCCCACTATAGTACCTTTTTTTCTGGGCACAGGAATTAAGAAAAATGTATTTTGTGTGTAGCTGAAAAAGTGAAAAAAGTGTAAAACTTTTACCCAAAAAGAAAAGAGCCTCAATTATAGTGAGACGGAGGGACTATGTTTTTAACATCTTATTTTTAATTTTTATATCTAAAGTAAATGTGTGAAGATAAATGGGAGCGATGAAATAATAAATATATGTACAGTAACAATATTCGCATAGAATCCGTAATAGTTTAGAACTGTGCATGCGCAGCAGCACGCATAGAAAAGGTCAAGCAAAAACTACAAATTACACTTGGGCAGCCGTAGGATTAAATGATGCTTTAATCTCTGCTTGGTCGACTTGTACTTCATATCTTGTACTCTACTCTCTAGCTGCTTCCAAGATACTCTCTGTGGACGGCAACCCACCAGATTATGGGATGTCTTTGTTCACGCCAGATTTTCTAACTATTTTCGATCTCTCTATTTCAAACACACATATTAATAAAGTGAGTGTGTGTGTTTGAGCTCCAATATGAACATGCAAGTCTTGATTTTTGACTGTTTGTAGTGTTAATTACAAGAGGGTGTTTTTTTTTTCTTTTTTTTCAAGATCAGAAGTCGCAAATCACAAGAGCACTACTTGCTTTTTTAATCTTTTTTCTTGATTGACTTTAAAGGGATTTTTTTCCTTTCGAGATTTAAGTAAAGGGGGGATGTTTTTGGGGCAGTGTGCCATATTCTTGAGTCCTACTCCTACATGGTATTTGTGTAACTGTTTCATTTGAACAGAGAGAGAGAGAGTGCTTTGCTTATTGAATCGAACAACGACATACATCTAATTATATATAATTGTGGCTTGGTTGCGTGCTTAATGTTCTAATCCTTTTCCTGTTTTTAGGGCACTCTCTATTTATTTTTTTCAAACAAATAGTACTAGTTTTTCTTTTATGTTGTTGGCAAAATTACAACCAAAAGAGCTTTTAAGATTGAAAAGACACAGGCTCTGGTTTCGGGGAGAGGCGGAGAAAGAGGGAATAAGGAGGGAGAGGGTGAGGGACATAGGGGTCATAAGAAGGAAGAGGGAAAAGTGGAAAAAATGGATGGGGTAAAGAAGGGTGAGGGAGAGAAGGGGGAGATGCATAAGGATGATACTTTTGAAGGGATTGGAGGGGTGGAAGATAAGGGAAAGGGAGTGGCAACAGTAGGGGATAAAAGTGGAGGCAAGAAGGGGACTCCCCCAAAAACGGGAGGCTGGAAGAAACGGGCTAGGAAGGAGGATGTTTCGAGGAGGGAATTAGGAGGAAGAGGAGGCCGGGGTGGGCGAGGGATGAGCCCGAGCACTGAGGGCGTGGAAAGGGGAGATGTAGGAGGAAGAGGGAGGGGAGGAGGTGAGCCTACTGGTCAGACTGCTAGTGAGGACCTGGGCAAAAAAAGAAAAGGGGATCCCGAGTCTGAGACGGAAGTGCTGTTCCCCTGTTCCAAACAACCACGTCTCGACAATTGTGACATCATGACACCAACGGCGGAGGCTGCCGAGCAGCCCCGCCGAGTCCAATGAGTTGCATTGTGTGGAATGCCCGTGGGTTGGGTACACCCCGGGCATTCCAAGAGCTCCGCCGCCTAGTGGCGGGTGAGAACCCATGGTTGCTTTTTATTTCGGAAACAAAGACTCGAGATCGGAAGTGCGAGCGATGGAAGTTTATTTTAGACTTTGAGGGACATTTTACTGTCAATCCCTCGGGGTCAAGTGGGGGTTTAATGCTCTTCTGGAAACACCCTCTTCAGGTGGATATCAAGAGTTTTTCTAGCGGTCATATAGACTGCCGTGTTACTATGGATTCGAAAGTTTGGAGATTCACGGGGTTTTATGGCAACCCCGATTCCACACAACGACAACATTCTTGGGACTTGCTCAGACGCCTCGATGATGAAAGTCAGGCCAATACCCCTTGGATTGTTGGAGGAGATTTTAACGAGATTTTGTGTCAGAACGAGAAAAGAGGAGGGCCGAAGAAACCTTGGGCTCAGATGATGCGTTTTCGCTCGGCTTTGGAATTTTGTGGTCTGAAAACCTTGAAGAACGACACACCTTTCACTTGGAGCAACAAGAGGAATGGGGCAGCGCACGTCCAAGAGTTGCTCGATCGTTTCTTCATTAACGAATCGGGAGTTTTGGCGTTCGGCGAGAGAAGAGCGCGAGTGCTTGATAATTTCAGCTCTGATCATAGAGCTGTTCTTTTCCACTTGGTGCATAAAGAGGGTGGTTCGTCAGCTGGGGGAGGTAAGCGATTTCATTTTGAGCAAAAATGGATGCTTGAGGATTCTTTTTCGGCGGACCTTTTGATGAACTGGCAGATGAGCGGAGGACAGTTGGTTCACCACCGTCTTGGCCACTGTCGAGAGTTTCTGAAAAAGTGGGTGGAGTCCGATTTTAAACACCCGACGAAGAAGCTTACTGAGCTGCGAAAAAGAAGGGTTGCCCTTCTTAACAAACAAGCAACAATGGATGTGCGTGACGAGCTGCTTCAGATCAATAAAGTGATTGAACAAATGACGGAAGCTGAGGAAATACACTGGAAACAAAGATCAAGGGCGAATTGGCTAAGTTTCGGTGATCGTAATACTAAATATTTTCACTCTTTTGCCTCGGATAGAAAAAGGAAGAATAGGATTGATTTTTTGGTGGATCAGTTTGGAGAAAAGAAGAAACACGACAAGGACAAAGCTGATATTGTCCAGAATTTCTTTGAAACACTGTTTCGCACTAACTCTCCTACGGAGACTGATTTTGCGATGGTCACCAAACATATTTCGCGATCCTTTGATGAGGCGGCTAAAGAAATTCTGGCAGCCCCGTTCACTAGTGAAGATGTGAGGAAAGCTATCAATCAAATGAATCCACATAAGGCTCCTGGCCCAGATGGATTCCCTCCAATCTTCTTCCAAAAGTATTGGACCGAGATTGGGAGTTCTATAACTAAGGAGGTGCTCATGATTCTTAATGAAGGGGTCAGTGTTCGAGATTGGAATAAAACGCTTATTATCCTCATTCCAAAAGTGAAGAAGCCAGATAAAGTTAGAGATTTCCGGCCTATTAGCCTGTGTAACACCATTTACAAAATTGTTACGAAAACTCTTGCGAATAGACTTCGGAGAGTTCTTGGGGAGGTCATAGATGAAACGCAGAGTGCTTTTGTTCCGGGAAGAATGATTTCCGACAATATTTTAGTGGGCTATGAATGTTTGCACTGGTTACGGAATCAAAAGAAGGGTAAGCAAGGGTTCGCTGCGGCAAAACTTGATATGAGCAAAGCGTACGATCGGGTTGAATGGGGTTTTTTACACAAGATCATGGAGGCGATGGGCTTCCCGGATTTGATGACTAGGGTGATTATGGACTGTATCTCCACGGTGGAATTCTCTTTTGTGATTAACAGTAAGGTGTTCGGCTCCGTTTCTCCTTCTAGAGGCATTCGCCAGGGCTGTCCTCTCTCTCCTTTTCTTTTTGTACTGTGTGCACAAGGCCTCTCTGCTATGCTTCAAGAATACGAAAGGGAGAAGTTTTTTGTTGGTCTCCATGTGGCGAAAACTAGCCCAACTGTTTCCCACCTCTTCTTTGCGGATGACAGTCTCTTGTTCTTCAAGGCTAAAGAAAATGGTGCTAAAGCTATCTGTGAGATCTTGGAAAAATACTCCATTGCTTCGGGCCAAGTGGTGAACCTCGAAAAATCTGCCGTCAGTTTTAGCCCTTGTACTAATCGCCAAGATATCAAAGATGTGGTTCTTTCTTTGGGGATTCAAGAAACGCAGGGTCATGCCGTGTATCTTGGGCTGCCTACTTTTATTATTCGGAAAAAAAAACTCCAGTTTGATTACATCCGAGAGAGGGTCTGCAAAAAATTGAGCTCATGGCATAACAAACTATTTTCGGCTGGGGGCAAAGAGGTACTCCTTAAATCTGTTATTCAAGCAATCCCTACTTACACTATGAGCTGTTTTAAAGTTCCAGATGGTATTTGCTGTGATGTTCAAAAGGCTTGTGCCAACTTTTGGTGGGGAGAATCGGAGGACTCAAAACGTATGCACTGGACCTCCTGGGCCTCCCTCTGTCGACCGAAGTCTGAAGGCGGCATGGGCTTTAGACTTCTGGGGGATTTTAACAAGGCCCTCTTAGCCAAACAGGCTTGGCGCCTTGAAAAATTCCCGGATTCTTTGGTCGCGCGTGTTTTGGGAGGACGGTATTTTAGGGACGGTAACCTTTTGCATGCAACTCCTAATTCTAATGCCTCTTACTCGTGGAGATCAATTTGTTGGGGTAAAGAACTTCTCAAGGAAGGTTTACGATGGAAGGTCGGAACAGGTGAACATATTCGAGCTTTTACAGATGCTTGGATCCCGGGGAATTGTAGTGGTGTGGCATTGGCGAGGCCCCGGGATGATGGAGAAACCAGGGTTTCAAGTTTCATTTCTGAGGAGGGCACTTGGAATCACTTGAAGGTTGAGGCTGCCTTCTACCCCCATGAGGTGGAGGCTATTGAGAGTTTGAACATCCCTGAAAATAATACTTGTGATTCTAGATTCTGGGTGTTTGATGAAAAAGGGAGATATACTGTTAAGACGGGTTATTTAGCAGCCACTGGATTCTATAAGCCGAATCCCAACCTCTCCTCTCGCCCTCGAGACAAATCTTTTTCTTATATCTGGAATGCTAATGTGCCGCCTAAAGTGAAGATTTTTTTATGGAGAGCCATCCACAACTGGATTGCAACGGATGTTAATTTGCGACGTCACCACATCCCTACTCACGGTCTTTGCTCTTGGTGTCATAAAGAGTGGGGCGAAACTGCCCATTGTCTTCTTTTTTGCAGGACCGTCAAAAGTTTGTGGAGCCAAACTCCCTGGTGGAGTTTCATTAAGGAGATGAGATCTCTTCCTTTTGTAGAAGTTTGCAGGAAGTTTTGGGCGAGCTATGATGCGGAGGAGGTGGACCTTTTTGCAATTTGTTTATGGTGGATTTGGAGGAGACTTTGTGATGCCAAGCACGGGAACACCCCCATTGCAGATCCGGATTTCTTCGCAAGCTGTAGCAGGTTTTTGGTTCAATTTCAGGAGACACGTGCTCGTGTTTCGGTGCAGCAACAGATCCTGCCCAAGGAAGGCTCAGTTTCTTGGATTCCTCCGCGGCTTGGTGTTCTTAGAATGGATGTGGATATCTCTATCCACGAGAATGGCCTCCGCACGGGAGCTGGTTTTATCTTTCGAGATCACAGAGGGACTCCTGTCGCAGCGGTGGCACAAAGAATCGGGCAGACCCATACTATTCTCATGGGAGAACTTCACGCGCTGCTGCTAGGTATCGGTTTCAACCTTCAACACGATCTTGGCCCCATGATTGTGTTTTCGGATTCAATCCTTGCAGTGCATGTGGTTAAAGAGGAGAAGACGAGTTTGGATTCTTTGTGTGAAGACATGTTCGAGGTGTTCGCTCATGCAAAGGAGCACTGTGTTGTTGACTTCCGACATGTTCGGAGAGAGGCTAATGGGGCGGCCCATAGCCTTGCGAATTTCGCTTGTTTTACTGATGATGTAACGATTTGGTGGTCAGCTTTCCCGAGCTGGCTTTCAGATATTCTTCATCGGGATTTATCTTAATTTTAGCCCTTGTTTCAAAAAAAAAGATTGAAAAGACAAAAACAAGGAGAGAGAGAGAGAGTCTTATATTTATGAGAGAGAGAGGAGACAGAGATAACTCATTCTAATCGTGTGCCGAAATATTCAGCCTTAAAAATAGCTCATTATCTCTCTCTCTTCATTAAAACTTCTCTTGCATCTCCAGTTCTTGATTCTTTTCCTTTTCTCGGACAAGATTTGTCGGCCTTTTGCAACGTTTAATTCAAGAATGTGCGTTTTTGGAAGTCTAAGTTCAGGCTAAGCATTTCAAGGTAAGATTTTGATAAAGATCACTTTTTTATTTTGGTTTCAAACTTCAGTCTCTTGATATATGCATATGTATCCTCTGCTTACTCTTGCAGCAGAAAACATTCTTAGTGAAATCATTATTTTCATCGAAAAATAAATGGAGGGCTATTCAAGAAAAGATGAAGGGTGTCACCAGTTTCTTGATTTGGTCATGAAAGAGAGAGAATTGCATGCTAGAATCTCAGATGAAAAGCTCCATGGGTTTTCAGAAGAGAAGAAGCTTGAACTAAGGCTTGCTCCACCAGGTGAAGATTGGACGACCAACAACAACAACAACAAAAACAGCAAAAATTCCTCAGGATTTGGACATTTTTCAGACAACCCTTGTGCTCAAAATCCTGTCTTTAAATCTCCATGGCAGCAGCAGCAAGCATCTTCTCATTTTCTCCACCTTCAGTCACAGCCCTGTAGCAATAGAGCAGCACCAGATTTGAAAAATCCAGAAAAGAAGACATTTTCACCTGCAAATCTAGCTGTGCCCAACAACAGTGCTCAGAAAAGGTGATTCAGCTTTACTTGTTGCATAGGAGTATTTTTTTTATATATATTTTTTGTCTGTTGTTTTTAACATTGTTTCATTTCGTGCTTGTGGTCCAGGGTTCTGTTTCACATAGTATAGGTTGTTTCATATCTGTTTTATGTAAGAATCAGCATTTGTGTATTTTTTATGTTTTGTGGTACAGACCTCTGTTGTTTATTGCTTGTCACATGAATCTCTTATCTTGTTTATTACATCTTGTGATCCATTCTTGGAATTTTTAGATTTAGTTGGAAATTAGGCTGTTTGTTTCTATGCATATGCAATTCCATAGTTTTGATAATGCAATTAGGCAAAGTTGAAGATTATTATTACCTATTCTTGAAAATAAACCTTAATCGCTACAAAAAACTATAGGACTGCACCTGCACCAGTGGTGGGATGGCCGCCTATCCGATCTTTTCGAAAGAATCTAGCAAGTGGTGGTTCTTCTAAATTGTCCTCAGAGCTGGGAGATGTGGTTGAGAACAAAAGTGCAAATTCGAAACCTAAAGAAAACTGCGCGAAAACCATGTTTGTGAAGATAAACATGGATGGTATTCCTATAGGAAGGAAAGTGGATCTCAAAGCCTATGATAGCTATGAGAAGCTCTCATTTGCTGTTGATGAGCTCTTTAGAGGCCTTCTTGCCGGTGAGCCTTAGCTATATCAAACTTTTATGAGAATTTTGAAGTTCGACTTGGTCCCCTTTTGGTGTTAATTTGCAGAAACTCATTTTCACATGTTGTTTTCTTGATTGCTTTGTGTAGCTCAAGGTGATGGGGGAGTCGAGAGCGATGGAGGGAAGGTGATCGGGGGCTTGCTCGATGGGAATCGGGAATATACCTTTGTGTATGAGGATAATGAAGGGGACAGGATGCTTGTTGGAGATGTCCCTTGGCAGTAAGCATCTTTATCCCTCTATGGATCTGATTCCTTTGTTTGCTCTTTTGTGATTTATTCATTTCATCTCAGTGTTTTTCACTCCATCAGTATGTTGCATTCGTCATTGCAATGTAACAAGACAAAAATAGTTATCTACCACTTGCATTATATAACTGCTCTTCCTTAACCTCGCTCACTCATCCTTGAATCTTGCAGCATGTTCGTCTCGACTGTCAAGAGGCTGCGTGTCTTGAAAAGCTCAGAACTCCCTACGTTGTCGCGTGAGTTCAGCTCTCTCACTGAGTTCGTGTGATGGCAATCTGGAAAATGATTTGACCCCCGTTTGTGTCTTGCAGGAGGAGGCAAACAGAGGAAACATATGGCGCTGGATGCTTCGCAGAAATGAAGCCAAGAAATTAGGGTATGATTCATATCTGCTATCAAGATCAGACAATGGAGAAAAGGGGCAGTTTGTTTGAATTCCATGCTTGTTTGCAGGGATCAAGTGTACCATAAACTTTGTTTATGTTGTTGAAAATCCTAGCTTTTCTTGAATTTCTGTAGAGAGAGACTGTTGAAGCATATGTAATTGCAATGTTTTCTTGTCCTGATTTTAACTGCAAATTTCTGTATTTACTTGCTGTTTCTGTTTCTTGAATCTTGACGTGATTAAAAAATGAGGGATAAAAAAAAGATGGAAAATTTTTAGCAGTCTCCTTGTTTTATACTCATATTCTTTCAGGTGGAAAATAAAAGGTTACTTCATCCTTTGCCCATATTTTAAATAGGAAATAAGGCAAAAAAAAAAAAAAGAATTATCGCAAATTGGAGTGAAAATGAGAGAAAGATAGTTGTTCGAATATTTTTTTCATTATGTTTCAAGAAAAAAGAAATGATTTATTGAACCCAAAATAAAACAAAAAAAATACTTTATTCTTGTTAGGGCAAAATATTCGTTTATGTTGCATCTTCGAGCGTTTTCCAATGGTCCAATGTTTATAAATTATAAATTCATAGTTATGTCCATATATGATATTCCGACATGAAATTTCACGTGGCACGTCCGAGTGCAATGCGGAAATACTTCATTCTTTTCTAATTAAGCATTTCATTAAGAAATAAAATGTTTCTTTAATAAATGTCTTATTTTAAAATTTTACAGTAGAAAAATAATGAAAACCCTTTCTATTTTAATTCGAATATTATAAAAATGATTAAAGCTAATCAGAGAAAATTTACACACTTTGTTGATACACAATATCTAAAATAACTGAATTTTACGAAAAAGATGAGTACCACGGTGCACTGAAGTACAATGCTCACGTGACATTCGCGAACACTTATTTAGAGACGAAAGGAAGTATTTTCGGCACGGGCCAAAAGTTACAGCGTGCCACGTAAGAATTCGAGTGTGAAAAATATCAGATTATGACATAATTGTGTAAATATTGTAGGTTGAATAATTTGCAATTTATTGGACATTAAAACATTATAGAAAATATATTTATCCTTAACGTGACGAGATTCATGCGAAAAGCATTTGAAATTTAAGACTGCTTTATTTCTCCACGTATTTCTGCAAAAAAATATTAAGTCGAGAGACAAATGGAACAATCCTCATCGCAAGAGAACTAAGAGTTCTCTATCAAAATAGTGCAACGAAAGAAAAGGGAGAAAGCGCGGGACAATTCTCACGACGTGTCTTCGAGATAAAGCGAATGGGAAGCAGCAAGGAGGGCGGCCCCGATGCCGGACCCATCGTTGAAGTGCTCGAACACAATGCTCGATCCGGTAGCATCCCCGAGCAGCTCAAACACCGTGTTCTCCAAGCACTTGCTGTACTCTGAATAGTGCTCATACAAGCCACCATCCATGGCTATCGTAATCTTCTCCCCATGCTCCTTAGCAGTGTCCTTCCCCACTTTCTTCAATATCCCCAAGATGCCCGCCGCTGCCAGGCGGGCCCCACGTGTTGCGATTATGTTGCACAGCTCGATCACCACCCGCCTCTTCTTCAGGGAGGTATGAGATATCTGAGTAAACACAGGGACCAGATAACATTGTCATATGTATAATCATGCTCGCTTATAACACGTTCCAACGACAACGAGCACAGAAAAGCATGGAAACACACTGTACCTCCAGTATACTCTTCAGTTTGTCATCCACCACCTTCAGATCAGACGACGTATCCTGATGCATAGCTGACATCTCAGGAGTCCTGCGTATAGGATCCAAAATCAAGCCTACGTTTTTCAAATTTCGTACCACTAAACACAAATTCTACATAATAAGCCAGCAGAGTAACAGTATCTGGCCACAAAAGAACAACTTTTTTTATTTCATTATAATTTAAGTTTTTGATCCATATATACATAGAAGATGAGCTTTCGTTAGACATTGTACATATACGTCGACTACTTTCTTTGTTTGCAGTTTCAAATGTAAATAGAACACATCAATCATGTAATATGATACTCATGTACCTACCAAATTCAAGTTTTTAGGTCAGAAATACTATGAAATGTCGCATAATAAAGTATGATAGAAAGAAGGGATCAAATCATCGTGTTAAAAACCGAACTGATTATATAAACTTGTTTCTTCATGGAAATACCTCAAAACGAATGGAATCTTCAGTTTGGCCGGAACTTCATCACCAAAAAAGGAAGCTTCTTCAGCCAACCTAAGTAAAACTCGGCGTAAAATTTCTCCCAAGTACATCCCAGAAATTAGCTTCTCAAATATCTGCATGCATAAATTAACACAGCATAACAAATAATGGAGTTATGCAGTCAAATAATCGAATAAGACCTATACGCGTCACTCCTACCTGTTCACCCGGATTCAGGCTTTCAGCATCCATTGCAATGTCGTACTCCGTCAATGGAAGATGTGACGATCTGAAGTTGCCCCACTCCATGTTTATAACCTGAGTTGTGTAAGATTCGAGTCTTGAACAATTCTTTTGACCGATCACATTAATATCTTAAGAGCGGAAGAGAATTTGCTAACCATTTCTCCGGACTTAGGCAAAGGGCCATGCCATTTTGGAATGGCTTGAGCACGTTCGACATATGCAGCATTCGTTCCAGTACCCAATATAACAGCAATAGAAACATCCGGGTCAGCATGTCTTCCTCCTGCTAATGTTCCAATCGTATCATTAACCTGGCATGAACAACACAAACGAAAACATAAGTATCTGAAACGAACATTTGAGGATATATGATACTCAACAGTGATATTCTCTCTACAAACTCCTCCTGGAACCAAAAAAACAAACGCACCAAAGCTGCCACTCGCATATCAACACCCTTTCTTTTCAAGGCTTTTGTTACTTCAGCCACCACGTCTTGGCCGACCTACAATGATCAATGGAAATAACTAATGAACGAACAAAAAGTAAACGCGTAAATGTGCTCGAGATGAAGCAATACCGTGTCATCAATAGAGAATCCTTTCGTCCACCTAATCAGAGTTCCAGAATTTATCGAAGTTTGCATCACCGGGAACGAGAAAGTGAAACCCAATTCCCTCTCCTTCCCAGCAGGTTGTTCGTATATCCGTTCTTCGTCAGCCACAAATTCAGCAAGCTTGTCCGCGATGTAATCAAAAAGTGCCTGAAATAGCGGGTTGGGAATTCAATAATGTCGTTAAAACTGGCCAACAACAGGAACAATAAGTAATTTCTCACATCCGAGCTCCCACTCATCAGAGCTGGGGGGATTGATGCCTCGGCAAATTCCTGATGGACAACGCCGCGTTCTCTGCCTCCTAGTTCAACACGCAATACACGGAAGTTTGTCCCACCGAGATCTAGTGCATAAAAGACTCCTTCCTCATCACTAGTATAGAGAAAAGCGAAGGCACATCACCCACAAACCAAACAAATACAAAACAAACTCAAAAGAAATTTGAATTGATGTTTACAGCTCTTTGCCAAAAGAAGATCTTAGACAAGAATGTCCAATCCTTCATCACCATTTTCATGGAACAAGTACTATAATACATCACTTTCGATCAATACTTTCGAGAGGGTAAGGAATCGTATACCAATGGCTCCTTAACTGGCCATTCCTCGTTGGATAGACTTATTTGTACCAATCTCCCTTAGGATCATTCATGATCAGACTAAACAACCTAGAAAAAGCTAGTTTTTGCTTATAATCTACGCGATAGAGCACATCAATAATCATCTCAACTGCCAAGAATCTCAACTCACAAAGTTTTCACTCAAAACAAACAAGAAAAACAACACAACAGACAAGGTGCTCCACATTCACAAAAAAACAGAATTTACAAATTCTCCATCCGCATCAAGAATTATCGAATTGCCAACAAACTTACAAATTCTCCACTCAAAATAAGCAACAAAAAACATTACTACAAACTCCATCCAAAAACAGTACCCGAATCCATCTACATCAAGACACACATAATAAAGAAAAGATTCAAACTCATTCTCAAACACACACACACGGAAGGAGAGAGAGAGAGAGAGAGAGAGAGAGAGAGAGATTATACCCAGTGGGTAGATTATCAACAAAACTGATGAGCATCTTGAGCTTGCTGCCACCCTCAGATGCCAAACCCGCATGCATTTCCACAGTCATCGCATCTGCAACCTGCTTCAATTTGGCCTCGGGGGTCCCACATTTCTCCTCAAACTCCTTCACCAACGCCCTCGTCCGGGCCCACCTCCCAGAACTCCTCATCCGCTGCCGCACCACCAGTGCCGCCGCGGCCACCACCGCAGCGGTCCCGATCACTGCCACCCCGACCGCCACCTTCCCCATCTTTGATCTCACTCCAACAATAACCGGATTAGGAATAAAGATTAAACGTTTGGAGTAGTTTTGTGGTGCAAGAACCAAGAAATGAAGGAATTAAAGAAATGGTGGAAAAATGAAAAGAGTTGGGAAATAGTCAAATCACGGGAAAATAGAGTAATTGGGTTTTATTCTGGAACGAGAAAGAATGGAAAGAAAGTGTTTATTGTGGATGGTTTGTTGAGTTGAGTGGGTTGGGTTTTCTTTACTTTCAAGTGTCGAGGTGGAAACTCCGCCATTGAAGCTTTGCTCCCTATTTTTGGAGATCTTCACGTTTTTTATTTTTTTCCTTATTTTTGCTGATTTTCTTGCATTTATCAAATTTGATTCCTTATTGTAAAAGGATTTGGAAATTTTGATGTTATCTATATCGTATATTGTTCTTAATTTAAATTGCATGTAAATAGTACACACGAGTATAAAATTAGTCTTCGCAGTATTATTGTAATCTAATCTCTCCCTCTCATCTATCTCGAGATATTTTCTTTTTTATCTTGAAATATTTTTTTATTTACAAAAATTTTACCTTTTATTCATATTTTTATTTTTTTCACTTATACACAAAACACTATTTTCTTAATTCTCGCATCAAATACTCCATCCGTCCCACCGAGCTTTGATCGTATTCCTTTCCGGGCTGTCTTGCCGAGTTTAAATCATTTCCTTTTTTGGCAAAAGTTAGGCAATTTAAAGCATTAATTTACAAAACTAATTGCACCCCTTATTACCTTATCTCTCATACTTTATCATTTTTATATTACACACTTAGCCCACGTTTGGTTGTATGTTTTTAGAGGTTGGAAAGTGAATCAAGTAATTGAATTCATTACTTGTTGTTTGATTTGGTTAATGATTATCTCATTACTCTTACTTGAGGGTAACTCAATCACCCAATTTGTTACCCTTCAAAATAGAGGAGAAACAAAAGAAATGAAATCTTTTACTAATGTTTCATTTTCATTGTTAAATCAAACACTCAAAAAAGTAATGGTTATTGTTACCATTCCACTCATTTATTTGATTCCATTTACTTTCTATTCCTCTATTTGAACCAAACAAGCACTTAAAATACTAATATACAACTTTTTAATTTTCATGCTCAAAAAAATGCGGCGGGACGGAGGGAGTAAAAAGTTTCAAAGAGACGGAGGGAGTAAGTATTTATATCTATCATATTGTCTTAAAGAAAAGCATAATTAAATAGTAACAAAATATGTCGAACAAATTTTATATGCATCTACTTTTGCCTTGCTTTGTCCTCTTTATTTTATTCACAATTTTTTTATGTTTGTTTTTTAAAATAAATGGTAGTGCAAATTGTTTATTTAATTTCTAGATATTTTATTAAGTATTTTCCCAAACTTTCAGAAGAATTACAGTTTATTTTAGGTCACGAAACCTTAAATTTTCCATTTTCTGATTTTTATAATTCTAATATTTTTTTTTAGAATTACAAGAGTTATCTATTACTGTATAATTAAATAAATTATCCGTACACAGACGAGATTTTTACACCACACAAAGATAGAAAATTACTGATAATTGTTCTAAAAGTTTCCTGATACTCCCTCGGTCCCACTCTAATATTTTCGTTTTTTCGGGGGGGGGGGGCGTCCCATTAAAATGAGCTTATTTTTCATTTTAAATAAAAAAATGTATTTAATTGGTGTGGATCATACCGTTTTCCTTCCAAACAATAAATTTCTTAATCTTTCTACTTAAAAGAGAATGAATCTATTAGAATGGAACGGACTACGAAAAGAGCATTTTTTTATAAAAATATTGCTTAATAAGTATATTTTATTAATACGAAATTAATTGTACTATTCATTAACATATTAGTAGTGATATAATTACACGTGACATCATTATCTATCATGCACATGAATTCCGTGCAGTGTGAATAGATAATAGATAACATATTAAAAGAGAATACTCCTGTAAATGAACACGCAAATTATATTCTCTCAATCCTAATAATAATGTCTCAAAAAAATACAACACGCAAATTAAGAAAATATAAATAAAATTAAATAAATGAAGAGATAGATAAATAGTAAAAAAGAAAGAAATGTAAAGTAAATGAAAAGAAAGGTAGAGAAATTAGATAAAGTGAATTATTTTCTTTTTGGATTGAAACATTATAATTGAGACTCTCAAAAGAGAAGTTTAGGACATTATTATTGGAACGGATGAGTACCATTTAGTCTATTAATTTACATATATAAATATAAAAATAATTTTATTTGGACAAAATTTATCTGATTAAAAAAATTATTTATTTAAAATCTTTCATTCAAATCTACAAAAAAAAAATAGTTAGTTTTATTATTTTCTTCACACTGTCGTTTTTTCCTGTAATTTTTAATAATAATTATTATTAACTTTTTATAATTTTGTACTTAAAAAAATAAAAAATTATTAAAATATACAAAAAAAGAAACTACAATATAGAGAAAATTAAAAAATAAATTAATTCTTTTTTATTTTGAACATTTTTTTTAAATACTACTAATTTTTTTTTTAATATTTAACCATTTATTATTTGGATATATTTTGTTTAAATAGCATGATTATAAATAGTATAATTATTGACCTCATTTAATACGAGCGACTAACCGTTGACCTTGGAAAGCAAGAAAAGTTTGATTACACAACTGCAATGCTTTACGAAAAGCTTAATCAACTGCACAAATTTGTTTCAGATCTGAAAATAGATTTGTCATACCGAAAATTAGGATGTCAATAGGGAACGTCGGTGACTATCCATATTCATACACACGAATTAAATAGATAGTGATTTTTAACCACAAAAGTATCCATGGATATTAAATGGTATCTAAATCAGTCATTCGCGGATACCCGCTACATATCGGGTATCCGCGAACCCGTTATCCGACGGGTATCTGTCACTCGCTATCCGTCGGATACCCGCGAAATAGAATTTAAATATAAATTTATAACAAATTTAATACAAAAAAAAAAAATCAACACAAATAACATAGTTCAAATATATTTTAAATATATTTTGTGGGTATTTCACGGATATATGACGAGTAATTGACGGGTATTTTTCGTGGGTAATCGAGTTTCACGGGTATGGATAGTAAGTATCCAAACTCATGCTGAAATGGAAATTTTATTAAAAAGAAAAGGAAAAAAGAGAGACCATATACATAAGGAAACAAGCAAAATAACCCGCAAGAAACCCCGGGTAACCAAAAAAGAAACCAAGACTAAGAGAATATTTTAAGCGGGTCGCCCTCGTCTAAAACATCGTCCTCTTCATCGTCCAACCAATCGCCCTATTTTTTCTTCATTTTTGAAGAGGCCACAACCGACATAGCATGGGCTGCATCGGTAGAGTTAGAGGAGTTGATCACAAAGTTTTGCAGTATCTGTCCTCCAGACTGAGCAAACTTCACTTTATTCAGGAACTCCACAGGCGAAGAAGTGTCAAGACCAGGGCCATGCAAATCATCACTGCGTGCTGAATTTTGGAAATCCGAAGACATGCCATTGATTATGAAACGACGGAGCCTGTGCTTGATAGAAGAATCAGAAACTCTCCCCTTCTTGGTGATAGCCCCTTTCGGACGCCCTCGTGTACGAGAAATGGGTCCTGTCGTCCCAGTCAAAGTTAGCACAGCGTTGTTGTCAGTCATAACAGCAAGCGGCTGAACAACCAGAGGTGCAGAAGTCCTCTTGTGTTCCTGCTCAACAATCTCAATTTGGCTCTTTTCGTCATCTGAACCAGACTGTTCTATATCCTTTCTACCCTGACTGTCCTGAGGGATGCAAGCATCTGAAGCTCGGCCTCCATCAGAAGGCGGCTTGTCCATGTTATCATCACCATCAAGAGAAACCAACACCGCAAAGGGATTGGATGAGGTAGGATCTGAAGACTGTCCAATCTCAGCTAAAGCTTGTGCAGCCCTTGCTGGAGATTCCTGATTTCCGGTGTAGGGACGAGGATCAACCCTATGGTCATCCACCTTGTAGTGAACACGTTCCCGGCCCTGATGTTCCGAAAAGCCCATCGTGGTCGTTTTACTCTTTCTGCATTGGTTAGCAGTATGTCCCACAACATTGCAAACGGAGCAGTAAAAAGGCAAATTCTCATATCGAAACTTGACAGTAAAGTCAGTGTCGCCACACTTAATATCTAAAGCCTCGGGAATATCAGCCGAAACATCTAACTCAACAAGAAGTCTAGCAAAGTGACCCACATGAGCCTGTGCAGACTGACCATCAATCAAGATAGGCATTCCCACTTCTCGTGCGACCCCGGAAAGAACCTCTGGGTGCCAATATTCATGCGGCAAGTTAAATATTCTAATCCATACCTGAACAAGGGTAGAAGGCGTTTTGTAGGGATCAAAATTCGGCACCCAAGCCTGGAGATGTAGTATACCTGAGCGTAGACGCCAAGTCGTTTTAGTGAAAGCCGCTGCCTTATCCTCGTCGGTTGTGAAATTAAAAGTGAAGAAACCTTTTCCGAGAGGATGAATTGACCAACCGGCAGACGGTTTCCAAAGCTGCTGAAGTTCCTCCCAAAGATCCGCTGCAAACCGAGGTGAATCACCTTTGCGGAGGATCAGTCGGCCGTGAACCGCATGGGCGAAACGCCGGACTTGTCGTTGGTGGAAAGAAGGGTCCAAAACAAGGTAACGCTTGAGATCCACCAACTCCGGCCGGAGGATTGAATAGTCATGAGCGGGGACGTCCCTAGGTTTGGAAACTTGCTTGGTCGGACTGCCATCCCTAGCCTTCAGCTTATCTGCAAAAGAGGCATTCGGCTGAGGAGGAGGCGACACCTTCGGACCAGACGGGGGGGCCATCGAAGGGTTCGGAAGAGCAGCAACACCCGAACTTCGATCCAGAGGAGCGGTCTTGGAGTTCTCTCCTACAACGAAGGATGAACGAGGAGTATTTGGGAGAAAATTTGTAGAGACGACCGGCAGGTTGAGCGCACCTCTGTCGCCCGGTGAACTGAGACCACCGGAAGCCAAAGATGGCGGCGGGAACCAACCAACGCTAGAGGGGCCATTGCCGCCGTTTGACGCCATCGGAATCAGCGGCGTGAGGTCCATAATTCGGCTCCTCCGCCAAGGCTCGCAGCCACCACTATGTGAATCTACCTGCCGTCGCCGCCGCCTCCGTCTCAGTCGCGAATCGGTCCAGATTCCGCCGTTAGAAGAGGGCAGATCGGGCGAAGAGCTCGCGAGGAAGAGGTGGAGCACGCGAGGAAGAAGCTCGCAGCAGCTGCTGCTGCGCCGCTGTGAAGAGTGCACAGCAGCAACGGCCAGGCTGCGGTTCTTCAGCGGACGAGCAGCAGATGCGGCGGCGCGGCTGGCGTCGCTGCTGTCAATCCGCGGCGAGGTTGCTCCGAGCGCGGATGGCGGGCTGACGGGTAGTCAACGCCGGGCTTGTGCTGATTGCTTCGGTTGATAGAGAGAGAGAGAGAGTTGAGGCAGAGGTGTTGCTGTCACGGCGGCAACAATTCTCGCCGTTAGAAGAGAGAGGGACGACGGTGGTGGAGGCTGCCGCCTGTTGCGAGATCGGGTCAAAATTGGAACAGGAGAAATCGCCCCCGTAAGTATCCAAACTCATATCCACGAATTAAATGGATAGTAACTTGCAACCACGAAACTATTCGTGGATATCAAATGCCTCTCAAACTCATCCTAATAGGTTCGGATTTTCGCGGATATCCGTTACCCGCGGGTAAATTGCCATCCCTGCCGAAAATTGATCTGATCCGAAATTACCTACCTCGGGTCACCCGTTTGACCCGATCCACCGATAGAGTCTTCCGTCACGTACGGCTACGGTCCAGATCTTGCTTCCCATCCTAATTTTAAAAGTTACTAATATTCAAGTAATAATGTATAGATAGTGGATGATTATTTTTTTATTTTCTAAGATGAGGGTAATTTGCGTACGAAAAATTAATTGTACATTAAATAAAAAGACGGTGCTTAATATAATAATTAGTAATAGGGAAAATTATAAATTGATTATTACCTCAATTTTAATAAATTATAATTAATATTTAGAAATTCTAAATGCAAGTAAAATTAGTCATACTAATAAGAATGGAAAGATATGCACCAATCGTTTTAATTAGTAGCATCAATCAATAGTACCCAATACGTTCGGTATAAATGATAACTAATTGTACGAGTCGTGGCACACAATGACCTAATACGAATAGTCCTAATTCGTATCGAGTGTATTATAATGTTGCGCGCTATGATTAATATGAGTTCGTATTAGGTTAATCATATATTAATATTTTATCTATAAATGAACGAAGTTAAAGTAAGGCATTTTAAATCTCTTTATGTCAAAATTAACTAAACATTATTAAAATTAACTTAGTGGTCAACATTTGATTTCCACCATCGAGTTGTATATTTTACACTATCTATACTATATTAAAAAGTCGAGATTTTAATTTGAAATCAATTTTAAATTAATTTTAAAAATTGAATGATAATTTTGTAGTTATAATAAAATTGAAGGTTTGTTTGTAAATATATTTTTTTCTTTTCATTTATCTTCTTATTTTTTATTTAAAATTGTAAAATTCGACTAATTATAAAATATTTAATATGCATATCAAATTAAAGATCACGATAAGAGCTTATTTGATATATTTTATGTAAATATTTGATTTAAATTGTTAAAATTTATATTAATTTAAAGATTATTTTTAAAAAAATCTCTCTCATCTCTCATCTTTTTTTGAATAAGCATATTTTTTAATGTTATATTTTAGTTTATTTTTTAACTTTTTATTTTGTCTTTTCATAATATCAATTTTTATTATTGTGAATCATTCTTTATTTTATTTTTTCAATATTCAGTTAAAAATAAATTTTCTATTTTATTTATAAATATGATCATTGAGTTGGTATCAATTTTTATATAAATAAAAAGTTAAAAAATATTTCTCATATATTATACGAGGTGCAAATACTAATTAGCCCTTAATTAAATCGT
Organism: Salvia miltiorrhiza; assembly: GCF_028751815.1. Taxonomy (NCBI): domain Eukaryota; kingdom Viridiplantae; phylum Streptophyta; class Magnoliopsida; order Lamiales; family Lamiaceae; genus Salvia; species Salvia miltiorrhiza. The sequence goes on along the minus strand of NC_080388.1, from coordinate 66,579,569 downwards.
AATAACTTGCAAATTTATAAAAGATGTAACAAATTTAATAGACAAAAATTAATTTGGGCTACATATCAATAATACTCACGACATAAATTCACGAGTATACCATATTGTTGCTCTTACTTTCAATATCTTATATTTCTAGATAATAAGGGTGAGCATTCGGTTTTTGGTTCAATTTTTTTATTAATATAATCAAATTAAATCAAATTTATATTCGATTTTTTTTAAATCGAATAAAATTAACCGAATAAACCTAATGGAATTAACATAAATTTTTAAAATTAAGACTGAACCAAACCTATAAACCAAAATAAACCGAAAAAAAAAAAACAAATTTGAAAAAATAAAACCGAACAAACCGAAAAACATACATAAAAATAAAAAACAAAATTATATTATACTATTTTTTATCATTATCCATCATTCATTTCAAGAACATACAATGCAAATTTTACTTTTAGGATTAGAACTTAGAAAATTATTATTAAAATATTATATATATATATATATATATACATATATTATTACATAAATATAATTTAGTTTTTGATTATCAGTTTTGTTCGGTTTAAAATTCAAATTGAACCAAACCAAAAAATTAATTTTTTGTGAAAAATACAACAAAAGCGAATCGGAAAACTGAAAAATCGAACCATATTTTAAAATTTCAATTTAAATCGATTCAGTTTCAAATTTTTTGTTCACCTCTATTTCTAAATGGCTTTGAAGTAAGCATCATTAGATATCAGCCCATTGGGCTCGAATAAAATGGGCCATAATCTGTAAGACCATCTTCAAAGGTACGGTAAAACTCATTTTGCAGTACAAAATGAGCTCTAGCGGTGCTGCAAACTTAAATTCAAAATGAGTTTGGGGTCAGAGTTTGAACAATGCAACACTATATTTATGTTTACATTGTTCATCACACTAAATTACTTTTTTACTTTTTACAAATTACAAACTAACTCCTATTCTTAGTAGATATTGAGAAGATGATACGATTATATCAATGGTGGAGCTTTTCGAGCAAACTCCAGAAATTAAGAGAGAAGAGAGATATTTTATAAATATTAACCAAAACATTCATTCCATAATCAATAAGATTAAAGATTACATTATTTATATCTAATAATGAAAACCTAATGAGCTAATGGATTGGAGCATAATAGGGTCAAGTTAGAGATGGGCTGAACGTATCATTTTTTACAGCTTCACCTTGAGGACAAGGTGATTGTGAAGGAGTGGGGAATGATATGTTCAGCCCATCTCTAGCTTGACCCTATTATGCTCTAGCTCATTAGTCCATTAGGTTTTTATTATTAGATATAAATAATGTAATCTTTAAGCTTATTGATTATGGAATGAATATTTTGGTTGATGTTTATCAAATATCTCTCTTCTCTCTTGATTTCTGGAGTTTGAGCTTGCTCGAAAAGCTCCACTATTGATATAATCGTATCAGAAGACGTCAATTGAAAAAGAAAAATTATACAAAAGAAGAAAGATAAGAAGCAGAGGAGAAGAAGAGAAATAGACGTTGGTTGAAGAAGAAGAGCATACGGCTGCTTGAAGAAGTAACATTAGGGCCCCTTTTATAGTTAGAATTTTTTATTTATTGTTTTGGACTCTGCATTATAGCTCCCTAGAAATTGGGCTCAATTGTTGGATTGAATATGGATTCATTAGTCATTTAGAAGTTGAAATGGAATACATTATTTAGGTGTTCGAAACTAGTTTAATTATTTTGTTAATTTAGGCTTTTAATTTTGTTAATTTGGAGTTTAATTTATAATAATAAAATAGATTAATTTTTAATTACATGTTATATTAAAATATATATATAATAGAAAAATAATTAAAACAATATTAATAATATAAATAGTGATGAGTTATCATCTAACAAATTTATAAATGTTGGGGAAAAATAGAGTTTTAACTTGAGTATGGATGATCAACAGCTAATCGGAAGCGATTAAGAACTTAAAGTGCATGAAAATAAGAACACATTGCAGAAATCTTTCTCTCCAAGTAAAAATTGTATATTGTCTGATCCCTCAACAATGAGTACAATGCGTTATTTGTATGACAGATACAAATGGTACAATGGTAATTTTATGAATATTCACGTACATTGCATGACATCTAACTAACTACATTATTCATGAGGCACTAATAAAAATCGATTGGTCAACTTTTGTCGGGTGTCGTTATCTTTGCCACGATCTATGGTTGGCGCGATCTAGCTCTTGACCTCCACATTAGGTCTTCATCTTTATACAAATGGTCAGTCATCGCCGGTATTTCCTCGTTACAATGTCCATGTTTCCGGCGTGGATTTTCTTCTTTGCTAGAGTTAGCTAGCGCAGATTTCTTCCTTTGATAGAATCGGCTAGCAAGAGCTTTTTTCATTGCTAGAAGTGAGCTAGCGTGGGTGTTTTCCAATGCTGGAGTTTAGCTAGCGTGGACGTTTTCACCCTTGCTAGAGTCAGCCAACATTGGGTATTTTCACCCTTGTTAGAGTCAGTCGGTGTTGGCTTTTTCCTTTGCTAGAGATAAGTTAGTGTTGGCTTTTTTCCCTTGCTACAGATAAGTTAGCGTTGGGTATTTTCACCCTTGCTAGAGTCAGCGAGTGTTGGCTTTTTCCTTTACTAGAGATAAGCTAGCCTAGGCTTTTTTCCCTTGCTAAAACTTATGTATATACAAGAAAGAATATAATTAATTATCCTCTATTTCGATTATTATCAGTGTGGTGTATATTTCTCTCCTCATCAAATAGCACACGACATAAAAACAACATAATTCGAAAATCAAGCACACTCAAACAAATAAATTATACAAGATACAAAATTACGTACTCTAATAGTTCTAATCTAATAATATGGTAAATCGAAATCAGATCCTCCAATATTATTGAAATATAAAGCATATGTTCCATCTCCAAAAGGATTTGATTGGCCTTGTTATTGAGCTCTTTTATGTTAAATGTGTCTTCTTTCGGCTTCAGTAAATATACGAACGTGTGAATCTTGTATGAAGGTCAAGTTTATGTATAGAATTTTATTCCTTCATTTCCTCAAGCGCATATTATCTAATTCCCAAATGCCATATCAAATTATACTCATGAAATGTTAAACATTCAAATTTTTAATTATCGTTATGATTGCGATCAATGTTTTAATTATTACTACCAGCCTAACTCTGGCATTCATAATTATTTCAATCCCTCTCAATTTCCAAGTCATTCAAATTTCAAAACTTGAAATATTTCAGTCTTCCTTACATTTTATTTTATTTTATTTTTCGTAACGTGTCACATCATTGACTATCCTTGTCTCACTCTTATCATGACTAGTTCATTGATTTTGCCTGCAAGAAATTCAATTCCTCCACTAAAATTACAGGGGAAAAAATCAGGATACTTTCAAGATAATGAGATTTTATTTTCCGCAAAAATTCGCTCTTTTATTTAAAACTAGTACCCTCTTGTTGGTGAGCGATTGAACGACGATGAGCAATTACGGAATTTGGAATAGAGAAGAGAATCGATGAATAGGGTTTCAAATATTGGGAAGTTTTCATTAAAATTGTGGGAGGTTAATAATAGTTTGAGAGAATGTGGGAGTGATAAAATCTGATGCTAAAATTTTACCGTTAGAATTGGTGTTTTATATAATATATAGACTAGCACAAAGGACTTGTCGCGTAGGGGGTCGAAGCCGAGACGAAGCAGCGACCTGGGGCGATGGTGGAATATGTATGGCGCGTCCGGCGGACGGGCCTAATAAAAAAAAATGAAAATCGATTTTATTTTAGATTTTTTGACCGTTTCAAATTTTTATTTTTATTTAGTTTTTTAAATCTGACCGTTGCATTCTCAACGGTAGTTTAGGTTTTCAATTTTTTTTTTAACTTTTCATATTATCTATATATACTCCATTTCATCTCCATTCAATTTCGCGAATTTGTGGCACGACAAGCATCCTTGCGAGACGCGCAGATGCATGCTCGCCTCACTTTGGACTTGAAGGAGCACATTTGGATCTCGTTTTGGTCTGATTGAGCCATAGAAAATTATTGTATTTTTTTTATTACCGTATTTTAAATAAGTCTTTAATATTATTTAATTATTGTAATGTTGAATTTTGATTTTAATCAAAATTTGAAATTTTAAAATTAATATGTAGAATTGGAGATTTTGTGAAAATAAAGATTTAAGATATAGCCTAAGATACAAGGCTATAGAGGGCTGTCTCTTAAGTGGGAACCACCACCTAAGACACAGCCTAAGACGCTTGTATTGGAGATGCTCTTACAGACAAATCTATTTTAAAACAAAAGATACCTTTTAAATAGGTATTGTTAACTTAACACATTAATGTGCATATTGATTTAACGTCTTATTTAGTTAAATACTATATTGATAGAATAGAATAAAATAAATATTTATTTTAAAATATAAATTATGAATCATTTTTTAACTTTTAAATTGTAAAAATTTATTAAATTTATAGCCTAACCCTATCCTATATTGATTTTCATCATAGTAGTTCCTATTTTGATTTTCATAGTAGTTAAATATATTGAATTTATTGAATATATAGTTAACTCATCATTTTATTAAATAAATTTTTCATAGTAGTTCTTATTTTGCAATGAAACCCTATCATATATTCATTTTCACATATACATACAAAAAATGTCCTTATATATGCAAATAGTGAAGGCTCCTACACGATTTTGACATAATTGTTATTAAAGAGAGATTGTGAAATTCATTATACATGCACAAAAATTTGGGTACAATCGGATTGATCTGCATTCAGACCCTAACCTGCATCTTGATCTGAATCCACATCGTGATCCAAATTGTGTAAATGACACTATTTAGTTATACAAATGACACTGCCTATAATCGACACCAATAAATGATACTGTAACATTTTAAAATGTTATAGTGTCATTTTCAATCTTATAGTGTCAATTACGGGAAGTCTAATTTATACGCAATATTATTTGTATAGCATAATAGTGTCAATTACAGACAGTGTCATTTGTATAATCGAATAGTGTCATTTACACAATTTGAGTCAGGATGCAGATTAAGATAAAGATGCGGGTCAGAATTTGAACCCGGTTGTATGGTACACCCAATTGTACTCAAGACCACCTCTTATATATGATACTCCTTCCGTCCCATTAAAAGCGATCACATTCTTTTTAACACAGAGATTAAGAAAGGGAGAGTTATGCTTTAATTAAGTGTGATATCCTACTATTTGACTTTTTGTGAAGCTTAATTAATGAGTTAATCACAGCCAACTTTTTAGCACTTATTTGAATATTTACAATTTGAATTATTTTAATTCATTAAATTCACTAATATAAAATATGATATTAGAATATGATAGATTGCATGCAACCTACGATCAGAATTGTAAATGAGTCAAATTGTAACGAACATAAAATTGGTCAAATACAAAATGAAATTCGTCTTTAATTATAAATTATGTTCGAAATTAATTGTTCAATCACATGTCAGACATTCATCGCGTTAAACACATCGAGCTCGACTCGAGTAAGTTAGTAACTTGATCTTAAATTCCAACTTCAAATTTTATACAGTAAAACACAATTAGTATATTTTTATCATAGAATTGAGCTCAATATATAGTTTTGAATTATTGAGTGTCTTGTAGATCTAATTAATTTGATGCGACGCATTCAATAGTTTCCAATTTTCAAGATTTGCTTACGCACTTTCACCACTGTCACTCTCTCATGCATTTCCACAAACACAGAATAGCTTTTTCTATACCTTCATCAAAAAGATTTTCTGCCTAAAATGGCAGAGATTTCTGAGTAAAACCTCCCCAAAGTCAAAGCCAAGATACGGACTCCCAAATCCCACAAGATTTGCTCATAACAACCCCAGGTACAAGCGAAGGATCCACACAATTTCCATCTTTTTACTGTGGGCTCAGATAAAAGTTTCGATTTTTATGTTAAAATACTAGGTTTGTTTTTCCGTATTGGGGTTTGTGAAGAAAGGGGTGTAGAGGTTGAAACATGATTTGGCAGGAGGAGAATGAGAGTTCGTACAGGTGTAATCTTTTGCAAAATCCCATAATCAGTTTGTTGAGTTTTGATTTGAATAATAAAAAGAGGTGGCAGCGTTGTTGGGATAAAATATTCTATAAATGGTGTCAGCTGCCGTCAACACTGAGTGGAGCTCTTCTTATTTCTTGTTCACATTGCTCCAGAAAGCTAGAGAGAGAAAGTGGAGTGCTTTTTTTGAAATTGAGGAAGGTTTGTTCTTGAGTAATTTTCAAGAAAGATTTGAATTTTTTTGTGCAAACTATGTTACTATTATTGTTGCACCTAAATGTTTCACTTTTTATTGAGTTTTGACAGCTCGTGGAATTTGAGGTTGTAAGGAAATGATTGTGCCTTGTTTTTCTTTTCGTGTGTGATTACTTGAGTTTCTGATTGGTAGAAGTGGGACTTTCAATTATTATGCGTTTTATATTTCTTTCTTTTGTTTCAAACTTTTCTTACTGATTCTGTCTGTAAATTTCTTATTTCAATTCTTTTTACAACATGTTTCTTGCTGTCATGCCTTTTTGTCTTTTTAACGCTTCTTCACGAGGTCATGTCGGATAGATAAAATCATTCTTTTTTTTCATTTCAAAAATTGAATCAAGAAAAAGGGATTTTTATAAGGCCCGGAATTTGAGCATTATTTTATGGTTTTGATTTTATCCCAAGTTTGAAATTCTTCATTTCACACTGCGTTTCACTTCCTCCTCCTCCTCTGTTTTATTATAACGTGTTATCACTAAAAAAGTTGTAATCTTTACACTGTGCCAGTTGAAAAGAATGGGGAAAGCTACGAGGTGGCTAAGAGGGCTGCTTGGAATGAAGAAAGGGAAAGATAACATGGCTGATGCTTCCAATTTTAGTGAGAGGAAGGAGAGGAATCGGTGGAGCTTTGCCAAATCGGAAAAAGATTCCGGCGGATTAAGGGAGATTCCGGCTGTAGACGCGGCGTGGCTGAGATCTTTGATTGCCCATTCCGATAAGGAGCAAAACAAGCATGCGATTGCGGTGGCCGCTGCCACCGCTGTCGCAGCTGATGCCGCCGTCGCCGCTGCACAAGCGGCAGTGGCGGTGGTCAGGCTCACCAGCCAGGGCAGAGGTGGTGGTGGCAGGGAGATATTGGCTGCTATCAAGATTCAGACAGTTTTTAGAGGCTTTTTGGTATGTGGAGTACCTTTTTTTACATCTCTTGAACTCATTAAATTATACTAGCATTCTGCCTTTCGAAATTCGGATCAGTTTAACGACGATTTTATTCGTGAATCCATGATCACTTTATGCGATTTTTTGCTTCCTACCTTGTTAATTTGAATGTGTATAGTTTTCTTTTTATTCATTTTTCGACAAAGGAAACATCTGTAGCTGCTATCGGAGACTATATTGTTGCATTTGAAATGAGCCCGATATTTTTGGCAGGCCCGAAAAGCACTAAGAGCTCTAAGAGGGCTGGTGAAATTACAAGCCCTTGTTAGAGGCTACCTTGTAAGAAAACGAGCTGCTGCCACCCTTCATAGTATGGAAGCTCTTATTCGGGCCCAGGTCCTTGTTCAAGCCCGAAGGGCCCGTAGAATAATCAACAAACTCCAGCCCGAACCGAGGCCTAGAAAATCTACTGTAAGAATCGGGCCCTTGTAATAGATTTCTTGTTTTTAGTGATCAACGAGTTGTGATGGTTGTTTAATATGCAGGAGAGGTTTGAGGAGAGAAGTGAATTTCGTAGCAAGAGGTTTGATCCATCTCTAAATGCATTGGACGAAAGCCCGAAAATAGTCGAGATCGACACCTGTCGGCCCGAATCAAGGTCTAGGAGAATGAGCAACGATGATCACTACTACCGAGCTCTGTCTTCCCCTCTGCCATGTAAGAAATACGTAGTCGATCATCACTACCTTCAAGATTTCGACTGGGGATTCATCCCAGAAGAATGCAAGTCTGTGACCGCACAGAACACGCCAAGGTTTGGTTGTTCGGGCCGGGCCATGATCGTCCCGGAAGAATGCAAGTCCTCGACCGCGCATAACACCCCGAGGTTCGGTTGTTCGGGCCCGGCCACACCGGCCAAGAGCGTGTGTGGCCTCGGGCCTTACTCAAACTGCCCCAACTACATGATAAACACACAATCGTTCAGGGCGAAGCTGAGGTCCCAAAGCGCCCCGAAGCAAAGGCCCGAACTCGGCCCGAAGAGACGGATGTCGTTGAATGAAATTGTGGCATCAAGAACTAGCTTCAGCGGAGTTAGAACGCAGGGATCATGCATCAAGGTTGAAGAAGATTTTGAGTTTTAGTGTGTGTGCAGTGTGATTGTGATGAAGAACCACAGGTTGGAATTGGCTCTGCATGGAGGTGGCGTTTGTCTATACAGATGGAAGGAACTAACATAGAATTTCTCTATGGATTTCTTATGCTACTTTCTTACAACAGTTAGAAAGAATGTTTTTGGGTAATGCTTCATGAATGGAACATTTCAAAATTAAATCATTTTAATGCCAACAATAATTTTCAAGACTAATAGACTACGTCAATATATATTCGTGAAACGACAATTCATAATCACGACTGTAAATTAATGTTACAAATTGAACAAAATCAATTTTAAAGTAATAGGTGGAAGTGGAACTCAATGTTATCACTTTACTAATTAACCATTCGAATTAAATAAATACGCAATGACATACATATTCTGGTATAACAAAAAATAACGTTTAATTTGAAATGTCACGTGCGTTTTCCCGCTCCATTCCTATGTTCAATCAATATATATAGAAATTAAATCCTATGTTCAATTTTGAGGCCCACCAGTATTTTGGGATGCACCCTTTAAATCCAAACAAGCTGCACAATTTCCAATTCATGTTTGCAAAAGCAAACTTGTCAAAATATCTCTTACAATTTCAACACTTTTCTCCCCTTTACAATGTCAATTTGTTACTGCTACAAAATTTAGGAATATTCTTCTGTAGTTTGCAAAAACATGAATGCTGCCATTCATAACATTTATTTAATTTGATCCGGGATTGAGATTATAACCTTCTGGAATTTTTTCCAAGGGGAGTGGTCCACACATTTTCATATTTTTGGCACCCTTTTAATTTGAATTTGTGCAGTATTTTAGATTGTTTCTTCAAAAAATTTCAAAATCATGAATTTTAGTTTAAATGACTTTGAAATGAATTTAAATTTTGACATTTTAATTTTTGTAGTAAAATCATATAAATTGAAAGTCTAAAATTTAAAATTAAAATTTATTTATGTATTTACGTGTTAATATTCCTAATATATGTGGTATGATTATAATTTTAACTGCGTACGTAACTATAATGTACTATATTACTAAATTCAAAAAATTTAATAAAAAGAAGAAGACGTTTATATATAGTATTTCCCCTTCTATAAATAAAGGAAAAAGGAGAAGCTAGACTCTTTTTTTCCTCTTTACTAAAGTACCAAAAGCCACACCTTTTATATTTTATTTACTTTTTCACCGCGAAACAATTCTTTAAAACATTTTTCTCAAAAAAAAAAAAAAAATCTTTAAAACATAACTTTAACAAGCTTTTACAGTTTTAAGGGGGCACGTGGCGTCTTATGGGTTAAAATTGAAAAGATTGCTGGAATATTTTTTTGGTGAAAATAAGGATTTAATCTCCTTAACCAATCATCTTCTAAAAAAAATCTCTTTAACCAGTGATTTGATTTGATTGATTTATTTTGGGGACATTTATTGTACTCCTTCCGTCCCACTGTAAGTGAGACCTTTTTTTTAGGCACGAGAATTAAGAAATGTGTATTTTGTGTGTAAGTGAAAAAGTGAAAAGATGTTTAAAGGGAAAAACTTTTACCTAAAAAGGAAAAAGTCTCACTTATAATGGAGCGCCCAAAATAGAAAAAATCTCAGATACAGTGGGACGGAGGGAGTAATTGGCGGACTGCTTGCTTTTTTATCTGAGACTTTATTTTTTTTTTAACTTTATCCGAGGCTTTATTGAATGGCTATTTGATCGTAATATGGGTGATCATAATAATTTTAAATTTAATATATTTAAATAATTTATTAAAAATAAAAATATAATATTATTATTTTATACACATTATAATTCTTTTTTTTTCATTTTATTTTAAAAAATAAAAAATTATGAAAAATAGTTACAATGAGTAAAAAAAATAAAACTAACTAAATCCTATTTTTAATTTAAACATAAAAAAATAAGAGTAAAATTTTGAAGTAGCCAAAATGAAGCATATAACACAATTTATGGCCACACATTGAAAAAACATAAATTTGGTCATTTTTATTGATTTGGACATTTTTACCCTTAATGAGGCGGACCGGGTAGGATCAGGCACGCGAGTCGCGTGCCGGGTCGAGTTAGGCACTTGTGGCACTATTAATGCCATAAGTACCAAGATTTTACTTTGATTTTATTTTGGATTTCCGTTGGCACTTATGGCACTATTAGTGAATTCACAATGGAATAACTAGAATTTACAAACTAGTTTGATGAATTCACAATAGGAATTGCTATTGCTAGTTGTGAATTCAAATTTTGTAGTTTGAATTCACAGCTAGAAATAGTGATAGTCGTGAATTTAAGTTTTAAAGCTTGAATTCAAAACTAGAAATCAGAGGTTCAGTGGTTGGGAGAGAAAGTCGCGGCGGTAGGGCTTTGATATTAAAGGTCGACGTTGGAGATTTGCAGTGAAATCAGAGGCCGCGCCTGTTTTCATCTCACTTTTGACGAAAACGATGTTTTCATTGTGGAGGCGGTTCGCCAGAGGAGGTGACTGCTAGGGATATCGGGAGGTGGCTGCGCGGGTGGGTCTGGCGGAGGTTAGTGTGGGCGGCGCTAAACCCTAGCCGCCGCACTAGTGTTGCAGAAACCCTAGTGGTCAGACAAGAGGTGCGGGTTGGGCTAGTGTTTATGGGTAAAAAAATGTCACTGTGTATTGTCAAACTTTTGTCACTGTGTTAAAAATGTCACGCGTACTGCCACATAATTTTAATAATAGTCCATGTTATTGCCAGTCAACATTCATCATAATCGGAGTTCTCGCCACGTGCAAATTTTAGTTAAATCAAAAATTTATGTATTACGAAACTAATTTTAAAGGTGATGTGTAAAATGCAAATTTGGGCGAAGTTCGTGCCATTTATCCAATGACCTTATGATTAGCTACCTCAAAATTCTATATGTAAATTTTAGAACTTGGGCTTTATGGACTCTCGTTTTGTGTATTTCTTATTAATATTTGTTTCCAAAACTTTATTTGGACCTTCTGATTTTCTTGAAATTAAACTTATTTCTTTTGGGCCCAAATCAAGTGTATTTTTGTAAAATGTGTATCTTAATGTTATGACATGAGACATAGCAAAAGTTTCTAAAGTAGAAATTTCAATAATTATCGACTTTTATAAAATTCCAAAAGGGTTACATACCAAAAAAAAAAGAAAGAAAAGGAAAGGGGTCAAAATTGTTGTTGATTAAATGACGATGATAATATTGTATGATATTATCATTAATTATATGGTTAATCTGGACCAATCCAAAATTAGAAATAATTAGGAAAATCAATCCTGAAGAGAACAACTGAAGAGAAACCAAAAATAATCATTAAAAAGAGAAAACAACAACATAATCTCAAGCGGGACACCAACAACCCATAATTCCGACAGACCTCCTCTCTCTCTTTCTCTCTCTCGATATATTGATCACAATCAGTCAGAGGGAAAAATTTGTAAGTCGCTCATTTTTGTGTCTAATCTTTTCGGAAATCTTGAATTGAGAAGGATAAAAGAATCATTTTTTTTATATGGGTTTCTCTCTCTTTCTCTATCTCAGATGAGAGAGGTGGACATGATGGAGAAGAGGGTAAATCATGATATTTGATTTGTTTCCCTATATGTATTTTCTTTTGTTTTCTTTTTTGATTGAAAATGGAAGTCAAAGAATCAAAGGAGATTGCCACAAACTTGAAATTTGGATTGACTGTGGCTTTATCTCTCGGTGGGGCTCTTTATACCTATCATAGAATTAAAAATATCAAAGTTCCTCCAGGTAAGAATTGTTTCCCCCATACATATATATATTGGTGATATCATCGTAATTTAGCATGAATATGATATTAAAATGGAGGATCTCGATTCTTCTACATGTAACTTTTTGTTGAATAATAGGGCATGGTAGAAATGTGGATTCAAGAAATGAAAATGGCGAGATCAAGAACGATGATCGTGCATTAGAGGTGAAGATCGAGCAGTAATTGAGTTTTGATTATGATTTTATGGAAAGATTTAGAAGCATAAATTTGGAAGTGATGATGATATGTAATGTACCTTGTGCAGAATGGAACACACAGAAGAGTCCTCTCCCAGAATTCGGTGAGCGACGTTTCATCAAGCAGCAGGCGCAGTGTAGAGAGAGAGAGAGAGTGTTTCCTCCTCCCAGAATACAACGACGATGATCTGTGTCCCAAGAAATGCGCCGACGAGGAAGAGCACGAGCGAGAAATCCGGCGCCTCCGCAACCGCGTGAAAATCCTGGAAGAAAAGGAGAGAAACCTGGAGCTGCAGCTGCTGGAATACTACGGCATCAAGGAGCAAGAAACCGCAGTGATCGAGCTCCAAAACCGCCTCCGCTTGAACACCATGGAGGCCAAGCTCTACAACCTCAAGATCGAGTCCCTGCTCTTGGATAACAGACGCCTCGAAGCTCAGGCCGCCGACCACGCCAACGCCAGCGCCGAGCTCGAGGCCGCCAAGGGCAAGATCAAGATGCTCCGCAAGAAGCTCAAGTCCGAGGCCGACAAGAACAAGGAGCAGATCATGAAGCTCCAAGAGAAGCAGAGCGCCGAGGTCGATCAGGAGCTCAAGCTGCAGCTCGAGGAGGCCTGCGAGTTGAAGCTGGAGCTCGAGGAGATGAAGAAGTGCAACGAGATCCTCAAGTTGGAGAACATCGAGCTCGCTCAGAAGCTCGAGTACGTGCAGATGCTCGCCGAGAACGCCGTTGATAACGAAGAGGTGCAGGAGCTCAAAGAAGAGAGCCGCCATCTAAAGCAAGAGAACAAAGAATGGAAAGAGGAGATCGATCGGCTCAAGGCCGAGAAATCCACCGACGTAGAAGAGCTCATCTTCCTGCGCTGGATCAACGCCTGCCTCCGCAACGAGCTCAAGAACTACCAGCCGGCCGGGAAGACCATGGCCCGGAACCTGAGCCCTAAGTCGGAGGAGAAGGTGAAGAAGCTCCTACTCGAATACGCCAGCAAGGAAGCCAAGACCATCGACTCCAACTACCTCGAATCCGACCAATGGTCGTCGTCTCAGAACTCGTGCATGACCGACGAGCGCGACGAGCTGCACATGGATCTCCCCTCGGGCAACAAGGCCTCCAAGCCCAAACTCTTCGGCAAGCTGCGCCGCCTACTCCTCGGGAAAAGCTCCCGAGGAGGCCGCCAGACCCCGTCCATGGACAGGGCCCAGTCCGGGGACAACCTCCCCGGGCGCTTGTCATGCGAGTACCCGGCGGGGTCCCCCAGGGTGGTGGACTCCGGGGGCAATGACATGATCAAGACGTCGAGGATCCTGTCGAGGAGCGCCTCCCGCAGGTCCTTCGACGTCCCGAGGTCCTACTCCCGAGGGAGTATGACCGCCACTGGTGGGGCCCAGCGGAGAAGCAACGTCGATGATCCCTCCAGTTTAATTAACAGAATCGAGGCGTTAGCAGATTACGAGTCCACCACTTGGTCCTCTGCGGCGGTGCAGGGAGACCAGAGTGCTTCTAAAGAGGAACTACTTAAATTTTCCGAGGCTTTCAAGGATTCAGGCTCCAAATATTCGTTTAGGAGTTCGTATGAATCTACTTCTTGATTTTCTTTATAGGGATTTCATCTTTTGTCTCATTTTTTTGGGTTATGATGTTGATAATAACAGGTGTTCTGTAATTTGAAAGTTTTCAGATTTCTTAATCTAAATTTTGTTATTTAACTTAATGTTTATTTTTCTGTTAAGTTCTTCATTTTTTATTTTGATTCAATGGTTCTTTATTTTAGAATTTTGTTTGTTGGAAGTTGAACGACGAGGAAATACTTCGTCAAGAGATGATCGAATAGGCATATATTAAAATAGATGCCCTTTTATTAAAAGTGAATTGTAACCATAAAATTAATAATATATTAATTATAAACACTCTTATCATAATACACTTTTATTATTTATAAAATTAATCAATTATTTAAAATTTTAATCTGACAAAAAAATTAAAAACCCTAAACCCCCAATTAGGGATGACAATCTACCAGCGGGTAACGGATATCCGCGAAAACCCGAACCTATTAGGGTGGGTTTGAGATGCATTTGATATTCGCGGATAGTTTCGTGGTTGCAATTCACTATCCATTTAGTTCGTGGGTATGGGTTTGGATACTTACTATCCAAATCCGCGAAACCCGATTACCGCAAAAAATACCCGTCAATTATCCATCATATTTTTTGTGAAATAACCACAAAATATATTTAAAATATGGACTTTAGATTTACATATTAGATATGGGCCACCACATTTTAGATTTAAAATATATTTGAACTATGTTATTTGTGTTGATTTTTTTTATATATATTAAAATTGTTATAAATTTATATTTAAATTCTGGGTGGCGGGTATTCGGCAGATAGCGGATTCGCGGATACCCGATGGGTAGCGGGTGACGGGTTTGGATACCATTTGATATCCATGGATAGTTTCGTGGTTAAAAATCACTATCCATTTAGTTCGTGGGTATGAGTATGGATAGTCACTATCCGTACCCGTCGTACCCGATTGCCATCCCTACCCCCAATCGTCATCTCCACCAACCCAATCTCATCCTGCTTCTGCTACTCAGGCTTTGCCCGCCGCAGTTGGTGGGCGCTATCGTCGTCGCGGCGACCAACATCAAACATTTACATCTTAATTTTTGCACTCGTCCTCTACGGTTCACTGATCTGTTTTGCGGCGCGCAATTGTTAAAATCTGCAACTTCGACAGAGAATTAGAAATTGGTTTGTGGAGGTGGTGGAAGGGAATGGAGGAGGTGCGGCCGCCATGGTGGTGTACAAGAAAGTTAGAATTAAGGCGACGATGGTTATTGGTTGCAAGAGTATACAATTTCGGTGAAGAAGAAATTACCGGGGGTGGGGGGGGGTAGTTGGGAATACTGACATGTTTTTTTTTCAACTTTTTTTAATTATATTTTCTTTTAACTCAATCTTATTTATTTATTTTTATTATAATTTTTTGGACAATTATTTTTATTATAATTTCATTAAGGGTGTAGTAGTCTATTTACATAAAAGAAATGATTGAAATTCGCCTCGAACATCGTCTGGGCTTGTTGGGTGATTTGATCGTCGCTCATACCACTCCCCCAATTCTCCTTGCAAGTGTTGTAGAAGCTCTCGAAGAATTTAGTCTCCGTTTGGACACGGGCCAAGTGGGACTTGAGATGTTCCGCCTTTCGCGGCGGCGCTCCCTCATTGAGCGCGTTGAGCTTCTCCGCGATTGCTCCCCAATATTGGAGCAACCTTTGGGAGGTCCCCAAAATAGGATTGTGGGTTGCCTCCGCCCACCAGATTGCCACAAGCTCGGACTCCTCGCTAGAATATGCAGCGCGGGTGCCCTTGGCTTTCGGCTTCACCGCCTCCGGCTGTTCTTGGACGTTGGCGTTCGCCGCCGGCGTGGGAAGATTTTCCGTAGCCAAGACATTGGAGGCTTGCGAAAATGGAGCAAATCCCATCATTGGAAGCCTCGAACCGCCTTTTTGCTCGATGTATTCATCGAATTCACGATCCATTACAGGCAAAATGTAGAAGAGAGAATTGTTGTTGGGATCTAAAAAATTTTAAAGAGAGAATTGTAGTTGAGAAAGTGGTGAATTTGATATTGTGGAAGAGTGGTATTTATAGAAGGGAAAAAAGGAAAAAAAAACAAAAAATAGCCATTTAAAAAACAGCAACGGTCAAAATTAAAAAAAAAAAAAATTGCAACGGCTTTTTCAAATTTAAAAAATAGAATTTCGAACTTTTTTTTTTAATTGGGCGCGTCCTCCGGAGCGCCACAAATTTCTCGCCTTCGACCCGTGTCTTGGCTAAGACACGGCCTCGCATCAGGGCGCGTTTCCAGTGCAGCCTCCCTCCCTTCGACCCGGATTGATCCGAGATGCTCTTAGTTCATTATCACGTCAATATGCTAACCAAGTGAACTAACTTGTTGCAAGTTTAGAGTTATTGAAGATTTAAATCATAAAAGAGAGGAGGATGCCGTGAGTGATTTATGTGCTGTATAGAATTTTCCTTTTTATAGGTAAATTTCCTTTTAATTATAGATATGTGTGTAAAATTCCTATGGGCCATGGATTGTTTCCTAGATGGGCTTCAATTGCTATTCCCTTCCAAGAAACTTAATTTTACAATTTTGTTTCCAAATTAATACGCAATCAAATCTTGTTACGAATTGCAGGGATGCGCACATACGTATTGGAGGTTACGTAGATTATGTTCGTTAATTAAATTCCAAATTATATCACGAGTTTCTAAAAAGTTATAATGTGTAAGATGAACTTGCTAAAAGTGTAGATTAAAACGGTTAAAAATCAATTATATTATGAAAATTGGAAGTTCTTAGTTATATTCTGAAACAGAACATGTTGACTATAATTCTCTGATTCTCTGATTTTATGTGGATATATATCAAATATCCACAAAAAGTTGAAAACAGACTTACTATGGGTGCAACTATCCTAATTATTTTGGACTTGTTGTAAAAATATACTTTATCCATCCGGCTTTAGGTGATTGGTACGATGGAGTGAAGGTGAAAATGGAAGGATGATTCCTATCTTTATTTTATTTCTATGTTTAATATATTTTTTTGGTAGAAATTAATTTAAAATTTACTTTAAATTGAAAACTTCCTTTTTAATATAGTTAAATTTAAGATAAAAATAAAAGACAAAGACATACGGGTGGGAGTGGGACTATCCTAACTATTTTAATTAAATTGTATTAATCTATAATTAGGGATGGCAACGGGCCGGATCTGGACCGGGTCTGGTCAATACCAGATCCAGATCCGTTTTCATATACTAGATCCAGATCCAAATCCAGATCCGTGGATCTGAAAATTTTGGATCCAGATCCAGATCCGTCAGATCCGCGGATCCACGGGTCCAGATCCATGGAACTACTATTTTTAAATTAAATTAAAAAAATTTCACAAAATCAACAACATCTAATTTCCATCATGAAAAATATAACACAAAATACTTTTATCTAATTACTTTTAGTTTTTATTCTTTTGAATATAATTTATTTATTATTTTTAATTTAATTAATATTATTAGTAAACTAAATATAAAATATAATATATATATATATATAATAAAACGGATCCACGGGTCGGATCTGGGCCGAATCCGGATCTAAAATTTCAAGATCCAGATCCAGATCCGTTTTCAAAACTGAGATCCAGATCCAGATCCGGATCCGTCGGGTCCAAAAAATTGAGATCCAGATCCGTAAAAACGGATCTGGACCGGGTCCAAGATCCACTGCCATCCCTATCTATAATCCTACATATATTATAGCAAAATAAATCTTATCCTACGTGGCATCGTATAATTACTTCATTCTAATTTTTCTTAATTCTCATTCATTCTTATTTATTTATATATTTCTAATCAATTTTTTTACATTATAACAAAATAAATCCTATCCTACGTGGCATCATATAATCACTTCATTCTAATTTTCCTCAATTCTCATTCATTCTTATTTATTTATACATTTTTAATAAATTTTTACATTTAAAAACTATTAAATAATCATATAAATTTATAGATAAATTCTATACTATTAAATACTCATATAAAACTATTAGATAAAGTCTGTACTATCAAATAATTGTATAAAACTATTAGATAATCCAACATATCCATTTAATTATAAATTCTACATATCCATTTGATTATCGGAACCCAGCCAAATTAAAACACATTAGCACTTCGAGGGTCCATTCGTCTGTTTTCAAACGCCTGAAATGCCTCCCAACCGAATACCAACTTTTCTTATATATATAAACTCAATGACCAACAATAACTCATCATGTCTCACAATCCACCCTTTTTCATCCGAAAAATTTAACTTAATAAAATGATGGAATCCAAAATAGGAATCATTATACCCACTTAACAGAGATTGTTCCAAGTGTGACTAAAACTTAAATAAAGTATATCAATAAATTAATCCACGAAAAACAATCAATTCAAATGTCAATTCATTTTTTAGAAAAGATATTCTTCAACTAAATGTTATAAATAAACAAAATACATGCCTATGCCCAATCTATATAGGGAGAGGTTCAAGAAAGAACCAAAAATAAAAAAAGAACGGAGAACTATTTTCAGCCATTCGATCATCAAGATCTACGGTGGATGTATCATCTTGTTGGATGAACGCAGATCCTGGGTTCGAATCCTGAAGGGAGCAATTTTTTTATTTTTTTGAGTGCATTAATTTTAATCGCGAATGCATTAATTTTTACAGTGAATGCATTAGATTTGATGGTTCTCACGTTCTCACAAATAATGTAGATCTCTCTAGAACCACACCCTATATATATATATATATATATATATATATATATATATATATAATAGCAAAATACATCCTATCCTACGTGGCGCTGTATAATCGCTCTATTTTAATTTTCTTCAATTTTCATTCATTCTTATTTTATTTCTAAATTTTTAATAAATTTCCATATCTAAAAAAGATTTATATTTGTATTTTATTTTATTATATAATATTAGTTTAAGTTTATCACATCATACTCACAAATTAATATGTATATGTATAATACGTTTATATATAGATGTATTTACTTAAATAATTAACTATATATATATGATTTCAAATTTGACGATGCTGTTTAAAGTTTGAGACGAGATTATTCTCATAACTTAATTATAGTTTCACAAATTCTATATAAAATGATACTCACAAGTAAGTTATAACTTATAATCTTCAAGCTCCATACAAGATGATGCTCAAAATTCAGATGTGGTATTTCAAACTCCAAATAATATGGTTTCCAAAATTTTGACGTTCAAATGTCATATGTGGTCTTTAGAGCTTCATATGATTATCTGGTCTTATTAGGTCCATATGAGATAATACTCAAATGACATATGTTTAGTTAAGTTATTTCTTATCCGTCAAATTTAAAGAATTTGAACAAACTTAATACTCCCTTCGTCCCCCAAACATCTTCCTAAGAGAGGATGACACGAGTTTTAATAAAATTAATTATGTATTTGATAAGTTGAGAATGAGTCCCACAAAAAGTAAAATTATAAGAGTGATAGTTAGTGAAAGTGGAGAACGAGTCCCACAAAAAGTGAAATTGTAAGAATAATAATTAGTGAAATTGTTTCCAAAAATATGTTAGGAAGATGTTTTGGGGACGAACCAAAATAGAAAAAAAAAAATAGGAAAATGTTTGAGGGACGGAGAGAGTAATTATTATCGATATACGATTAACAGCAGATGCGACACATCAATCGTACATCATATCATACTTTAAATTTACATATTTTTTTTCTTCTAAAATCTTCAATCCCACATCAACTTTTTATAAACTTCATCAAATGAATATTTATATAAAAATGTATTTTTATTATCACAACCTACATTTAATTATTGAAAGTGATTAAGATTAATATTATTTCAAATATTTTATTACTAATTTAATTTGATCATATCAAATTAGTTAAAGAAATAATTTATATATAAACTACTAGTATTTCATATGCTATAGTAATAAAAATAATATAAAATAATTATAAATAATCACATAAAATAATTCTCGTCGAATTTCGACGGGTTTGACGCTAGTTCGAATTTAGTGTCCAATAATTAGGTGGATCCGTCGTACGGTACGACTATTCTAACTCAAATTTTAATTGAGGTTTAATATGTATAATAATTTAGTATTCAGTAATTATAATTGGGGTGGCCGCACACTCAAAATGAAAATATGATATAAAATGAAATTTACTAATATTTATTGGATTCGACACGTATCAATCAGTTGCTCGCCAGCATCCACATCGTCGAGTCACGATTAAATTTTGGCATACTTTCTGTAGCTCCCCCTATTTTAAGGGGAGTTGGAAATTTGTATTTATATGAAGCGAGTAAAAGTTGTTTTCGGTCGTATGTGGGGAATTTGTTTTTGTTTGGGCCTAAAATATCAAATATTACCTATAAGAGTAGCTAAATTATTCAAAACTTAGGAAAATTATAAAGTGATAGATAGTGGCGTGGGAGTAGGGCTGACAAATCGTGCGGGTCAGATCGTTATCGGGTCGACCTGATATCGATCCGACCTGTTAAGGGAATGTCAGAACCCGACACGAACCCGACATGATTTATCTAAATTTGAATTCGACACGAACCCGATAACACGATTCAAAGCTTGTTGACACGACACGATAGCGACACGATCTGATTACATACTAATAATAATACGAATTTGGAGCTGATCTGATAACAACCTGATCTGATTTGCCCAAGTTCATTCACATCAATAATAATAATAAAAAAATATAAGTAAATATTTAATAAAGGCTAAACTAAAGTGTAGAAAGAAATCATGAATAAAAAATTAAAAAAAATTATTTAATAAAAATTTAATTCTATCGGGTTATCCGAACCCGACACGAAATTATCAGGTCGACCCGATAAGAACCCGAATCTTATCGTACGTGTCACTAACCTGTTAATTTTGTGCGATTTTGTATCGTGCTTTCGTGTCGTGTCGAAAATTATAAGCCTTACGTGGGAGTGGATTAGGCGGGTGGGTTGCATGGCCATTCATGCCTAACGCAGAATCGAATTTTTTATACTAAATTAATGATGTTTCTTCTTGTATTATATTAGATCTATGTCAAGAAAATGATTAGCAAAAGTCAATAGAAACATTGAAGATGCGTATTCACGTGCCCAGATACGATCTATACCACCCTATACGTTCATGATACTTCCTTCATTTCAATAATAATGTTCCAATTTTTTTTAAGGTCTTATTTATAATGTTCTAACTTTTTTTTTTTATCTATTCTCTTTATCTTTCTACTCGTTTATTTTATTTATCGTTTACTTTTTCACTACTCTCTCTATTTCTCTCATCATTTACTATATCTACATTTTCTTAATTTACATGCATCAATTTTTTGGGACGTTAATATTATAACAGATGGAGTAATAATTACTGTTTCATCCATTCCTCAAAATTTACCCAAAAAAAATGACACTAATTTAAATAAAAATTAGTAAAAGATTGATTGATGATGAAATCATATGTAAAAATAATGTTTAAAGGATTGTAATTGTAAAGTTGATGGTGAGGTTATGTACAAAACTAAAAGGTAAGTATATTGGGACAAACTTTTTGGGGACAGATGAAGTATTACATTTATTTATAATAATAAGGTAGTGTTTGATAGGAGCGGTAATGCATGATAGATAAACAATGTGATCTATAACACCCTGTTTGGTATCCCATATTATTAATATGGATAATCCATGATGAATTGATGGTATGGTAATAAATCTCTGTTTCACTGAGAAAATGAATCCTAACAAATTGGATGGATAATTAATCTTCACCCCTGATAAGTGATAACATTCTCTTTCTTCAGTTACCCTTGTCTCTCTTAGGCACTATTGGGCGTCGACGGGGTGAAGGGGAGGTTGTTTTAGTGGGCGATCGTGGATAATTAAATAGTTGGAGGCTTCATTTTTTTATGTTTCTAAGTAGTTATCTTTAAGCATCAATAGCTCATTCATTCTAATTATAAAATAAATTAATAAATACATTAAATTTCAATACTCGAAACATAAATTGCTTATCTATTATTTAATCTCAACAAATCCCATCAAATTACCATAACTAATTATAATTTTATAGCTATTTATTTATTTATTAAATTTCAACATTAACACCTTCATCAGTCATCACAATTACACCAAAGGTGTTCCTTTTTTCTTTTTCTTTTTTAATATTGCATACATATATTTGGAAGACAGACATTCCTTTCAAATGATGTAGATTTCTATTTATTAATTTGTCTGGATTTTAGATGTGAGTCTACGAAAATTACTTCAACTCTATCTAATAAAACCTTATTGTTGTATTTTCAAAAGAAGAAATAAAAGACAAAACCGGCATAACAAAAGCAGTAGCAAAACAATTGCAAATTGTAAGTTTTGTAACACCCCAAATATTTAGATTATTATAGAAGCCAAATTAGTATTTTACATACATTTTCTTTTATATTTATAAAGTCTATTTTTTATTTATTTATAGGCCTTGATATTATAATAAAAAATTCTCGTGATAATCATAATATACGTGTAGATATGTTTTAAGCACATGCTTATATTCTTAAGGGATTAATTTGACTTTTAATTGTCACATGTAGTTAATAATTATAACACAGTGATAATTATGTTTTCTAGTATATATATATATATATATATATATATATAGGTCTTTTGTTCCTTGTATGTTTTAAATATAATTTCCAGCAGCTAAAGGATTTATTTGTTGATAACAATTATTATTAGGATATTTGTATTCAATTTAGGATATTAATTAACACAAACTGCAACTTTTATACATAGAATGTCATTTAAGGTTTTGATCAGACATTTTTTTTTCTCATTTTTTTAATGTGTGAGCTTTTTGTATAAATATATATATATTTGCACTACTTATCTAAAATATGAGCATATTAGTGATATTAATTTAAATTAATTAATAAATAGTAGATTTATTTTATATGCGAGAATGAGTTTTAAATTAATCTAATTAATTAGTTTTGCTTTTGAGGTAACTATTTATTTTACATGCGAGAATTGGATTACAATATGGCAAATGATTACAAGTTTTTTTTTTTTTTTTTTTCCTATTAATATTAGAATTCTTTAAAATCATCGTCCACTTATTTTATGTTCCCTATTCACACTGAAAGTTTTAAGCTTGATATTTTAATTTGTGGTGTTTATCCCAATAAGAGATTTAATCAAAGCAAGAGTTATACTTAGTATAGCTTCCCAAAGACCGTATATATAAATATGGTACAGACATAGACTTGGAGGGATCATATTTACTTTTTTTTTCTTTTTTTTTCTTGTTTGTTTTCACAAAGAGGAGTTTTGTACGGGAATATGTAGGGTACGTCGTTTACGTCAAGTTTTTCCAAAGTAAACTTAAGGTGAGAAATTATATGCTTGTTGTTATATTTATGTATGTTTTTATATGCTCTTATTTCATGTTTGATTATACTTGCTCAGCCATGCAGTAATACATGTTCAGATGTTCAGCCATGTAGAAATACATGTTCAGAATATTAGCCATGTTGAAATACATGTTCAGGGGCTCTCAGTTCGCCAATCAGATTATCAGTATATGTGTATGAGTCGTATGACAATGTGAATTATTTGCATGTTTAAGCGTATGTGAATATGTGCATGGTTCCTCACTGAGTATATTTTCAATATGCTCATCCCTAATATTTTCAGTTTTGCAGTTCTGGAGTCGAGGTGACCATGGAAGTCAAGAATGACTAGAGATAAAGATTTTGCATAGAAAATTTAAGTTGAACTTGTTAAGTTTTAATTTATCATTTTTTTTATGTTATTTCTTTAATTTTGGCAAATTGATTTTTTTATAAATTAGTTTAAATTTTGATAGTCAAGAAGTTTTATTTTATCTATTAGTTTTTAAAATTACAAAGTTTATGAAAATTAGGGCGTTACACAAATAATCTTCTTATGCATACATATTACTCCATCTTTTCATAAACGGTTTTTTGGTGTTCATTCACGAAATACAATATTATTTTAGATTTTAATAAGTATATCATACACGAACCCCTCGCAATAAATTCAATAAAATTTTAAAATTTATACTCCTTCCGTCCCACCTATCTTAAAACATATTTCCTTTTTTAGTTGTCCCACTTATCTTGAAATATTTTCTTATTTAACAAAAAAATTATCATTTATTCATATTTTCCTTTTTTATTGCATTTTTCTTCTACAAATACTACAACCCTCCACTTCAATTTTCACACTAATTTCTTATTCATCTTCTTTATTCTATTTCAATTTATCTTCATTTAATTTTATTGTACTAGAAAAATGGAGAGTGATTGGTAAAATTGGTGAATCACCCCAAAATCTGACCCCATCTCCAAGCAATCCATATTCGTTTGGTGGAGTTTTCTTGGTATTCTCTTGAGAATCAAATGCATTGCCTACGACGGATCTTGAGGGAATTAACTTGAACACTAATTTTGTTCAAGACGATGATGTGGCGAAGATACATGTCAGGCCGACGACGAGGAAACATAGAAGCTGTTACACTCCGATAGAGATGACGCTCATATGCCCATTGTGGGCCGAGGCTACGTTCAACGCCATGAAGAGAGCTGATCAAAATGCTCTCGTGTATTGGAGAGGCATCATCACGAAGTACAATGAGCAACGGCCTCCCAACACCATTCCACATGATGTGAAACAAATTAAATCGTACTTCCAACGCGTCCAAAAGGACCTCAAGGTTTGCGAGACCATCTACGACAAATGCCAAGCAAATTGGAGTTTCGACATGAGCGATTATCAAATCATTGGTCAAGCGCAAAAATTGTATGCCTCCGAACATGGGGTCAATTCAAATATCCCTCATGCTTGGCATGTGCTCTGCGAATCTCAAAAATTTACTTCTATAGACGATGGTGTTCACTCCACCAAACATTCAAAGGGATCAAAGGTCGCTACACGACGACTTCTAGCGAGTCGTGCATCTCAACGAGGCCCCAAAGCCAAAAAGCAGCTAAGAGAGACAAAGAAAAAGGAAAAAAGAATGTAGAGTAAAGTCCCCGAATGAACAAAAAAGAGCAGTCGAGAGACTCAAGACCATGAAGAACATAGTAAAAGTCAAGTTAATATTCTTTCAAATCAAATAGGTCATCGCCGACTTCATTCTCATGGGCAATGATACGTCGTATATAAAATTTATGTTGCTAAATTTAATACTCCCTCCGTCCACGAAATGAGTACCCATTTGGGGGTGGCACAGGTTTTAAGAAATTGATTAAGTGTGTGTGAGTGGAATAAGGGACCCACTTTTATTGTGAGTGGGATGTGTGGGGTACACTTACCAAAAAAGGAAATGGGTACTCATTTGGTGGACGGACCAAAAAGGAAATATGGGTACTCATTTCGTGGATGGAGGGAGTATTTAATTTAATTAAAAAATATATTAAAAATAAGATAAAAAAAATTAAGAGCTCTATAGAGGAAGGCGCTCAAGTTAAAGATGCTCTAAAAGGTAAAAAGTGTATCCCATTTCCAAAAATTTGAGCAAAATTTGGATGCAGAAATATAATCGCTCCCAAGAAAAACTATGCACCAATTTGCATGTTTCATGTAAGTTCGGGCTAATTTTCAAAATGTTATGCAACACAAATCGCATATATTAAAATCGTGACCACTTAGGGCCCATTTGATTTTCAGTATTGGATTAATCAGGATATAAATTATCCTGATAATTTAGTGTGGATTAGTCATGATTTCTAATTTCAGATGGGTGTTTGATATCATTGGTAATTAATCCCAAAAAGTGTTTGGTATCTATTGAAATAAGTTGGATTAACATATCAAATACCTAAATTAGTAGCCTATGGAGGGGATGGAATAATTAGTGTGGTTAATCCCATGGGGGAGGTGGGATAATTAGTGTAGGTTAATCCCACAAAATAAGCTAGGGTCTTGGGATAAACCTGGAGTTGACCATATTAGTAACACATAATATCAAACACTGGATAAATCCATATTAATTTAACTTATCATGCTTTTAAACCCATATCAAACACGCCCTTAGTCAACAATGCAATATATACTAGATACAAAGAATTCTGAAAATAAAAATCTTGAAAACTCTCATACAACCGACACTAAAATACAATTCTTTCCAGAGAGAGAGAGAGGTGATCCAAGATTCTAAGAATGATATTAATACCTCCACCATTAATGCTGATACCAAAGTTTCAAACCACACAAAAACCAGCAATTAGAGGCATAAACCTACTACTTTTACACCATTACTCACGTATTTTCATATTGCTTAAATACTAGGAGTATAATTAGATTGCTCAAAGATCTCAACCACTACTATGTAAGAAAATTAGGAAAAAAAAAACAAGCAACCAAACTCTTTAAAAAAAAACTAAAGAATTAGCAGATAAAACTCCTCCGCAGATTCTGTTTTGTTTCCTAATTGAATCTCACCTCAATGCTACTGAAAATTTGAGCTAGGTGTGTAGATTGAAAGATCCGGCCAATCACCGCCACCGCCGCCGCCGCCGCCCCAACCGCCGCCATCACAACCACCACCTTCACCTTCGCCGCCACCGCCGACCCCACCCTGCAAATTCAAGAATTCATCGCCTTCACCGTCCAAAGCCGGATTCACATTGGGACCAGAACCCGTTTCGTCGAAATGCCCGTTTATCTCCAAGTCCGGACCGTTGGGTCCCAACCCGTCGAGCAAACCGACGTACTGGTCCCCACCTGACCCCAGCAAAGAGCTGAAGCTCAAGCTTTCAAACTGCCCACTGAAATTCTCTTCTCTCAGCGGCAATGTGTCGAACACCTCCCTTGCCTTGTCCCGATCGCTGTTTTTTTCGTCTTTGGAAGCCGACGGCGGCGGGGATGCGGCCACGGCGGGACGTTTGGAGGCAGCGGAATCGGCGGAGGAGGAGGTGGAGGAGCTCCTCTTGGAGTTCTTCCGTGAGCCGCCGCCGACGGGGATATTTCGCAAGGCGCCGCCTTTGGTCCAGTAGCGCTTGCAGCTCCGGCAGAAATGGCGCGGCTGGGAGAGATTGTAGTTGTTGTAGTAGCAGAATTTGGTGTTTGCGGAATCGCAGCGAGGGCATTTCAGCTGCTCCTGATCCGGAAATTGAGGCTGCTGCTGCGCTTGTGCTTGAATCTGTGAATACAGTGACGGATTTTGCATTTTCTGTGGACGAAGATTCGATTTTTTTTTTTTTTTTGCACCAAGCTCCGCGATTTTCTGATTTAGGCTGGTTCTGAGATGATGGGAAATTGAAGATCTGCTATAAGGGTTTCAAGAATTGGGGGTTTTACGTGAAGTGGCGAATAGCCTAGAGAGCGAGTGTGTGTTCTTGCCTTCTTGGATGATTGGGAGAGATGACAAAAAACCTAAGGATATTTTTTGATTTTTTTTTTAGCAGTCACACATAAAAATTTGTAGCAGTCATAAAGAACAAGAAGATCAAAGAAGTCGACCCGTCAGTTTTGCATAAATAGAAACAAAATTTGGAGAAATCATATAGGAGAGAGAGAGAGGTGAAATTTTGATGTATTTCTTGGCACTCTTCCTCTCTTATGGTGGTGATGTGAAAGATCTCTGCGAGTCCGCGTGAGAGAGACGATCCGACATCATGATATATACATACACGATGCACACAACCATGAGGAGAGAGAGAGGGGGAATGAATGGAGGTTTCTTTCTCTCACCTCTCACACACACAGAGCGCACACAGATGAATTGACAATCACTACAGCAGTCTCTCTCAAGTTGGAATTTCTGGCTAAGGCTTGACGTGACATGACTAGCCCCTAGTTAGAGAGGGCTGGTTTATTTGTTAATTATTCATTAGAATAAAACTTAACATTGATTAGATTCTCTGTTGTGGAATGTGCTGTACCAGCATAAATTCTGTTGATTGATTATTTTAGGCCATGGTTTTCCTCTTTTTAAAGATTAATCTACCATTTCAAGTATAAATAAACACTTTTTTTGGGTGACAAAAATACTGTTCAAGTTTTGTATTGAATAAATTTTATTTTAGTACAAAAATCAGGTTTTGATAGACAGACACAATTCAGAAGGTGATTCAAACTTAAGATACTTCACCTAAAGACTCAAGTTAGATGTATACACTCATCACATTCATGTAGTCACAGACACACACTCACGCTGATATATATATATATATATTTTTTGAGATCGAGCTGATATATTCATATAGTCGCAGTGTCATGCTCACGGTTGTAATTTCGGGTCGGATACTTTACCCGCAAATTATGAGTATTCAACTCACAAAATCACCCAAAATGCATATCCTCACATGTCCCAGCTATCATGTGCGGGTACCCGAATACTCGCAGTACAACCCGTTGTGGGTATTCAGCTACCCGCATTTTCTGCAATTTTTTAAAAGTTAATTTTGAGGGTATATTGTTCCGTTGGAGAGTATTTAGTCCCACAATTTGCGAATACCCGCATTACCCGCGAGTATTTTGTCCAGAAGTCTTTAAAATGTAAAACTTTGATGAATTTTTTAATCCAAAATTCTGATTAGATACGTAAATAACAAAACAAATATATTAATATTTTATTGAATCTAATAAATTGGGTGCTCTTAATTCTCAAATTAGTCATAGTTTCACAAATTATACGCATAGCTAATAATTTCACAGAATTAGAAATTCAAAATTAAAATAAAATGAATAATTATAAAAATTAATTAATTAATTAAAAATAAATTCGGATATGCGGGTACCTGATACCCGCAATTTTATGTAAATCCATAT
Source organism: Salvia miltiorrhiza (assembly GCF_028751815.1). Classification (NCBI taxonomy): domain Eukaryota; kingdom Viridiplantae; phylum Streptophyta; class Magnoliopsida; order Lamiales; family Lamiaceae; genus Salvia; species Salvia miltiorrhiza. The sequence goes on along the minus strand of NC_080388.1, from coordinate 66,550,759 downwards.
CCGCACCCGACCCTTTTTGAAAATTAGGAGGGTATCGGGTTGGGTGAAGGTATACCCGAATTTACACCCCTATCCAAACCTAAATACTACTCCCTCCGTCCACGAAAGAACTTCATATCTTTCATTTTTGGGATGTCCACAAAAGAACTTCCTACATATTTTTGGACTATATCCCACCACTTATAATCTTCTTACTTTTCACTTTTCACTTTTCACAATTCTCAATATTAATTATAACACTTTTTCACCACTCTCAATACACTCAACTACCTTTTATCCACTCTCAATACACTAAACAATATTTTTTCTTAAAACTTGTGCCACTCCCTCCTAGGAAGTTCTTTCATGGACGGAGGGAGTATTAAGAGTTTAACAAATTAAAAAAAAAAAATACACGTTCCATCTTGAAATGTAGAGGGGGAAAAAATTACTCCACCACCCATTCACTAAAAGTGTGGTATAGTTAAGTGTGAGGTTGACAATATAAAAGTATTTATTCGTCTACGAAAAAATTTCTTACTTTGAGACGTTTACAAAAAAAAAATTCTATTATTTTTGGATTATACCCCACTAATTATAAATATTTTATTTATTTTTATTTTTTATTTTTTCACTTTTTCATCTCACAATAGTAAGTAGTACTAATTAAATTATTTTTTCATCATTCTCAATATACTCAACAATCTTTTTTCCACTCTCAATACATTCAATAACCTTTTTCTCAATATATATGTCATGCTCTTCTAAAAAATTCATTCGTGTACAGAGAATATGTATTAAAATAAAAATGTTATATTTATTATGAACGAATTAAAATAATAAAAAGATCATATTTTGTTATCATATGAATATTAATGTAGTAGGGGACAAAATTTTGCCCTTCCAAAAGACGAGATGGACTATCAAAAAATTTGTCTTGTGACATTTTTGTGATATTTGATAAAATGATCCCTTGTTGATCCAGCTCGTTTTTGTCTCATGCTTTATTTACAATGTTTTCTAAAATTTCAAGATTATTTTTATAGATTTTAAATATTATAGTAGTACTATATTCGTTCCATTATAATGACTCATTTCTTTTTTACATGTTTCATTGATAATGATCTATCCAAAAATAGCATTACTTTACACTCTAATACACTTTCTTTTTAATTATCGTGCCAAAAAAAATGAGTCATTATCAATGAGATGGAGCGATGAGTGAAAATTTAAAATACCTCATTCCTTAAATTATACTCCCTCCGTCCACTAAAGAACTTCCTATCTTTTTTTTTGGAATGTCCACAAAAAAAACTTCATATCTATTTTTGGACTATACCCCACCACCTATAATTACTTACTTTTCATTTTTTTTAACAATTCCTAATATTAATTATAACACATTTTCACCACTCTCAATACACTCAACAACTTTTTCTTTACTCTTAATACACTTAATAACCTTTTTTTAAAAAACTCGTGTCACTCCCTCCTAGGAAGTTCTTTCATGGACCAAAGGAATATATGAAAAATGTATTTTATAAATATAAGCTTTATATGCCATATTCTATAAATACCCTTGATGTTGATGATTTGCTTAGTTTTTTTGTGAAAGTCTTACACATTTGATCGATTTGATAGCTATCAGCCTATCAGTCAACGATTTGATAGGGCGGTCAGATAATCAAGCCACCCACCGATCACATGTACTCTTGGAGTGATAACTGTCAAATCAGTCAAATATGTAAGACTTTCACAAAAAACCAAGCAAAGTCATCAATATCAAAGGATAAAATAGGTTCTTCACTTAATTTGGACATAAAATACTTAAGTTTATAAAATATGATATTTTTAACATACAACTTAAAGAATAGAACATTTTTTTTGTTGTTAACACATCAATACTCACAAAACACAAATATCTTTATGTGACTCAGATTCTTAATGTATTAATTGAAGATGAATGTCTTACAAATTAAATTAAATTTGGTTGTCCAATAATTTTTTTATTATATACAAGTATCTTACATATGATCGATAATTATTCATTAGAGGGGTCTTATTATTTATTTTTTTAAAACTTTTTTTTCATATTTGGTGTAATAGTAGCACACGTAACAATAATTAGCATGATATTTAATCATATCTACAAACGGCACTCCAGATGCTGCAACACAGCATAAATCATATAAAAACCTATGCATACAACATATAAATAAAAGTTTGAAATTGAAACATAAACATTAGGTAGTGTGATCGGATTAGTGGAACTATCAATCCAAACAGTTTAAGATTATTTAAATCTAAGGGGTCCAATAGAATAATCTTTTGATATGGCTTAAGGGTTAAGATTATTTAAGTGTAAACGAAGAGACAAGAGGTCAATTTTATGTCAAAAGGTGATCATTTGATCTCAATAAACCTTAACATCTATAATTAGTGGTTCCGCAATAATTTATCCGAGGTTCTTTTCTTCCTTTTAATAATCCAAATATTCTACTCCATCTGTCCCACGAAGCATGACCCAATTTCTTTTTTGAGTTGTCTCACGAAGCTTAACCTGTTTTTAAAAATGATCAAAAACTTACCATTTATTCACTTTTTCACCCACCACACCTAACACACAAAATACCAATTTCTTAATTTTCGTGCCGAAAAGAACTGGGTCATGCCTCGTAGGACGGAGGGAGTAGTTTCCTCAAAAGAACTTAACCCTTCCTTATCTTCTACTTCAATTTCAATTTAAATTTGACATAATCTCAATTATACACAATTTTGCCGTTGAGAATATAATCCAACTAAAAAAAAAAAAAAGATAAATGTATGACGGAAGATAGTCAACAGTGACCCTAGCTCTCTCTCCTTGGTCGACGACCATGTTGTCTGGCGAAGATTCTTAGCTTTGGGAGTTGTCCGATCTTGTTGTGGTGGATCTTCACTGTGCATTCTACTCATATAGCTTCATTAGACACCAAAATGCCCAACATTATGTGCTAGATGGGTGCATTGGCCTCATGGCGCAGACAGCGCCGCCACCGCCAAAAGACGAAATGAGCTTCAACACGGTGGAGACGAACATTATCAGCCTTCACCAGAATTTTAACTTTTTTTTTCTTTCAACTTTACCAAACCCCAATTCCGATTAATGAGCTCCAAAAAATAGGAGTTGGCATTGATTGCCATTAACTTCATCTTACTCGTCTTGCCCATATGTGATACGATGAGATTATTTTAAAGAGCTTCTAAGATGTTTCAATAACTTATAAAATGTAGTTTTTTAAGAGTTTATAAATTGTCAAAGTGTTTGGATTATTGAACTTATGAGCTAGATAGATATTTTTTATTTAGAGAAAAATACTACCTCCGTCCCACTATCCCACTATAAGTGAGACATTTTTTTTCAGCACGGAAATTAAGAAAGGTGTGTTTTGTGTGTAGACGAAAAAGTGTAAAGGTGTTTAAAGGATAAAATTTTTACCCAAAAAGAGTTTCACTTATGATGGAATATCCAAAATAGAAAAAGTCCCACTTATAGTGAGACGGAGGGAGTAAATTGGGATAAATAAACTTATTTTTTGGGAAGCTTATAAACTCTTGAAGCTTATTTTTATAATTTATAAGTTCTTTAGAAATTTATTTTATCAAACACTTAAAAGGAGCTTATAAGCTATGCTAAGCACCCTCTATATCAAACTCCTATCATTAAAATTCCAACAATTTTAGGCTGCTATCAAATTGGCCATAATATTGATGTTAGAAGAAAAACTGAAAATATCAAATGATGTCAATACACAGGGCCTCCCAAAGTACGACATTCAAAACTACACTATGTAGATACAAATAGCACTAAAAAGTTGTGTGATTTTATGATTTTATTTAGGAATGGATGGGGCACAATTAGTCCATATAACAATAAACGAACAATTACATAAGTACATCACAATAACCAATAATAGGGAATTAAGTATTTCCAATGAGATCCCCTATATATAGTGAGATTTTAAATTAATTTGTAAGTGTTGATTTAATGTATTCTATGATTGATATTTATTTGAAGGGGGGAAATTTTTAATTGCGTTCGAATTCTGGAGAGAGTGAAAATATTACTAATTTTTTTAATATTGTTATTCAACACTATATAATGCCTTATTTAAAACTATATATATTTTATTCATTAATTTAACGATCTCACGAAAGCAATCTCACTGAAACCTACCCCACCAACAATATATCTATCTATATCTAAGTATATAATAAATGTCATGCTACTTCAGGAAAAAAAAAAATTATACTTCCTGTAAGCATTATTTGTGGGCGTCACTCTCGTTCAGTCCACGCTAACATTTTTTTTCTTTCTATTTTATACATTTACTTTAAACCTAATATCTCAAAATTTGTTATTGACACATTAATTTGTATAAATTACATAAAAATTAACATTTGATTTGCTAATTTTTTCTATAACTTTAAATAAATAAAAAAACTGAATAATTTATTTTATGTAATTTATAAAATTAATAGCGTTAATAATAAATTCGAAGGTATTAGAATCAAAATGAAAATATAAAATAAACTATGCTATTGTATACTACATGAGGGTGGCATAGCATTCCTCATGAGTTAATTATTAGAGATTTTAGGAGGTGATTGGTATGATGGAATGATGATTCCTACATTCATTTGATTCATGTGCTTGATATATTTTTTTGGTAGGAATCATTATTCCATTTGGAATCACCACTTCTACATATATGGGAATCACCATTCCTTCCACCTATCAACTCATTCCATTCCATTGTTAATCCTTCTAAATTTATGCTATGTCAATTTTTTATGAAACATGCATTATTATTATTATTATTATTATTATTATTATTATTATTATTATTATTATTATTATTATTATTATTATTATTATTATTTACTCAAAATATAAAAAATATTTTTTTGAATAAAAAAATATTTTTAGAAAAAATAAAATATTATCAACCTTTTATAATCAATAGTCCAATATATGGATTGAAATTGATGAAACACATTACACAATCATATACATGGATTGATATTAATAAAATAAAATAATTTCATCTCATTCCTAAACTTTATTTCTAGTTAGCAATTATACGAATTGAATTAAACAAAGAATCACAATTTCATTTCTTTGGTATTCCTTGTGCATACCAAGAACATATAGGATTTATTAAGACTTGTCATTCATTTCCCACCCTCATTTAATTCATACTTCTATTTCATTCCACCCTTATTTCATTCCATACCAATCACCTAACGCAACATTAATCGGAATTGTATTTTTTTACATAATTTTAAAAATATCCAATTCACAACTCCAGCCTCACCTCCAATTTTTTCATAGCTATGTGCGTCGTCTAAAGTATATTTTTCGAAAAAATTTGTCGCTAATTATTAATTATTTAAATAATCAATTTTAACTATGGAATAATTACGTAGCAAAGGTTTATGACAGATATTTCGTCGCTAATTCCGTCGTTAAAATATTTTCGTAGCAAATTCGATGCAAATTCCGTCGTTAATTGTTGAAAATGTAAGTCGTCGTTAGTGTGTCGTTAATTCGTTGTAATTTTATGACAGAATTTGATTCCGTCGTTAATTCCGTCGCAGTTCAATTTTTTTTTTTTTTTTTTTTGTAGTGAGGGTTGTAATTTCATCATTTTAATTTGAAAATTACAAATTAAAATTGAATAACGTTGTGTTATTTATGATAACTAACTAACACATGTATTGAATTGTTTAAAAAAAAACACATATATTGAATTGCATGCATTTCCGAACACACTCGAAATGCTAAAATTCATTATTTTCGTACTATTCTTAGTAATTAAGGCACTTTCACCCGTTTAAGAAAAAATTGCTAGATTTTAGTATGGGTTTTATTTATTCCACTATATCATTAGAGTTGATTTGTATTCATTTTCGAAATGTCTTATTATATTTATTCTATTTTATTTTTGAATAATTTATATTAAATATATAAATTATAATTTTATATTATAATATTACTGCTTTAAATAAGCATGTCAAAAAAAAAAGGCCAAATTTAATGGAACTGAATCTTTTTATTTCTTTTTTGGCCAGCTATTATAATGGTAATCACGCAATTAGTAATTTACAAATATAAAGACCCATGATTTGAGGCTCCGAAGCCGAGCCGAGGTGGTAGCCGACTTGTTACATCTCGATTGTCCATTTTTGCGGGCAGGTAAATGAGTTGATCTTGTGGGTCTATTTAAATGGGCCCAAGCCCTATAACAGATTCATCGTAGTGCGGTATGACTATTTCATGCTACTGCAATACTACATTAATATGGATTTATGTAGTGTTTGATATTATGTGTTACTAATATGGTCAACTCCAGGTTTATCCCAAGACCCTAGCTTATTTTGTGGGATTAACCCACACTAATTATCCCACCTCCCCCATGGAATTAACACACACTAATTATTCCACCCCCTCCATACGCTACTAATTTAGGTATTTGATATGTTAATCCAACCTATTTCAATGGATACCAAACACTTTTTGGGATTAATTACCAATGATATCAAACACTCATCTGAGATTAGAAATCATGACTAATCCACACTAAATTATCAGGATAATTTATATCCTGATTAATCCAATACTGAAAATCAAACGGGCCCTAAGAATTATTTTTTCTTATTCTTTTTTTTTTCTTTTGAATTAAGTGAAACAAAACATGAATTATCTTGTGTGCACCTATGCTATAATAGCTCCTTCAGTGTACATGTCATCAAGTGACGTCATAATGTCGTGGTTTTGAACAGTAAACTTTGACTTGAAATTCTCCTCGGCAGAATCGCCGGAGATACGCGTCTCACCCCTTATGCACCAGACGTCCGGCGTCTCCAAGCTGAACCTCGGCATCGTGCAGCTCATTCCGATCCTCGAACAGCAGCTCGATCTGCTCGAGCGATGACCCAACGCGACGGGACTCCCCACCACGCGCTTCCCGTCCGATCTTCATCGTCGCCGCCTCCACTCCCGCCCTGCCCTGCCATCTCAATTGTATTGTGGGGATCAGATTCTCGCTCATCTTTTCTCCGGCTCTCGCTCTCAAACTTCTCGACAGATCCCCTTTCACCCGCCACAGAAAAGTGGCCGCGGATCTGAGCCTCGCGCTCCCAGCCACCGGACTCCTTCTCCTCCGAGAAGCACCAGCACGATTCCGGCACGTTCCGGCTGCTGTCTGCACGTTTCTGGAAATCGAGAAGGCTATCATCGAGCAGGTCGACTCATCAGCGAGAAGATCGACGCTGAGTGGCTTCCTCCCGCGCAGAGCTCTCTCGAAGCAAGATAGCCCTTTTGAGGCTGAACAGCCGCGACGCGGAGCAGATCCTCGCCCCCGACCTCGAGTGGTCGATTCACATTGTGGTGGCTGCGAGCCTTGGCGGAGGCGCAGAATTAATTGCAGGAGGGAAACGGCTGCAAACGGCGACCGCGGCGACCTCACGCCGCTGATCTTCCGTCAGTCCGATGGCGTCAAACGGCGACAATGGCCCCTCGAGCATTGGTTGGTTCCCGCCGCTGTCTTTGGCTTTCGGTGGACTCAGTTCACCGGGCGACAGAGGTGCGCTCAATCTGCCGGTCGTCTCTACAAATTTTCTCCAAAATACTCCACGTTCCTCCTTCGTTGTAGGAGAGCACTCCGACACCGCTTCTCTGGATCGAAGTTCGGGTGTTGCTGCTCTAACAAACCCTACGATAGCCCCTACGTCTGCTCCGAAGGTGTCGCCTCCTCCTCAGCCGAATGCCTCTTTTGCAGATAAGCTGAAGGCTAGGGATGGCAGTCTGACCGAGCAAGTTTCCAAACCTAGGGACGTCCCTGCTCATGACTATTCAATCCTCCGGCCTGAGTTGGTGGATCTCAAGCGTTGCCTTGTTTTGGACCCTTCTTTCCACCAACGACAAGTCCGGCGTTTCGCCCATGCGGTTCACGGCAGACTGATCCTCCGCAAAGGTGATTCACCTCGGTTTGCAGCGGATCTTCGGGAGGAACTTCAGCAGCTTTGGAAACCGTCTGCCGGTTGGTCGATTCATCCTCTCGGAAAAGGTTTCTTCACTTTTAATTTCACAACCGACGAGGATAAGACAGCGGCTTTCAATAAAATGACTTGGCGTCTACGCTCAGGTATTCTTCATCTCCAGGCCTGGGTGCCGAATTTTGACCCCTACAAAGCGCCTTCTTCCCTGGTTCAGGTATGGATTAGAATCTTTAACTTGCCGCATGAATATTGGCACCCAGAGGTTCTTTCCGGGGTCGCACGAGAAGTGGGAACGCCTATCTTGATTGATGGTCAGTCTGCACAGGCTCATGTGGGTCACTTTGCTAGAATTCTTGTTGAGTTAGATGTTTCGGCTGATATTCCTGAGGCTTTAGATATTAAGTGTGGCGACATTGATTTTACTGTCAAGTTTCGATATGAGAATTTGCCTTCTTACTGCTCCGTTTGCAATGTTGTGGGACATACTGCTAACCAATGCAGAAAGAGTAAAACGACCACGATCGAGAAGGGCTTTACGGAACATCAGGGCCGGGAACGTGGTCAGTTCAAGGTAGATGACCACAGGGTTGACCCTCGTCCCTACACCGGAAATCAGGAATCTCCAGCAAGGGCTGGACAAGCTTTTGCTGAGGTTGGACAGAAACTGAACTCTTCTTCAGATCCTACCTCATCCAATCCCTTTGCTGTGTTGGTTTCTCTAGAGTTGCAAGATGAACAGAGACTTGTTGGTAATGATAACATGGACAAGCCGCCTTCTGATGGAGGCTGAGCTTCAGATGCTTGCATCCCTCAGGACAGTCAGGGTACAAAGGATATGGAACAGCCTGGGCCAGATTACGAAAAGAGCCAAATTGAGATAGTTGAGCAGGAACACGAGAGGACTACTGCACCTCTAGTTGTTCAGCCGCTTGCTGTTATGATTGACAATAACGCTGTGCTAACTTTGACTGGGACGACATGACCCATTTCTCGTACACGAGGGCGTCCAAAAGGGGCTATCACCAAGAAGGGAAGAGTTTCTGATTCTTCTATCAAGCACAGGCTCCGTCGTATCATAATCAATGGCATGTCTTCGGATTTCCAAAACTCAGCACGCAGTGATGATATGCATGGCCCAGGTCTTGACACTTCTTCGCCTGTGGAGTTCCTGAATAAAGTGAAGTATGCTCAGTCTGGAGGACAGATAATGCAAAACTTTGTGATCAACTCCTCTAACTCTACCGATGCAGCCCACTCTATGTCGGTTGTGGCCTCTTCAAAAATGAAGAAAAAATGGGCCGATTTGCTGGACGATGAAGAGGACGAGGTTTTAGACGAGGACGACCCTCTTAAAATGTTCTCTTAGTCTTGGTTTCTTTTTTGGTTACCCGGGGTTTCTTGCGGGTGTTTTTGCTTGTTTCCTTTGTATCTGGTCTCTCTTTTTTACTTTTCTTTTTAATAAAATTTCTATTTCAGCAAGTGAAACAAAACATATTATATAGGTAGTTTCAATTCAATCAATTGCATCACGCTATATGCCAAAGAGTATTAAAAACTATATTGTTATATTCATGGAAGTAAAGAGTCACGTATATTTCGAACTTCTCAAGATTTTCTAATGGTGACATCTACGATATTTATGCTTTTGCTTCGTGAGGTCATTTTATATGATTTTTGTGCTATTATGAGATAATGAATTTTATCTATTTGATAATGGTTATCTTGCTCTTTCCAAAGAGCAAGAAGTTTGTGCTGGCTAAAATATTTTATATATATGTACGAAATTTGTGTGGTGCAATCTGACGATAATGTGTTCACTCTAAAATATTTTCATCGTATCCCCACCACAATATATTTAAATTGAAATCTAACGAAATCTAATTAACAAATACGTACCACATAAAGTGAGGCACCGAACCACGTCCACTAAAAGGTTAAAGATACTCCATTTTAAAATACAAACAAATATAAGTTCTTAAATATGTCACAAGTAAAGAACTTTAACAATTATACAAAATATTAAGGAAGCATTTTAGAAAGCCTAAAATACATATAAGATTTAATACGTTTACGTAAAACTTACCTCATCATTTATTTATTTATTTTTGTTTTAAAAAAAATTATTACACCAAAAGAAATGAAAAACACACTCACACTCTATCCTTCTAGGTGACTCGAACCCCCGGCCTACTAGTTGAAGGAGAAGCGTCTTACCAACAGACTGCGCTTCATCGTCTACTTACCTCATGCATTAACGTTAAATTTTATGAAAATCACATCGGTTAAAAAAAACCTTTACAATTTTATGAAACCTTTTTTTATGAAACCTAGATTAATAAAAACAATATAAGATATTCTATTATTTATAAGTTGAATTGTAACTTGGGATATTCTTAGGACCTTCATAATTGTTATTATTTAAATTAATTTTATTTAATTCACATTTCATTATAAAAATAAGATTAAAGAAATTTTAAGAATAATTATACATTCAATTCTATATCTTATCAATTATAAAAAATAAACACTCCATTAGAAAAAATCAAGAGAAGGCTAAGGCCTCCCATGGCAATAGCGATGACTAAATGTTAGGTAAGGTAGGGTTAACTTTTATGCGCGTATCCATACCATCTAGGAACCTGTATACTCATTATTAGTGTTTTAGCTAAATACGAAAAGTTACATGTTAACAAGTAAAACTATTTATATTTGATAGTGCATATGTAAAATAATTCATTTTTATAAAAATATGTTAAAACTAGTAAATTTTAAGAGAATGGACAAAAAATATTTTTAAATTTAATAAAATTTACATAAAAATTAGAGACACTCTGATATAGTAACTGCTTGAATTCTTTTAGCTCAAAATTAATTAACCGACGACTACTTAATTTGTCGGCCGACAATAAATATTTCAAGTACTCAGTGTCACTAATTTTCACACAAATTTTACCAACTTCAAAGGCTTTCTTTGTCTCTTCACTTAAAATTGGATAAGTTCGAACATATTTTCATAAAAATATGTATTTTTAAATATGCAATATCAAATAAGTAGTTTTAACCGTTAAATTCAAGTACTTTTAAGGTGAGAATTTAAAATACTCACATCTATATAACTTATATTCCGTTTGTTCCAATAGAAAGTATTCATAACTTCTTTCTTCAAACTAAGTATGAATTCAACCTTTTAATATCTAGAATTTATCATTATTATGCGTGGGGGGATGGCTGTGGAATGGATTGGTAACATACTAAGGTATTACTAGTATTGGATAATTATGTGTAGTTGCCTATTGTCATCCATATTCATACAGGGCCAATGTTATTTTGGATAACAAAAATGTTTCTCTAATCACCATGATAAAAAAAGAGCTTTTCTAAATATTATATTTCTAAAAAATCATAAATATCCTTGGTATTTGTAGCCAGAGTAACCTGAATCTAGTGATTCTGTAAAAATGTGGGCATGACCTTCTCTTGAGCTGCTATGTATACGTAGTATTGTATCATAATTTTCCACACAAAATCTTACAAGATACTTTTTAGATTAGTCCACATCATGATGCGTTGAAATTCTTAGATACGCGGGAAGATCAAATGCATATATAAATTTGTTTGACTAAATGAACGACTTAATTTTCATCATCTCGTGGGCCCCATCGATCTTCACCACTAGTGTCTTGACTTAATTTACATCATCTTCTGCTTTCTTTTCTTTTTCTAAAACTAAATAAAATGTTAGAAATCTCTGTTCTGATACAAACGGAGAATCCCATATTAATGACAAGTTTGGACACAAATCATACTCCCTCGCTTCCATTTTAAATGCACTCCTTATTTTCTTTTTCTATTTCTTTTTGTGAAATATATTAAGCTAAAAAAATTAAAGTCTTTTAGATTTATTTCTTTTTTTACTCTATATCACAACACTTAATAATCTAAATAACTGTATCCAAAACTAACAAGACGCTTGTATGGAACAAATGTAGGGGATGTTTACTTTGGTGGATAAGCCTTGATTGATAAAAATAGTAAAGTCAATCCCTTGTTTACTTTCATGAATTGCAACTTTGGGATTTCCCAAGGCCCTTGATTATTTTTATCCTCCAAGCTAGTTTTGCTTGATTCTTATCTCATTAAAAGGGTGGGATTGGAGTAATCATACTCTTGAGGAAAAAAATATTCAATCATCCATTTTATCAATCATGCAAAGTAAACGTCCCCATAGTATAAAAACTTTGATTTCCCGTACAATAATAAGTTTGTAAATTTGTATAAATTTATATACCGGGAGACGCAAGATTAGTGTTATACCACAAATATAAAATGGTTCTTCCAAAAAAAAAAGAAAAAAAGATGTGAATAAATTTGAAAGCATTCTTTTGAGTGATTGATTGAATGAAAGGTGTCAACATGTCTGGAAACATTTGCGTTGAAATTGCACAAACTATAATGAAATTGCTGATAGAAACCGACCACCTTATGCCCATATTAAGAATTCACTATTCCCACCATCCATTTATTTCATATTAAATTTGATCGAGATAGCTTTCTCTCAAATTTGATCGATATAGGGTCATAGACTATACATAAGCTAATTACAGTATACGCGTTTAATTATACCAATTATATAATACTCCCTCCGTCCATGAAAGAACTTCCTAGGAGGGAGTGGCACGAGTTTTAAGAAAAAATATTGTTGAGTGTATTAAGAGTGAATAAAAGGTAGTTGAATGTATTGGGAATGGTGAAAAGGTGTTATAATTAATATTGAGAGTTGTGAAAAGTAAGAGGATTATAAGTGGTGGGGTATAGTCCAAAAATAGGTAGGAAGTTATTTTATGGACGTAAGGAAAGATAGGAAGTTCTTTTGTGGACGGAGAAAGTATCAAGTAAAATGCATAAGACTTCGCAAATATGAAACAAAAAACGAATGTTCACGTGTGGTGAGTTGTAATTTGTAAGAGTTGTAAGCAACAAGAAATCTTCTCAAGAAAAAATTACCAAGGGCCTTTACTTTGAGTGATAAGCTGGAACGATAAAATATATGATTGAATATTTAAAAAATATGATGATCAAACAAGTTTAAAATTAATCAAATCATCAAAATAAATATAAATTAGCTTAAATTATTTTTATTTATATATCCTATTACTCAAAATAAAGGCTTCTAAGTAGATAAACCCATTTCAATATAAATATGTTGAAAATTTGTTAGAAGATATCCATATCCAATGGCATATCTATAATTTTGTTGCGATGGATTTTATTTGAAAAACAGATGTAAGTGACATGTCACATTAGACTCCCCTCTATTGAAAAGGTGCGACTAGACACCAAGCTACAATATTTGAGCAATAAACCTAAACCTAAATATCTAATCACGCTTCTAGCAATCCAAAAATATGAATAAACATAAAAATGGCAAATCAAAATGCATGGTGGATTGGACTTCTCATGAATTTCCCGTGTTTCTCTCACTTTTTGATAGTATATACAATACTTTGTATGCAGAGAAAAACAACCAAAAGCCAAAAATGAGTATAGATATTTTCCCATAAAAAGTATAGCTTAGTCATAAGCCATTACCACCTAACATCATGCCAACCCTCACATCATGCTCACATAACATTTTCAGAAAACCATCCACCACTCAGGTAGTCGAACCCGAGTCATCCATTCATACGAAGATGACGAGTATCACTAAACTACAAAGCTTGTAAGGTTCCACAAATACTAAATCAACAATCTGTGAACAATATTAAGAGGCAACATACCAAATGATAATCACACATGCATTTAGCTATTCATGAACTACTTGGATTTCGTCATTCAAAACATGATCACTAGGTTTCAAAAGCATGAAAGAGCCTAGCCTCTAAACAGAAGAGCATTTTAGTTGCAATGGGAAATATTTTACAAATTAATATAAGCCAAGATTCAATACTTTTACAAGCGAAAACATCCAATGAAAAATTCTATAGCTGAAGAAAAGGACTAAAACCATCCTACGATAGATTGATGTGAAAAGTATTAAGCTACCCATGGAAGTTAATAAAACTTAATGTCCTGCAAGTTAGCAGCATCAAGATTTTTGGAGTGAGAAACTACATTTACCTTAGAACTAGAGACAATATACGGCATCTTTAGTTTCTGTTTTGTAGGAGAGCTACAACCACATTCCTTCCCAATTAGCTACCTGGCACAAATAACAACAGAAACGCATCCATCCGTTTTGCGTGAGGGTAAAAAAAAATAAAACGAATATGGTGGGCGACGCAGCAAAGGGTGAAGATGGGGAACATAGACATGTTGCTCTGCTGCTTGCAAAATACACCACTTCCATTTCTGGAACCCGACATTCTCAGTCAGTGGTAAACGTTTATGAAGCACTTCAAGGTAGAATTGGTGAGAGCCACATGTTGCTGAAAGAAGCATTTCTCCAGTAGCAACCCAAAAATGTTTACCGAGCACCAATTTCAGACTTCTTATGCATAGTACATGTACAGGCTATTTGCGGCAGCACAAGCAATGGAGTTTTCTGATGGGTGCCATGCTAGGTGGAGCAGCTTAGTAGTGAAATCAAATGAGTTCCCATTGGCATCAGCTCCCGGATTTTCAGCACCTATGACATATGACAACATTCTTGAGTTGGGAACCCAAAAAATAAAGTGATATGTGCAGGTTATAAGAGACGAGAAAATGTCATACCTCGCCTCACAACACGGCTGATGCTACTGGTCAGGGATCTGGAAGGCCTAGCAGGGGTCTGGACCTGCCTTCTGAAAGGCCATTGAGCAGTGTTTAGCAATAATAAGTTTTTCCAACAGAATTAAAGACTGCACAGTCAAAAGATTAGAATACCTCATTGGGTTTTTGCTTGCTTCTAGAGTAGTTGCCTCAGTGCTTCCCGGAGCACAGCCAAATATACGAAATAGATTGCTGACATTTTTCACTCTTCAGTGAGAGAGAGAGAGAGAACAAATAAACTATGATAGAACTAAAGAAAACTAAACACACCTGTATGAACCAGTAGCCACTCGAAGACCATCACCACTCAGGCAGCATTCAAATTTATCAAAGATGGAATCGTTTTCATACAAGTCACAGAGCTGGGAATTGTCAAAGTAGGATTTAATCAACTCGAAACATTTGTATGAATATTTCTGGAAACAGTCCTGAAGAAGTAGTCACCTTTGGTCTTAAATACTCGTGAACCTGGAAAGTTGCCACTGGACCAGAATCCATGTTAACATCCCATAACTGAAACCAAATTATATCGATCAGTGAAAGATCAACTGGGAACTGTTGGAAATCATTGAAGTGTTGCAACAGCTATGTATCTTAATAACAACATCGCAGACACAAGAACTTTCATTGGCAAATTGATGAAATAATGAAAGAACATTATTTAAGCAAAGCTTGAGTTCATGCAATTCCACCTTCCAGATTAAATTTAAACAAGCAAATAGCATCCAATGATCCACTCCAGTTTAGCAAAGAGCAAAATTTTAGTCGTAACAACATTAAACACAATTAACTATAATATTGACGTAGCACGTGAAGCATAAATCATTTACCATAACTTCCTAAATTGATCTGCAGTAAGCAGATGAGTCAAAACAGAAATCATAAATATTGAGACTAGTTTAAGCATTTGCAGCAAACAAGTGCACAAATGTACAAAAGCCAGAACCTTAAGGGACATGTAGTCACGACTCAGTAAATATCTGCCATCCCTCGCAAACTTAACATCTGAAATTGAAGCAATAATCTCAGTGAAAAATGATCTCGAGCCTGGTGCCTCCTGCTCCTCAAATCTGTTATGAATGAAAATTAATACCTCATCCATAAGAAGTGAAAATTCTTACAAAGATGATGGAGCTAAGCAATAGTTTTCTGGAAACAATGAAGAACTAGAAGTCTCATATCCATGCAACATTTAATTTATTGTGTTTCAGTATCAAAGGCGATACAAATAATAGGACCAAATCAGGGGGTGCCCAAAACACGAATGGTTATCAAAGAACTTACATTTTAGAATGTGAGTCGCACAGTGCAGATTGTCGCAAATCAATAAGACGAATTGAACCTTTTGAACTACTATATGCTAACATGTTGCAATGAGTAGGATGAAATTCTGCTGATGTTATCACCTCTGCAATAAGTAACAAAAAGAACCAATCAAAACATTTCGCTACAAGAGTTTATGATTAGTCAACATATAAATTGCATGAGATGTAACAAACTCCCCCCCCCCAAAAAAAATCCTGATAATTGACTTCTTTGGATTTAAAATATTAGTCACTTTAAAAAGTGAGCCTAAACGAAAATATGCAAGAGCTGCGAAATTGACAGTGTTAGCCTTTTTCCGGCCTGCTCTAACTTGAGCTAAATTACAAGCCTTTGTAGAGATAAAGAAAAGGGAAAAGAATAGAGATAATATCTTACCAGTCAGATCCTCCATATTTGCAGGTTTCACATCAACTATATTGAAACTTTGATTGCTTATTTCCAAGTTCCAAAGATTTATTCGGAGATCATCAGCTGATATAAATGTTTCACCATCACTGCAAGGAATTACAAGTACAAACAACTTGTAGATTATAACAACATAAAGAATCAGAGAAAAATGAATATACAATGAGTCCACAAAGTCAAAAAAAGGTTTAGCATCCACAGAAAATTAAAGGTTCACGTGACAGTGCAATTGTGCAAATGTGTAATCATGTGGCGAATTGGAGGTCTTGAACAGTGCACTTTCGACAGAGGTAACAAATTTCGAAATCAGTTGCATTGGTCGAATTTACTATCTATAAGTATTTTAAGTAAGATGTGGAGCTTTGTGTTTCTGAATTTTCTCAAAGCTGCTATATGACCAATTTTCTACCATACTGATATCTCTTAGAAAAGGCCTCTCTTTCTCTCACTCTCTCAGAGTAATGTTTCTAATTTCTATACATGATATTGTCCTAACTATCCTCCTTCTAAACTAAAGTAGAGCACGCCAAAGAACAATTACAGGAAAACTGTGAACATTGTCAGATTTCTGGAAAGAGACATCATCAGAGAAAAGTTGATAGGCTAGCAAGAAAAAGAAAAAAAAGCTTTTAACCTGTTATTCGAGATAGAATTGATATGGTAATCATGTGCATGAGCATATACTCTCCTGCACCTTGCAACAAGACTAGTCTCACTGCTTGTGACCTACAATTGTCAAAGGTCATAGGAAGACTCAGTCAGCATAAGGAGGTGGGTGATCTGTGAATATCGCATAGTACTATGATTAATAAGTGCACCCTTGAAATATTTTGTATCAATAAGGCTTCAACAATCAGCAGTGGTCTGATTTGAAAAGGTCGTTATAAAATGATTCACAAGCAGACCATAATACCAGATCAAGCACATAACAAGGAGACATAATTGTATATGTTTAAAACAGAAACCAATTGACACCATCATTCTCTAAAAAATTCTTAGAACTGTCCAACCAAACACATCCAAATTAAAAAAATTCAAAGGAATCCTTAATGCCGCTGGTAGAACTTTAGATGAGTTAAGTACAACTACCACTGGTAATCGTAGAGAGGGGAGTCCCCCAGGTGGAAAGGACAAGTCATTGCCCAGAGGATTGTAAGAACGATCTGAACAGTCGCCATTAGCAAGAAACTGTTTCGAACTAGAAGAGACACTAGAGCTTGCAATACCACCATTTCCAGCAGCTTTACACGAGTCAACATTTATTTCAGAAATTTTCTTCACCTTCTTCTCTTGGACCTGTTAGGATAAAGAAATTAGAATTATCCAATAAATATAAATTACTAATGTCTATTTCAGTAGAAGAATTCTCAAGGCTTACATACAATCAATTCATCAAAGATACAGTACTAGCATGAGAGAAGAAAGTTGAGAGGTCCCAGGGTAGGGGGAAGGAATCTTCAATATTTAAACACCAAGATTATTGTTCAAGGTCTGATAGCTTCTACTTATATTCAATTCCCATAGAAAGATATCCAAATTTTCTCTCCTTTTTCCTGAAGTTTTAATAAACAAATTAGACACAACACCAAGAAAAATCAAACAAAAATCCAAACCAATCTCTATGTATATAGGGAATTCAGAGAACAAAGGCTCCGTTAAATATTGACAAAAAATTTCATATAATTGAAAGCATTAATTCTAGTACCCACCTTCCAAAACTTAATGGTTTTGTCATTAGTAGACAGGAGAAAGACAGCACCATTGGCTGTCTGGCACCACCTGATCTTGTTGATTTTCTCCTCAATCTCCAAACTCTTGAGATAGTCAAACTGAAGAGAAAGATATGCATGCATAAGTTATAACAATTAAGACATCCTTTTACCCCTTTTCCCTTTCAGGAAAAAATCCAAAGAAAAAAGGAAGCAAGAAAGGGATATTAATGTGCAACCTACCCATCTAAAAACAGAAAACTCACTACAAAGACAAGAGTTCAAGACCCATAATTTGAAAAGGAAACTATTTTGAAAAATAAAATAGATACCTCAGGTTCATGACTCTGAAATTCGGTTTTGTAACGGAACTCTGGGTGTCGAGAGACTTGGTAGTCCATCCTCTCTAAATCTCTTCGATTTCCACCGTGCTAATAAGATTTATGAAAGGAAAAACGAAAATTAAGTAGAGCAATGCAGAATCAACATATAGAATCTTTTAAGTACTGCAGCCTCACCTCTTTTGCATCGGTCCGTTCAAATAAAACCACCCTTCCACCACGATCACCAGTAGCCAGATGGTCACCACTTTTATCAAACTCAATGGCAGAGATGATATCCACTGCAAGAAGAAACAATTAGGTGTTCAAGACAAAGCCTTCAGATAGAGACAAAACACAAGAATAAAAAGCACATATCCAAACACCATATATCTTCACGAGCAAATTCATTTTTCATAATACAGATAATTATTTGTCCTATTTGCATCTCTTGGTAATGTAGCACACAGCCATAAGAGAAGAAATACTAGTAAATAATTGGGGCAAGTTTAAGCAGCTGATAGACATATTTGCTTATAAAATTGGCGGAGTACATCTCAAATTTAATGCTTAGCATGCTGTACTATAAGTTAAGACACAAATGTACAAATAAATATAAATAACTGAAGGCAGAGAAGACATGCACTGCAATTTGAGTTCCCAAACATTTCAGAGTTCAATATCGCATCACAGCTTGAAATTCGACACAAGTTTAAAAATACCAAAAGCAAAAAGACAAGCAGTATCACTGATGCAGGATTAACATATTTGACAACCTAATAAGCCCTCTAGAAGACTTCCAAACCATCATGCTTGCAATTTTATCACATTGAGTCCTCTTAAACCCAGATGATTCATGTTTCAAATCTCAGATAACTGATCTGCATCGGATAATCTGAGTTCTGACAAAAGTTAGCATTGCAAAGTTATCATTCAGCCAACTCATTCTCTAGTCCTTTCGTTCACATCGAACTGCACCTCACAAACCAGAGTACTAGTCAGGCATCATTTGATGTGTACGTTGCATGTTGCTACACAGACAAGAACCTAACTCCATAACAGTCAATAAATGAAGCAACCAACAAAAAGAGATAAAGTTCTGTTTTACTTGGGAACAACTTTAAACAATGCATTTTTCTTTTGGTATTTGTCCTAACTTAATATGCCACCATGTAATATGGTTACAGCCAGTGCATGCGAAGCATATATGCAGAATTTCAAATTAATCCAAAGAGGTCAACACTAGTACTTTTGGCCTAAAACTTGTAAGGCTTGATCATTTCAACCCACAGAATATTATGGATATCACAACGTCAGAGATAATTTCATGCGTTGACACCAATTTATGGCTTGAACTGCACAAAATAAAGAAAAGAAGGAATGTTGCACAGGACTCCTGTCCAATATGGTAGCATCAAATTATTCAACTAAACAAAAGCCCAGCACCACTAGAACAGTTGGCAGCACATATCCAACCCCCAGAAGGACATTTATGTGGATTTACTTATAACTAACGTGTGTCTCGCTTCAATACCCCATAAAAATTGATACTTTGGGCCATTGAGTTGGATCTTTGGCGGAGCTTCCAGTTAAAAAAGGGACATTAAACAAGATTGCAACGATCTAAAGTTCTAAACCCACAGCATAGATCTTTCTTCGAAAACAATCAAGTGCATGTAAGTAAGAAAAACAAGCATACTAACACTGAACTCAATTCACCTCACTTGAACACTAATTCTCCTCGAGCAGTAAATTATCACTCTGGCACACAGATCAATCACTCAAACCCAACCAATTGCCAAAATTTCCTGCTAAATCAAGCAACTAAACGAGCCAAAGACAGATCAAATTCACATAAACCAAAACCCTAACCACAAGATCCGACCCCAAAGCAAATAAATTGCTCTCGTATCCATCAAATTATCATCTTTTTACCTTCCTGTACTTCTTCCCCAGCCGCTCGCTCGCCAAAGACCTGAGAGAATTTCCATTCCAGCGGCGTAGGTGGACCGGCCGCAGCTGATGCCACCTCCCCACCATCACCACTGTCCATTCTTCCCCCCACAATCGGAAAAATCAGAACACAATCAACAAAATCGAAATAACAAACAACAGCTGAAATCTTTTCTCCTTCCGATTTTTACTTCATTGAGAAATCACAAAACGCGATTTAGAGCTCAGAGATTGAGGAAGATCGGAGCAGCAACAGCGAAAATTTGGATTCAGATTCGGCCATTTCTCAGAGTATGTTTATATGCAGCATCGATTAGTACAATAAAAATGGAGGATTCAGATTTCCTCTCTCTCTAGATGTATAGATATATTGGATGTGTATGTATGTATGTATAGACTGTGGGGAGAAATTTGGGAACTTATTTTTTCTTTTCGATTTATTGGGTTTCTATTATTTTAACTTCAGGGAAGGCCTCTCTCTGTCTTCTCTCTCTCTCTCCCTCTTAAAGCTCTAATAATATACAATGAAAAAAAATATATTTGAATTAGAATTAAAAAATACTTTTCCTCTAATATACTTTTCCTCAAATTAAAAAATTATTTTTTTAGAATAATTAATATATATATATATATATATATTTGAATTAGAATTAAAAAATATATTTCCCCTAAAAAAAGAATTAAATAATATATTTAATACAGTTAAAACTCATTTTTATTTCTCTATCTTTATTTTTTATTTTATTTTTGTTACCAATTGAGCTACATCCCCCTCTTTCTCTATCTTTATTTCCCTTTCAATATTTTATGCTAATATCACCCTTTAGTTGTACAATAGAATTTTTTTTAATATATAGCCAATATTTGTCGCGTGGAATTTTAAATTTTGGTAACTATTTTAAAAACGAATACAAATAATTAGGAGAATTTTTAAATATATGTAACGACGTAAAATATGAAAAATTATGTTGCTTTAAATGACAAAAGGGGCCTTTGTCTTGTTCACCTTTACTTTTGGAGCTTGTTTCTATCTTAAGAGGTCAGATGAATTTGGGTAAGTTGGTAATTTGCTGTTTGGTGTATATGTAAATAAATATTTTATATATTATATTAGTATAGTATATATAGTACTTCCTTTGTCCCATTGAAATAGGTTCAATTCTTTTGGACACAAAAATTAAGAAACTTACTTTTGAGAAATAAAATAGTAAAAAAGAAATAATATGATCCACAATAATTAAATATTTTAAATATATTTTTAAATTCAAAATATAAAATAAGTTTATTTTTATGAAATATTTTAAAATAAAAAATGAGACTATAACAGTGTGACGAAGATTATTGGCAGTTTATTGAGGTTTCTCTGTGCAGGTTTTGAGGGACAAATTATAGTTAATTGCTTCGGGAATTGTATATTTTTGGACAGAAGCAACGTGCCGTTTCTCATAGTTTAATAGATTCTGTCTCCGGTGATTTAAAATCAGATTTGGGTAATGTATGGTGCAATAACAAGCTAGGAGTGGGCTTTGCTTGGCCCAGTAACAAGTTCTGAGCTCGTTATGTTAAATTGGGGGTTGATTGAATAGCACGGAAAGAGATAATTTATTCAGACTCAAGTAGACATACAGATTATTATTATTATTATTATTATTATTATTATTATTATTATTATTATTATTATTATTATTATTTATTCAGACTCAAGTAGACAAACAGATTATTATTATTATTATTATTATGTAACGGGTAAGCATACAACTAAAGGTCGTGACAAAATAAAATCGCTACACGCAAATGCGTCTTCTAATAACTATATAAAATTATTGAACCACGTAAAACACCATTTAATTTGGGCTAAGACTGGCAATCTAGCCCAATACTACAAACTGAGACCTTTCACAAATGGCAAGGGTTTAACTAATCGCGCAGGTACTGACATTTTGTCAACCATATAGCAATTAGCAAATGTAGGAAACAGAATGAGAAGTAAGAACACAACTTATGGAATCATATCTCACGAGCTACCCACGTCTCAAATTCGTTGAAATAGCATTTCCTTTCCAAATAAATAAGATATAGACAAAATTAAATAAATAAAACTAATCTGCTATTTTTTTCGACTAACTGATTAATTCTAAACTTATTTGATCATCAATTCCGTCAAATCCCACTAGTCAGAAATAGTCAAATGCCTTAACAACTTTTATTGTAGCTCAACAAGTCCAAAAAAGCCTTAAGCCATATGCATGCCTAAAAAGAATAAAAAACAAGGGATAAAACAGGAAAGCGAGACCTCAAGAGAAAATTGAAACTCAGAGAAATTGACAAGACATAAAAATAGACTTGCAAATGACTGGAGCTTAAAAAAAATTCTCAAACAGGATCGCATTTGATAAAACTAAGTCTCAGTACTCACAAGGAACATATGTAAACAAAAGGCGATGATGATGCCAACTGCTGTCTACTCGTGTGTCCAAATCAACAGCTAATGAGAAACGGGAAAGCAGCAAAATCTTTGGTATTCTATTACGCATACAGGTGCTTGGAAAGGCAATCAAGCCCAAACATCTGCTACTTAAGACTGTTCAGACGATCTAAGATGATTGCCTGTTCCTCTTCTTGGAACCCGATTTGGAAACCTTGAGGCTTCTGTGAACAACACTCAATCTTGCAAGAGCTGCCTTCTTCAAGTCAGGTCTGTAGTAGTTATCACACACCTGCATTCAAAGACAAAGCAGGACTCAGTATCTAACCTAAAGAGGGAAAAGAAGCAACAAACATAGGGCCCTAAAGACATAACCCCCACCACCAAAAATATAAATAATGATAGTTTAAGATGAGTTGCCATTTCTAGCAAAGGACCAATATCTTGAATAAGTTTTTTCCAATTACGTGATAATGATGGTAATAGATTGACTGCCATTCAACCCAAGGAGCAACTCCAAGCGTAGATTAACATGCCTAAAGTTTACACTGATTTTTCAATCATTAACAAGACTGACCAAAACCATGAATTATACACAATGATGTCGTCAAGAATCAATAAATTAATTCACATTATTACTGCACTAGTACACTAATTATAATGTTAAAACTGTAGTGTAAATGAGATGAATAAACCATAAAAAACTTTACCTGGTTTGAAACAGCCTTGGCCATACGGTGAAACTCCTTCTTCATGACAGACTTGTTGAGCAGGCTGGAGGGCTTGTTCTGCTTCTTTGTCTTTGTGGTTGCAAGGACCACGGTCTGATCCTTTCCAGGTTGAATGGTCACAGTTTTCTTGTTTGCCAATCCTATTCATAATAACAATAAGCAATATATTTAAACACAAACCATGCAATGAAAATCAATCTCAAGTGAAACTGAAACAAGAATTCTAAATTACTCAAAACAACTCATTGTGAGCATAGTTCGTTTAAGGTCACTTTTACTTGCAAAACAAATAGAATCACCACAAACTATTGGCAAAATGTACTGCCACCACCAAGATCCTCTACTAGTAACTATTGAAATAGTTGAAGTTCCAAATCATTGCAAGCTTTCTATTCCTAAAACAGCTGCATCGAGGGAAGAAATTTTATGAAAGAGAATAAAATTCTTCAGATTGCAGAATAATTAAATATGAAATCACATTAAAAATCCACCGAATCACATACTAAAAATATGAAAAATCCCCAAATGATTAAAACTTCGAATAAAAACGCAAACACACACGGAGAGGTGAGATATAGAGGATCAAAGAGATGCCAACCTGAGTGCTTGAAGGAGTGGATGTTGTAGAGATTGTTGGGCTCCTTGCTGAACTTCACGCTAGCAGTTCCATTTCCGAACTCCTTCACCAAAAAGGAGTTGTTTTTCTTCACGATCTCCCATATGAGCTGCCCCGGCACCGTCGCCATTTCTCAAACGCGCAAACCCTAAATCCCACAACAACAAAATTAAAAACGATTAACCATTTCAGACACACAACGCCTAAATCACAAGAAGAAATATACCAAACAATTTCAATGAGCAAGCCTTTCAAAAGAAAACACAAACTAGAATAACCCTCGTAAAAGGGGAGAAAAATACATACTAAACCAATAAAACACGCATAATTCGAATGCATAAAGCCAATTGCATTATTTCTCTATTGAGATTGAAGGCTTACCGTAGAGGGAGAAGAGTTGAAGAATCTAGGGTTTTGCTCTGACGGCCTCGAGAGTGAAGGTAGCTGACGAAAGGAGTGATTTTTAGCGCTATATATTGGGAAGTTATAAACCCTAGCAATGGTGGTGTGAAGTTACAAAACTGCCCTACCATATCAATATTTCACAATATTTATTATTTATAATTAATTGATTGATTTAATTATTCTTATCTTATTTTATTTTCTTCTGAGAGGTAATTTACTTAATTCTTTTACTTCTACTGGTAAATTTTCGTGCAGTTGAAATATAATATTCTGTTTGTCTGATGTGGCTAAAATGATTTAAAGTGTTTTTCTTAAGAAAATATATATAACTATTCCGATATATTTATTTTATATTGTTTGTTTTAATCATATAATTTGTGTTTTTTCCCCACAACTACACCTTTCATAATCATATTACAAAAATCCAACATTGTAATTTTGAAATATTAAAAGCCACAGGACTAATTTACTTGTCCAAACCGGAATGCGAAAACAGGACATTGTGTACGTGGGAATGGATCACTGAATGCTCGGATATTGAACGAGAGTGTGCTCGGTTTTGGTGGGGTGATACGGCTGATGCTCGAAAGCTTCATTGGGCGAAATGGTCTCATCTCTGCCAGCCCAAAGCGTCATGAGGGCTTGGTTTCTGTCAACTTATCCCTTTTAATTAAGCCTTGTTGGCCAAACAAGTTTGGCGATTGATTAAAAATTTGGCGTCTCTCTTGGCCCGTGTTCTAAAACTGAGGTATTTCAAAAATTGTGATATAATGGACGCTTCTCTTTCACCTAATTGTTCTTATGTGTGGAGATCTATTTGTTGGGGGCGTGAGCTTATTGATAATGACTTACGTTGGAAAGTTGGAAGAGGTGATAAGATCAATGCTTTTTCTGATCGTTGGATTCCGGGTAGGAGAGCTTGGCCCACTGCCGGGATCTTCAGTTCTACTGCTCCGACGACAGTGTCGGAGTTCATCGGTTCAGTTGGGAAGTGGAATAAGGACAAGCTGGCAGCCTCCTTTCCACCTTTCATTATAGACGCCATATGCTCGATTGATTTACCCAAAGAAGATAAGGAAGACACCTGTTTTTGGGGGGTTGACGAGAAAGGAAAGTATGGTGTTAAATCGGGTTATCTTTGTGCTACCCATTTTTACAGCTCTCATGAGAATTCGTCAAGCTCGGGGTCAGAGAAATGGTGGAAGTTTTTTTGGGCTCTCGATCTCCCACCTAAGGTGCTCCATTTTGCTTGGAGAGCCTTGCACGATTTGATTGCTATGAATGTGAACCTTGCCTACACAGGCTATTTGTTTTTGGTGTAACAGGGATTGGGGAACTACCTGTCATGGCTTCTTTGGTGTTCGAGAATTAAAGAGTACTGGAAGCAGACGGCTTTTTGGGAAGAAATTAAACCTCTGCAACGTCTAACTCTGATGGACATTTGCCGAGCTGTGACACATAAGCGGGGGCAGAAAGGTCTGGAACTTTGGCTTTTCCTTCTTGGAATGACTTGGACTTTTTTATGTGACCTCAAACATGGTAAGCGTAAGGCCACATATTCTCTCAATTTGATCGAAGGGCAGCGGTTTTTGGAGGTTTGTCAACAAGTCCGAGCCCGAGTTTTCATTGAGCATCGGCTGCTGCCAAAGGAGGGTTCCCGTCACTGGTACCCGCCGCCTCCGGGGGTTCTTTGAAAAAAACAGAACATCACAACCCAAGATTAAGATCCGCCTCCGGGCATAGATTGAAAAAACAGAACCCGCATAATGGAGTTTTCCCCGGTGAACCCGCATTAAGATCCGACGGAAAAAACAGAGCACCAAGAAAACCAAAACAACCATCAAAGGGCTTGTCAGCGCAATACGTTAGAAATGATAGATAAATAGGAGTTATGTAAGGAAACGAACATCACAACCCAAGATTAATACAATCATGCCCTATAACAACCACAAAACCTATAACCAACAAAATTATCATGGCAATCAGCCAAATTAGCAGCATAGTGCGTTAATCCGAGCATAAAACGAAGACTAGTCGAAGATGGTGCAACACAAATCAATAACTATTCTTCTGGAATGAAAATCACCCGTAAATCAATAACATAAGCCTAATTGTAGCAGGGACATAGTACTAATCGGCATATTATCTGTGCGAGGCCCGTAAATCTACGACACCGAATCAGGATAATCGGCAACACAGTAACAACCGACATATTATTGGTGCAAAACCCATAGATCCGCCACAAAAACCCAAAATGACAGGAACAGAGCATCATTCCATAATCTAGTGACAAAACGGCAATTAACCATAGAAAACGTGGAAAACATTGATAAGCATCACCCATAAACGAAAAATTCCCACCGATCAGCAACACAAACTAAATCACTAATAAAATAGAGTATTAACTAACATTCTACCGAAGCAAAAACCCACAAATCACCAGCAAAAGCCCAATATAAGCAAAAACAGAACAATATTCCACAATTCCCCAACACAATCGTCAGATTTATAAATAAAACCCCCATTTTATGAAGAAACCTCTCATTCGTTAACAATTGAACCGATTGAACGGTAAATAAACGTAGATTCCCCCACAATTCACTGTTCGTGACTCTCACCACCTTTTCCCATGCATCGAACACATAAATAGACATAGATCGCAATAGATTAACAGCATATTAGCCCGACAAACGCAATAAACTAACTAAAATCGTCTGGGTGCCCGAATTATCAGCGTAAATAGTACCGACGCACGCAAATCCGATTGGAATTTCAGATCTGCGTACGCCGGCGACCATAACCTCACATCTTAACTCAGTAGCTTTCCCACAGACGGCGGCAGTTGGTGTTTCACGAAACCAACACCTAAACTACAAAGCTGAAATCGTAAACTATACCTAGTAGAGATGATCGGAAAGAGTAAAATAAACGATCGGAGAACTTGGTGCGAGAGAGAAAATAGCTGTTGTATTCAAAAACAAGAGGTAGCGTAGTTACAATGCACGAGTGCAGAGCCTATTTATAAACTACATAGAGGGGCAAAATGGTAAATTCGCCTGTAACGCATGCGCCTTGCATGATCGAAGGATAAAATAGTAATTTCGTCTTTACGCGGGGCTCTCCTGCGTTTTCTAATGAATTCTCTGGCGTGGGTGACATCTCTGGCGAGGGTGACTTCTCTGACTCTGATGACTTCTCTGGTGAGGGTGATTCCTCTGGTTCGCATCATTTCCCTACTTTACATATATTACTCCTCATCAATGTGGATGTCGCGTTTCAGGAGGCGGGCAGCCGTGTCAGAGTGGGCTTCATCCTTCGAAATTGTGGAGGTTCTATCGTTGCCACGGGGTGTCAGAGAATCGGTTTCTCAGCTACGGTGTTAATGGGTGAACTTCATGCTTTGTTGTTGGCGGCGGGTTTCTGCTTGGAGATCGACTCGGGGCCGGTGGTTATGTTTTCAGATTCTCTTCTCGCTCTACATGTTCTTCAAGATAACTATCACGGGTCGGACTCACTTTCTGATGATCTCTATGAGGCATTTACTCATGCACGTCAGTCCTTTGTTCTTGATTTCTTTCACGCTCGTCGTGAAGCTAATCGTGCAGTTCACGAGCTTGCCCGTTTTTCTTTGTCTGCTTCTGATGTAATTATCTGGAAGGCCGACTTTTCAAGTTGGCTTCTTGATATTGTTGCTTCGGATATGAGTTTATAATATGCTCTTATTTTCCCTCAAAAAAAATTATACTTGTCCAAACGGTTTTGGATAGTTTGAAGACTGAAATTTTCAGTCTTTAATTAGTTGAGATCTCTATTATCCATCTACTTTGTGGAGTAGTTTTCAATAAAAAAAACAACTTGCTATATTTTTTAAAATAAAATAATACTAGTAAGATTTTATTTTCGTATGATTTAAACACCAATGGCTATTTTATACCAAAATCTTAAAAACATATCTAAACTTTTTAGACCAAAATAAAAATCGTCAAAATTATTGTTGAATGTTTCTTTTTTGCCCTTCAATCCATGGCCTGTAAGTACAAGTACAAAACCAATCTTAACATATACCTCTTCAAGAACTTTTGAAAAACATTTTTCATTCTCAAAATGTTGCAAACATAATGTATTAGTACGAAATAATACCAAAAGGCCCTATATTTTCCCATCTCTAGTGAAATTATGGCCAACAAAGAGAGTACTAAAACAACAATTCAGCAAAATATGTGACCAAGTAAAATAAAATAAAATGATTACAAAACAAACAAAACTTGAAATTTGACTAAATAATTTTCAAGATAATCTCTTCCATAATCTCAAAACCAGTCTACAAACAATCAATCATCGGATGACTAATCAAAGGCTAAACTAATTCTAAAAATATATACACTGCCAAATACAGTCTAATTTAAAGGGGGTAAAAAGTACCTCTACAACCTTCCTGTAGTTCATTTGGCAAAACAAATGCAACCATTATTTAAAGATAAAAAGAAACAAGAATCTCTCTCTACCACTGTACACGTAGGTAAATCATGGGTTCAGCACAGAATTTAGCTGCCTAATTTTACCAAAAATTTCCCAGAAGCTAAAAAAGGGCGTTTGAACCCTAGATATTTGGACTTAGATATTAACCACAAACTACCGCTTTGCCAATATACGCATACTAGAAAAGATATGCATGTGTTGGTCTGTGAAAACAACCGTCAAGTCTGGGTTCAGGTGGTTACAAATGCTATCCCATATTCATAAAACGAAGATGTAAAAGGAAAATTGGAACTAATGAATTCTCTTGAAAATGAAACATGAAAGAAAATTAAATACTGCTTCTAAGTGTATAATATGAAAATTAAAAATATTTGGAGCATGTTCACATGGAATACATGGAAAAGGAGTCATTGAAAATTTAGTTGAATTTTTGTGAAAACAATGTTTTATCTTTCCATATTTGATGAATATGTTGACGATTAGAAAGGTGCAAAATCTGAAAAAGTTGAGCTTCTATGCAGGTTCAATGACAAATTTCTTTATCAGATTTGAATGCCTAATGTTTATGTCTGAAATCGTTTGTTTTGGACAGTAGTCTTATGGTCTGAAATCGGATTTCATTGGACAATAGTCTTATGTTTTAAATCATATTAATCTTTGCACAGGTTCTACAAATCTAGATTGCATCAAACATGTAAATTTAAGCCTATGGATGGATGATTGTAATGATTTTAATTCTGTTGGTAAGACGCTTCTCCTCCAACCAATAAGTCGGGACTCGGGGGCATCTAGAGGGTTTGAGTGTGAGTGTGTTTTTTCTTTCTTTGGGTAATAGTAACAATTAAAAAAAAAAATAGATAATCATGTTTGTGAATCCATAGGTGTTTGTTTAGATCGTTTATGCAAAGTCCATTAGCATTACATAGTTTGAATAGATGGCAGGTAAGTAGAGTGAATGCGGAACATAATAACTAAGCGGAAGGTTTAGCCCTGGTCTGATCTGCGAAGGTGACCGAGCTGGTGAGCCTTTTGAAGAAACTAGGCTGCGCTTTCTGCACGCCTTTGTTGGTGGGCTTCACCTTAGCTATGTGGAAACCAATTGCATCAACATACCACCCACACTTCCCTTTGAATCCCACAATCTGTCCTCCTTCCATCGAGAGAGAGAACGGCGTTCCTTCTTCCACTCCGAACGGCCCAAATGTTCTCCGGTTGCTCCTCAACGTCAGGGACCGGATCACCGGGCTGCCACCGTGCACCACCGGGGCATAGTGCCCCGATACGCCCGTCAGATACTCCTCTGGAAACTGCAGCTTCACCTGTCCATCCAATCCAATTTAATACTATGTTGCAATTACATCACATTTTAAACTTTGCTGGTTTACCTCTGCAGTTTTGCTGCCTCCGCCACCTCCACGCTTCTCAGCGGGAACTGGCCTTCCGTTCCTGTCGTACACCATGCGTATTGAATCGATGCAACGGCCGTACATGAGCTTGATCTCCCTCACTCCTTTGAAGCTCCCGTCATCCCAGTTACTCCCTCCATTTCCTCCCCACGGGCCCACGACGATCTCCTTCCCCTCCCCCGTCTCGTCCTTTTCCCCTTGCTACAACATCAAGATCACACCATAAATTCCCATATGTTTCGTCAAGGATTAGTAGGACAAGCATGAAAATAGCGTACCATGTTTAACCTAGGAGGGCCTGCAAGAAAAGTGAGAGCAAATTTGCTGATTGCAATGCTGAAACACATCATCACTAATCACTATATATATATACAAGAAGAATGTTTTACTTTTGCTCTAGTATCTAATTCCATTACAAGCAAGAGGAATAAAGTTTGCCTTTTCTAGTTTAGAGGTTCAAATATTAGCGGTTTAAATTCCATCTCATTGCTTTGAATATGTGCCGAGATGATTGGATGAGCATCAATTTTACGATAACATACTGTGTCGAGCTAATAAGGATATATTCCTTCTATTTATCGTCTTATGCTCGTGTTTACATTTTGATTTTGGCACCTAAAAATGCAGTATCACAACACCTATTTTCTGCATGAGTAACTGATTCAGAGTTACCATGAAACTTCATGGTAAAAATTGGGGAACCGGGTAAATTTATGTGCAGTGACCGTGACACAGCCAGGAATACTTTTAGTATAAGAAAAAAGTAGAGAATAAAATCAGACTCCAAATTCTATTTTTCTACTGACGAACACAATTCTTGTGTCTTATTCATCAGCACAGCCAAAAATATCAATCATTGTAGCACTCGGCTTCTTTATCTTAGGCGTCCATGTGAAGTCATAAGATGTCTTCTCTACAGCATCCATGGTTGTAACTTTAACATCTTCAATGTAATGTCTCCAACATTTGTTCGAGTAGAATCTGCAGCAGCTCGGGTTATCTTCTCTGTCGATTATCAGCGTGTTTATCAACTGCAACAACGAGCAAAACAATGAGCTCGCATACTACAGAAGATCATCGTTTGCAGGAGCACAGTTCTATAGGAAAGGTAATTCCACGATCCCCTTTCCTTTATCATGTTACGAAAGCAAGAAAAACACACGAGCATTGGTTGCCCAATTCATCTCTACAAGACTACGTCATGCTAAGGGATTTCACACTGTTATATCCGGATACAATTACAAGAAATAAGACTGCTATTTCTAAGAAACAATAGCCTTAAACCATGAATCTGCTCAAAATGACTACAACACCCTTACTAACAAAAGGGGAGGTTTAGTACTTTTCAGGCTCCATAATTCAACAGTTCAACTAGCAGCCATTCCAAATTCCAATACATCTATGCACCAACTTGAGGGGTAGCTCTCCTTATTAACTTCAACTACCAATCATACATTTAATTTCAATGTTGTATCTTGGTATATTATAGTATATACTATTTTCTCTCTCTTATCTTTCTATTATATACACTTGAAAAGATCATTCATTTGCATATTAACTAAAAATAAGAAAACCAACAAAAGTAAAAGGAGACATGCACCTAGAGAAGATTATCATTTGCTCATATACACGAATCAAAGAAAAAACTAAGGGCTCGGTTGCTTGATACTATAAAACTACATATCTATAAACTACACATACAACTAACTATAATGTATTGCGTAATTTAATTGTTTACCTCTAGTAGCTCACCCTCGGACGAGGATACTACAACAAGACTCTTTCCATGGTTTTCCCTCAACCAATTATCAACATTCTTCACAACTTTTGACGTTGATGCAATCAATTCTATCCTGCGAGCATTAACTTGAATAAGATTCGCCTCACTTGGTTCTTCAAAAATCTTCATAGTCTGCAAACACAAATGTAACACATAATTTCATGACAAACAAGGCATTACTCAAGAACTCCTTGTGCTTAAAACAATCAAGAAAATGCGGTACCTCCTTCGTGTATACCATCAATTTAAACCATTTGGATCCATCCAAGTTCCAAAAGAAGTGCTCCCACCTCTTCTTATATGGCGGCCTGTAAGAGAACTTCACTTGAGATAAACGCGGAGCATTGAGGAAGGGGAAAAACATCACAGGGCCATCATATTCGAAAAAGTGGAGATAAGGAGCATTAACATCAACTTCCTTTAACTTGGAACACTGGATCAAGGCCAAGCTCTTCAATGTATGGCTGCAAATCCTAAGCTTCTCTATTCTGGTGCATTTGCGAAGCTCCAATTTCTCGAGCAACGGAGACATAGAAATGCATTCTTCGAAGGCAAAGTCCCTCATGCCACTGCCCTTCAATGTCAAATTCCTCAGATTTTGCGTGCATTTGAGATCGATTCTGCACTTCTGATTCTCCTTGGCATGAAACCAAAACGTTTCAAGATTTAGGGCCGCGATTTCAATGCGTTTGGCCCATTCGCAGTCGTGCACCTCAACCCTTTTAAGCTTAACGAGGGAGGAAATCTGTAAATGTGACAACTGTGGGCAGCCAACGATCCTTAAATCCTCCAGCAAGGGGCAGTTGTCTTCGAGTTTCTTCATCAAATTCACATCAAAATACCTGGCCTCTTTGATCGAAATCCCTCTCAAATTACACATCTTCATCGAAGCTAAACTATACATTGCATGGCCCGTCAGCTTCAAGAAAGTAATCGAACTCGACTGAGTCAAATTAATGGGTAGCGCATCATTCCTACAAGTCTCCACATGAACATCAAGCTCCTTCACATTCTTAGCAATGGCGGCACGAATCCATCCCGCGATGCACTGAATATCGACACCATACGCGAACAATCTGAACTTGTCCACGCATTGGAGGCGATCGAGCCTCGTAGCCAGCGAATTCCCCACATATCCCTTGAAATTATCCCACTCCTCGTATCTCTTCTTCCCCGCCGTTTCTAAATCGAAAAACCCTACCTCTTTCCGCATCCGAAACCACCGCTGATCGAAGTGAAATGACTGGTACGAATCGAACACGCGCTTCCAATTCTTCGAGAGAACCGTGGTTCGAGCCACGTCTTTGGTGCAGCGGAGGAAATTGAGGATGTGGTGGATGATCGAGTCCGGCAGCTCCGATATCCGATCCAATACTTCGTCTTCTCCGGCGATCTTTCGCATCTTTCTGATTTTATCAGTATTCAAATCCGTATTTCTTCGCTTCTTCCTCGTCTTCTTCTTCCCCAACTCGCGATCGTCGCTACGACCGGGCTCTGGTGGAGTAATGGCGTCGGGAACCCTAGGAAGACGCGATTGAAAAAGCATTCTACGCCGCCACATCGTCGATTTTCTGAAGATTCAATTTTTATTTCCACCGATAATTTGGGAGCAGTACCAAACTAACTCTGAGATGGCTTTTTCTTTTTTATTTATTTATTTATTTATTTATTTAAAGACGAGTATAAACATACTTTGGAGTTTGGAGTATTGGGTGCGGCCGGGTCGCCCGCCCACATTATTACATTTATTTAATATGTACAGTATTTGTTATTTTTAATAAGTATAAAATATATATTTGTTCGCACAAATATATACTTATGTAAATTTAAGTATTACTTTCATTCAATATAAAGCATTATACATATCAATAATTAATTTTCCTTACGATAATAATTATTTGATCAAATAATAATATAATTGTTTATGTTTATTAAAAGTAATCATTATTACAATAAAAAGTAGTAATTGATATGGAGAAAGGTAATGTTTCAAAAATATTATTTATCATAATTATTGTTGTAATGATCAAAAGTAATTATTATTATAAAAACTACTACTAATTATTATTATAAAAAAAGTAATGTTTTTGAAACATTATATTGCTTCACAATATTGATGTTAACTACTTATATTAACATAAGTATACATTTGTGCGATTCTAAAAAAAATATACATTGTGCTTATTAAAAGTAACAATTATTATAAACAAATGTATATCTTATGCTTATTAAAAGTAACAATTATTATAAACAAATGTAATAATTGATATGGAGAAATGTAATGTTTTAAAAATAATATATTTATTGTAATTATGCTTATTATAAAGAAAGGTAATGTTTTTGAAATATTACATTTATTCACAATATTAATATTAACTACTTATATTAACATAAGTATACATTTGTGCGAACAAATACATATCTTATGCTTATTAAAAGTAACAATTATTATAAACAAATATAATAATTTTGGGCGCGAGTTAGGGGTGCGGATTTGGAGCGTGGGCGACCCGGGAGCATGCTATGCGGCCGGCCGCACCTATTTCTGAATACAAGTTAGTCTAAGTTATTATAATAAAGAAATAGTAATACTAATAATTAGTACTCTCTCCTTCCCGCTATTCACGTCTATCTTTTTTGGACACGAATATTTAGTATAATAAAATTATAATATAAAAGTGCGTAAATGTGTGTGGAACCTTTGTAATGTAAAATCATTACAAAAAATAGAAATAGACCATAAATAATGAGACAGTCCAAAAAAAATCATAAATGATGGGACATATGAAGTAATATTTTGAGATTGTCACAAAAATATTTCTGAATACATTTTTTCTTTCGTAAGGTAAGATTGATGTTACGATTTAACATCTTCTTATAGTGCATTACAGCATTAGGTTTTGTCCGCCTCAACTCCAACTGTTATTAAACACCGTAAATTTTTCTAGGAAAAAAAATGCTTCATAATATTTTTATGACATATTTAAACTTAAATTTTAGATACTAAATATTACGCAATAAATATAGTATAATAATTTTTTATATTTTCCCTATAAAAAATATAGTAAAATGCACCAATAGTAAATGAATAAATATTAATTTGTCCTCTCCTCTCTGCATATACGACAATCAATTTGTTATTCTAAAGAACACTTATTGACTTGAATTGAAACTGAAAAAAGAAACTCTGGCTATCAAATAGCCAATCGCAATTTTCGAATCATAAATAAATATTGAAAAAATATTTAAATTCATTATTATTATTATTATTATTATTATTATTATTATTATTATTATTATTATTATTATTATTATTATATGGTAACATTAGCTAAACACCTAAAACTAAAATTACTAAAAAAATAAATTGAAGATAAACAAAAATAAATTACCCCCTCCATCTCAACTAACTTGATTCGTATTTTTTTACATGACAAAAGTTTTTCACTTTATTCATATTTTCATCTTTTCACGTACCGACCATATTTTACACATTAAACACTAATTTTTAAAATTTCATGCCCAAATTTTTTGTCTTGAGTTAATCGCGACGGAGGGAGTAATAGTGATTCACATATATGCACTCAAAACTGTGGTAAAAGATTTTATGTGAATATTGAATTGAAGGTCGAAGCATTTATGATTAGTTCTTCATCTCGTATTTA
Organism: Salvia miltiorrhiza; assembly: GCF_028751815.1. NCBI lineage: Eukaryota > Viridiplantae > Streptophyta > Magnoliopsida > Lamiales > Lamiaceae > Salvia > Salvia miltiorrhiza. The sequence continues at coordinate 66,514,767 of NC_080388.1, read as the reverse complement.
TTCAAAAGCTCTACGAAAAATAGTGAATTTCTTGTCGTAGCTCGTAAAAAGGGTATAGATTGTCTTAAGAAGCATAAATTTAGGGATGTCAATCCAACCCGAAACCCGTGGGCCGATCCGAATAACCCGACAAAATTAGAGGGTTAGGGCTGAAAAATCACAACCGGATAACAAATCGGGCTAATCGGGCTAGCCCGTTCGGGCTGGCGGGTTGAAGCGGGCCAGCCCGTCGGGTTACTCGATTTAAAAAAAAAATTAAAAATACTAAAATTTTAGGGTTTGAAATTGAATTGCTTCAGACATCAGTTCAGCCGCGCCTCCACTCTTCCATTCTTCTACCTCCGACCCCGCGCCAAGACGCTACATTTGCTTTTTGGCACGGGATTTAAGGAGTTGTAGATTAATGTTTTAGGTGTGTAATAATAAAGTGATAAAGTAGGAGAGAGAGAAAGTAATAAAGTGATAAAGTAGGAGAGAGAAGGTAATAAAAAAATACTTAATTAGTGTTAATTAAGTGTTTAAAATTCCTTATTTTTGCCAAATATAGAAATGTAGCATCTTCATTGGGACGGTTCAAAAAGGAATATGTAGCATCTTGGGCGGGACGGAGGGAGTATTTTATATTTTTGTATTTCATGCTTTGTTATATAATTTATATATATTTTATACATAGATATATAGATACAGGAAAAATAATAAAATACAAATGATAATTTTATTTTTACACCTTTAAAACCTCCAACCCGATGGGCTAGCCCGAAACCCGAATGTTTAGGGTTAGGGTTGAAGATTTACAACCCGAAAAAACCTCCAACCCGATTAGCCCGCACCCGATTAACCCGGAACCCGATAGGGCTAGCCCGAAAACCCGATGGGCTGGCCCGATTGACATCCCTATAAATTATACGAGACGATGAAAGCAATGTTTTAAAAACTTGTTGACAAATCGCGGGGATTTATCGAAAGATGATGAAAGCAATGTTTTGGTTTTGGATTCTAAATTGAGTGATGCTAAAAAGTATGACCACTCATAATTTACTTAAATAAAAAATAATTTAACTTATTTTTTAAAATAAAATAAAATAAAATTTAGTTATTTTATCGTATTCTCTATATTGTAATTATTTTTTTTTTGCAATTTTTTGGTAACTTTTTTATTTTATTAAAAATAAATTTAAAATAAAAAAATACAAAAAAATAAAAATAAATACAATGTAGTGAATATAATAAAATAATTAAATTCTATTTTTATTAAAAAATAAATTAAATAAATCAAGATTTTCCTTATTATACTAGTTTGTAGGTGTCCACAATATGGCTGCATAAATTTATACTTTCCATGATTGATTATATGTAGGATATTGAGTATTTTATCCTCAAGAATAGGATATATTTAATCACACCCTCTCCATGGAATAAAAATAAGGCAAAACTAGTTTGAATGATAGAAATAATTAATTGCAATCCATCAAAGTAAACAAGGGATTAACCTTACTATTTTTATCTATCAAGGCTAATCCTCTAAATTAAACGCCGTGACATTAATACAATTTTAAAACTTTTAATTTTAGGTATTAACCATTCTATCACTAAATCAATAAACTTATACCATCATTTTTTTATATAATTTAACAGTATTAAATAAATAAATTTAAAGGCTGCGCCACATGGGACTCAAACCAAGATCTTTGGTCTTAGACCATCTCCAATGGTACACCAAATCCCATTTTGGTGTACCAAAACTTCTCCAATGATACACTAAACTCAAACCCAAAATGGGTTTGGGGCCACCATTTGAATAGTATTACATCAAATTTGGTGTGACACTATTCACTACACCAAAACACTTTATAGAATTTTAAGAATTGCAAACTAACTCCTCTTCTTGCTAGATATTGAGAATCCGTCGAATTGCGAGTGTTGCAGGCAATATTGAAGAAGACGAAGACGCTCTGTGTTTTCTCGAAACGATGAAGACGACTTTTTTTAAATTCTGTAGTTTCGTGCATTTAATTATAATTTAGGATTGTGTATCTGAATTTATTGGGCTCCTACAATGGGCTCTCAATAATTAACTTGTTTTGTTAATACCGTAGCTTTTTGTTTTGAGGAATGAAAGTTAATTTATTTTGTTTTGTTAATTTCATAGCTTTAAATGATTAACAATAATAATAGAGTTTGGTTGTGTATCTAAATTTTCGTAGTTAATTTATTTATTGTGTTAATTTCGTAGCTTTAAATGTTAATTTCGTAGTTAATTTATTTATTGTGTATCTAAATTATTTTAATATGTTAATTTTATTTTAAAGTTTAGCTTTTTTTGCTTATTTAATAGTAATAATAATAATAACAAAATTAATTTTCATATAGTATTCATTTTAATATGAAATTATTAATAAAAAATTGGGGCAAATGTATAATTAAAAAAAATACATAGGTATGATTGAAGAAGTATAAAAAGAAAGTGGAAAGAGAATATTAAAAGAATATTCTTTTGGGTTTGAGTTTGGTGTAAATGGTTGGAGAAAAAATACTATTGGATGTGACATATACTGTAAAATGAGTTTGAGTTTGGTGTAAATGGTTGGAAATGGCCTTAGGCTTAGCCAACACACGCACACTTATGCCATCATTTTAGTTTAAAATAGTATGAACAAAGCTCAACTTTCATTAACAAACCAACATCTAAACCAACATGGTATTAATGCCGCTGCTATATTCTCCCCAATTTCATCATCAAAGGAATCTTGACATCAAGAACACATCCAAAAATCATCTCATGTTTCATGAATTCTCAAAAAACAAAAAACAAAAAACCTTCATCAAAATCCCAGAAACTCCAAAGAATTCCCCAACAAATGATCCAAGGCAGCAGGAGCAATCTTCCTTGCAAACAGAAAACACACACTGGTAGGCTGGTTATTGTACAGGCATGATCCCTCAGCACCAGCAACAGCCTCCTTAAAGAACCTCTCCGTCAGCTCGCCCTCATCGAACGAGGCCGGGTGGGGTCCGCCCCTCGACCAGTCGACCCACGTGAGGGTCCGGTTGGCCAGGAGGTGGGGCGACCGGAGGGTCAGCATGGTGGGCAGGTAGTGCTCATCACCATAACAGCCGTGAGGCCTGCAGAACTGCTCAAACTTGGGGTAGTACAGGGTGTCCTGGACGACTTCGACCGCCAGCTTCCTGCTGATCTCGAACCACTGGGACCCCTTGCGCCAGTCGGAGAGGTTCACCTCGGGGGCCATGCCCTCATTGTAGCGCCCCCGGCCATAGGGACCGTCCTCATCGAATGCGCCAAGGAAGCTGAAGTGGGATTGGGAGATGTAGGTGTAGATGGTGGTGAAGTTTTGAAGCGGGATGCAGGCCTCAGAGACGAGCACGAACCACTCGTTGGAGATGTCGAGCAGCGCATTAGCGAGGAGGCGCCTCTCCGCGTCGCACATGTTCATCCTCCCCCACTCAGCAACCTTACAAGAACAAGAGTCATAAACCATAGGCCATTGTTGTGCTTATGGAAAAAGTTTTGTAACATTTTAGAAAACATTGTATCCAAACTGGTTCATTCATACATATGAGGAATTGGCTACAAAATTGAGAAGTTGTGTGGATCAGTTTGTAAGGACACATAGCATGTAGACAGAGAGAAACAAGTGAGAGAAGAGCCTCATCTCTCCATTTTGCAATAAGGTAAAATATCCATGATATTCTAGGTAAATCAATGTAAGAGAGATCCCAAAACAATTCATTTCCACGTTAGAAGTCTATGAATATCAAGGAAAATTTAATGTAAATAAAGATGCACAAACATTTGAAGTTGAAACAAACAAGAAAACACAGTCATATATCATCCAACAGAAACCTCATGAGAGAGAGAGAGAGAGATGGTGATTTAAATACCTGGCTTGGTATCTGCCTGCCATAGAAGGCCGAAGAAGGCTCAAATTCGGGCTCATAGGAAGGCGAGGAGTGAATGTAGATCGAGTAAAGCCTCTCGTTCCCTTTGAAAAACCTGTCCCACAGAGGTGCAAGGGGTAGAGGCCCCCTCGTCAAGAACATGAATGCAATCTTGGGAGTCCTCTTGAAAGGGTACTTCTCGATCATAGGCACCAACGTCGCCCGCCAAAAGAGCTCCGTGTCATTCATCTCGTGCAAGAGGCTCGAGGGAGGCCTAATCCAGCTCTCCAAACCCTTCGATCCTTGGACACAGCCGTGGTGTGTCTGAATCCTCGAGGCAGCAGTCGAGGAAGCAACGCTGTGGATGCTGATATACCGGTACGTATACATACTGATATACAGAAACACTAGGCCTACCCCTAACAAGAGGAAGAGAAGCAGCAGCCTAAGAGGCAGATGTTTGCTGTATTGGTGCATAATCCTTAGAGGAATTTGGCCTTCCTCTAATGAGCTAAAACTTCCCACTCTAGATTGCATCTCTCTAACTCAATCTACAACCCTTCAAATCCCCAAACTATCTAGGAAAGTGTTGTTTATTTCAGTATCCTTGATCCCAATTCAGACATGAACAGAGCAGCAATAGATATACATAAAGAAGATTTGTGGACTCCTAGGTTAAAAGATGCAGCATTTCAGCGTCTCACATCACCATGTATGTATATATATGTGTGTGAGTGGGAGAAAATAAAAAATCAAGAATTCTTGTGTGCTAACAACTCCAAGAATGATTCACTAGACAAGAATGTGGCAAGAATAAAGAGGAATTGTAACTTTTCAGGACATGGGCATTCAAGAAAACCAGTAAAAATTTAATCTTTACAACAATAATTGAATAATCACAACCAAGAACATGGGCCAGTTCCTTACCAAATGGGAAAACCTCGGAAAATGCTGCAATCAAACATGTCATGAGGGGTGGAATGAATTCAAAACCTAAGATCTTGCAGCTGATTTTCTTGCCAAAAATGCAAGAACAGAAGGCATTTGGGGTACGAGAAAAAATGAGGTAAAAAGAGAGACAAAAAAAAAATGGATGATTGAGAATTAAGGTGGCAAATGGGGTGTTTTATTCGCCATCATGGAATAAATGTGCATAAACAAACAAGAAGAAAATTGAAATTTATTGATGCATCAAGAATCAAGAAATGAGAAAAAGCGTTTGGGTTAGAAGAATGAAACTGATTCTGAGTTTTATGAATGCTTTAAATTTATTCTTTAGAAAACGTTGGAAGCACTTGTGATCGATGATGCTGCAGTCTTGGGGCATTAAAATCAACATTGATGAGAGATGGTGCAGTGATGATGTGAGAGGGAGATTCATGATTGGGTTTGGAAAATATAATATGCTGATTTTAGGGAAGTCGGGAAAAATAAAATGAGAAAAATATGGGCGAATTAATTTAAGGGAACTGGAGATCGTGTGCTATGTAATTTCACCAACTTTTCTTGTAACCGAATTTTTGTCGCGGGCTGGTCAAATCACTCGTATCGAGATTTTATGTAATATTTTATATCAATATCGACATTAATGAATTTGATATATTTTCAGAGAGGTATTAATTGATGACTAGGAGTATAAAATATAAAATATCTATTAAAAACCAAAACTGCAATAATGTGGCTTGAATGCACACAAGTTTGAACTTTGAACTCATGACATCCTAATAATGATAGAATGGTTGAAATTGATTTCACTCTTATTTTATTTAGTAATTTGTACTTAAATCTCTCCTTATATATATATATATATATATATATATATATATAGGGAGAGGTTCAAGAAAGAACCATAAATAAAAGAAGACCGGAGAATCATTTTCAGTCATTCGATCATCAAGATCTACGGTGGATGCATCATCTTGTTGAATGAATGCAGATCCTGGGTTCGAATCCTGAAGGGAGCATTTTTTTTATAATTTTTTTAGTGCATTAATTTTAACAGCGAATGCATTAATTTTTACAGTGGTTGCATTAGATTTGATGGTTCTCCCGTTCTCACAAATAATGTAGTTCTCTCTAGAACCACACCCTATATATATATATATATATGAAAATTTTGTCTCCTTCAAATTTCAAACTCAAACAAAAATACTTATTCATGCGTTACATTGATTTATTCGTAAAAATTATTGACTTATTCACATGTATTCTCAATTTCCAATACAGTTAACATTCTCAACCAATTTCTGTGTGTGTGTGTTTAAATGATAGTAGCAAATAAAATTTAAGAAAAATGGAAATATCATATTTCTCGTGTCCAAATCCACTTACTTTGTATGTAAAGTAATATGTGAATCCTTTTAAATATTTTTTCGACTTACTACAATATTTCATCCCTTCCAAATTAATAGAATCATGTTATGTGTCTGTCATCTCCAAAATTATAGTTGATTTTCCTTAATAGTTGTGCATTAAAATTTGCTTCCTCAATAAACCCCTACTAAACATACTTATTTTTAAGTTAGATCCACATAATATTCCTTGACATTAACAATCTTTTGACTTTAAATGAGTAAATAAGAGTATAGTAGTAGATTCTTTGTGATTCTAATTTTCCATGACACATTTGATTTGACCCAATATGTGTATTTTGCCCATATATTAGTATGCGAGAAAAATGGAAGGATACCTATACTTTTGAGAGACAGAAAGAGTTTATTTCTATTACCAACTATTATTGATGATGTCCCCAAGGCGACACCAAGGGGTGCGATCTCCTATGTGTGAACAGTGATGTCCCGGATTCAAACTCCACTGTTCCCCCTCCCCAACTCCCCCAAGTCAAAAAAAAAAAAAGAAACTATTACTGACGATATAAATTAATATATAATGATCAAATGATCTCAATGTACACTCATTTTTTTAAGGGATGTACACTCATTTTATATATGCTGGTAATTAATGTATGATTTATATACCAAATACTAGTATTATTATTTATAATGTATGTTGATTGCTTAATTTTATAGTTGTCATTATAAATGTTGATGATAATTCTTTCATGTACCCGGTTCTATACTATATATTACATTTGATTATCTAATTTTTATACGTTATTGGGATATAGTACTTCTAAAAAAACTATGAGATGTAGTAGTAACATATTGAGGTATATATATTAGAGAAATAATACGTCAAAAAGGATCGCAAATATGCTTAAAAATTTGTTTCATTTTATCAAGGGGTAATAGCCAGAAAATACATCAGAAATTTTCATTTTCTGATATTTATCATGACCCCTTAATTTCACTTCTAAATCTATCAATTCATAATTTAATATGATTTTTCCCATAATTTACAAGTCCCCCAAATTGATACTGACGTGGATGCCGGAATGCTAATGTGATAGTCGGAATCACACGTCACACACACTCCACACTCTATCTCTCTCACACACCCACTTTCTCTCTCTCACACGTCACCACTCTATCTCTCACAGATTCACAACTCTCTCTCATCTCTCGGCTCCGCCGCCCTTCCCTTGATCGCCGCCACAGCTCCGGCCGGTAGCTTCGCCGCCCCAGAGCCTCCGCCTCTTCTCTCTATCTCGCTCATCTCCTCTGTGGACCCTCTATTTTTCCCACCCAAAGTCGAGCCCTAAATCCGCAGCGCCGCAGACCCTCCATTTTCCCCTCCCAAAGTCGAGGGCTTAGCAACAAAGGCGGCGGCAGATCTAGGTGGTGGAAATCAAGGCGGCGAATCTAGGGCTCAACAACGAAGGCGACGGAAGATCTAGGCAGTGGAAATCAAGGCGAGAGGCGTAGACTATTTTGCACGAGGTGGGAGGGTGGGTCTGGGTTGTGGATTTATCGAAATTTATGCTTTGTTTTGGTTGATGGTGGTGACGAAACTGAATCCGCAGCCTCCGCCTCTCTCTCTCGCTCATCTCCTCCGCCTCCCTCTCCTCCCCACCGGCGACCTCCCCCTCCGCCGCCCTCCACCACTTACAGAGAACCTCCGCATCTCTCTCTCGCTAATTAATTGTCGAGCTCGTGTTTTGGGAGGTTTCCGATGGCGACAATTGACCATGTTGGTGGCAGAGATCGAGAGGGGACTAGGGCTCGACTTTGGGTGAAGGCAGGGTGGGGGAAGGAGGAAGGTCCATCGTGCTGGAGAAGTGCCTACAACGGCGATGTGGGAAGTGGCGGCGGCGGGATGGCCGAAGGGGAGGGGGACGATCGGTGGGGGAATAGGAAAAGGGGGAAGGGGAAAGGTGACGTGTAGGTTTCTAGATTTTGGATTTTTTTTAATTTATATTTTATTCTTAATTAAATATAACCTATTTTTAATCCTTAATAAAACGACGTCGTTTCGTCTAAGAGAGTGACACGTCAGTTTCGAATTTGCCATGTAGGAGATACATGAGCTTTAATTTGGCCGGAGGTTCTTGCCGTGGGAGAATTGCGAGTCAATTATAAATTTATGTATTTAAAAGTCAAATTAATGGATCATGATATAAACCAGAAAATGAAAATTTCTCATGAATTTTCCGACTATTACCCCTTTTATCAATAATGCAAAGTAAATGCCCTTATATATGTTTTTCATGATAAACTCTACATACTCCCTCTGTCTCATATGCTTAGGCTTGTTTTCCTTTTTTTGAATGTCTCATTTATATAGGCTTGTTTCCATAAAAAGTAATGTTTTTTTACTCATTTACTATTATATCCCTATTTAATTCTTTAATTTACTATCACTTTAATACATCATTAAATAATAAATATGGGCATACTAAGAAATTTACTTATATATTTTCATTTTCAATGATTTTTCTTAATCTTTGTGAAAATCCCAATCAGCCTATCCATGTGGGACGGATGGAGTATAAATTAATCTAGTCAAAATGTCATAATTAACATATACTCTTAAGAATTAAGGAGTATAAAAGTAAAAAAACATACTATTTTCCCCACAAAAAGAACTGTCACATTGTTGATGACACAAATTTTAATAAAATAGTTAAATTGTTAATGAAGTAAGGGTTTCACTCTAAATATGAGTAAAATTGTATGAACTCTATTATTATAAATAAAAGTAACAAATTTTTATGGACGAAATAAAAAGAAAATTATAACAATTTTTTTGTGAATGAAACAAGTAATATATTAAGGCTCGAGACTCTTATCCAACAACGTGATATTTCACGTATATACAACAAAACTATCAATATTTATCGATATGCGATATGCATTAGTTACACAAAATGAAAATGTAACAATAATTTACTACTCCCTCCGTCCCGCGAGTCTTGACACGTTTGGGTTCGACACGGGAATTAAGGAGTTGTAAATTAGTGTTTTAAGTGTGTAATTAATAAAGTATAAAATTGATAAAGTATGAGAGAGAAGGTAATAAAAGTGATAAAGTAGGAGAGAGAATATAATAAAGGTGATAAAGTTGGAGAGAAAAATGTACTCTCAAAAGGAAACGTGTCAAAATTCGTGGGACGACCCTAAAAGGAAAACGTGTCAAGATTCGTGGGACGGAGGGAGTACAAAACTATAGCATCATAGAATTAGATAGAGGCTACTTCTCAATGGTTCCATTCTTGAATACAAGTTTACGAAATTCTCACTCCATCCTAATTATCTTGAGACATTTTTCTTTTTGGGCATTTCATTTATCTTGATATATTTTTTTATTTGTCAAACTTATTCACCTTTTCACTTTTTTACATACACATAAAATACTTTTTTTAATTTTAATGTTTAAAAAAAAGTCTCAAAATAGCTGGAATGAAGAAAGTATTCTTGAAAAATAAAAACTAATTTCGTATGATTTCCGAGTGAAACGGTCAACAGATATTTGGATTGATGAGTTGTTCAGACAAAATATCTTCAATATAATTACTTACGTAGATAAAAAGGGAAAAAGAATGTTGTCCGAAAAATAAAACCAAGCTCACCTCCCATTTCTTACTCTATTTTGCAGCCCAAAGATCGATTTTTTTTTTTTTTTTTAACATTCAAAGATCGAAAATTTGACCCCAAAAAATATGTTCTTTCAATTGATATCTATCTCTCTCTCTTTCCAATTTTTAGGTGATGCGATCTTTTTTTCAGGTCATGAGGTGACCCTCTCCTTTCGCTGATTCTAATCTATCTATCCTCACCACCTGTGCCTTACCTCTCTCTCCTCCTCCTCTCATGAGATCATGTTCCGTCTTATATACCCTTTTTCCTGTGTTTCTTGCACCTGGATTTCAGTCACAGTGTTTTTTATATTTGATTTGGCTGATTTGATTATCTAATTCACGTGCATTTTGTGGGAATTTGTCGTTTATTGTATCAGTTGGATTTTTTCTCTTCGTGCAGTGAGTGTGCTGCATTTTCATGCATAGTTTGATGTGTTTAGGTTAACACTCTCTGTCTGTCTAAAGGTTCGATCTTTATGTAATGTAAGGATTATTTTTCTCTTTTTTTTTTGGGTGGAATACATTTAATTTTATTGATTTCAAGAACTCATATATTGTTGTTTTGAGGTGGGCTGCTGCTGCTTGGAGTAGGTTCAGTATTTTATTTGTGCTTTCTTGTTTTTTTTTGGAGGAATTTTTATGGAACTTTTGGTTTCAGCTTAGGTTAATTTATCTGCAATGGTGTGGAATAAGTGGGATTTTGTTATTTAGTTTGAGGGAGAGTGGAATGAAAGGTGAAAAAGATGAAGGGAAGCAAATGGTTCCTCTGTTTCCTGGCCTTCATATTAGTGATGGAGATAAAGGAGGGCCTAGGGCGCCTCCTAGGAACAAGATGGCTCTTTTCGAAGAGTATAGTGTGAATTCCCAAGGTCCGGAGCTCAGGTCCGGACCTAGGCCGTTGCTGCCTGTTCCACTTGGCAGTGGCTGTACTAACTTCGTCTCACAAGCATCTTCGAGCAATGTGAGTTGTGCATTTTTATTTGAAGCGTGAGCTAGCCTTTATGTGTGAGACCTTGAGTTGTTTATGTGTGAGACCTTGAGTTGCTAGACCACGCTGTGCTTGAATTGTTTGAAGGAGAGTCATTAGTTGGATTTTCAATTCTTGCTCTTTCGTTTCACAAGCATCTTCGAGCAATGTGCAATGTGAGTTGGGGAAATATTTGTTAATGCATTTTTATCACGAATTATGAGCTTGCATTTATGTGTGGAGTAGAGCTTGTGTTGCTAACTTGCTAGACAATGTTGTACTTGAATCACGTGTAGGACGGTCATTAGTTGGATTTTTTAATTGTTGCTCGTTGTGTTGAGATATTTGGGCTTCTCTCACTGAGCTAGTTTCACCTGCACATGACTACATGAAAAAGGATTTTTTGATCCATCTGTTCTCAGATTAGGTTGAGTTCATCCTAACTAGCTGTGGCAAGAAGACTCAGTCATGAATCATGTGTGGAAGAGTCATTAGTTGGAGTTTCAATTCTTGCTCTTTGTGTTTGGGTCTCTCCCATTGAGCTAGTTGCACTTGCACATGACTACATAAATATGATTTTATTTATCCATCCATTCTCAGATTAGGTTGAGTTCGTTTTAACTAGTTATCTCTGTCGTGTGAACTAGAAACATGGAGGTGATGAGTATATAGTTAAGTACGAGACCTTTGATAAATCAACATGATAGTTTATGTTGTTTCTACTAGTCGAATTTCTCGGCCACTTTTAATAGAATAGCACGCAGAAGGCTTTTCCTTGGCATTTTCTAAGTAGCTGCAACGAGAAGCTCCTAGTATATAACTTAGGAACACGAAGATGGGAGTATCTAGTGATCCGTTTTCTCAATCGTGACAAAGAAATGAAAATTTGTGTGAGTATTCTTGATGTTTGTTTCACACGTTTTATGCATACTTGCTATTTTGTGTAATAAATAGGCTCTGAAATGTCTTGTTACTTTAAAATTAGAGTTCATATGCCCTCTCAAATTCTTGAATTCTTGAATCGTTGTAGGTTGCTGGTGTAAAACGGAAAGTACGGCCTGTATTAGCTGCAATGAACGAATATCCTCACTCTCCAGAGTGGTACTACTCTCATTGTTCTGGTGGGGTGTCAGGAACATCAAATTATCAGAATCCAGGTTCCTCGTCCGGCCTAATGATGAAAGCCAAGTGTATCTCGGTTCAACCACCATGTGGCTTTTCCAGCTATAGTAACTGTTGCACTGATGAAAATGATTTTGGAGTTTCGTCTTTTCTTCAGTCCGGGAAGATCCTCAACTATGGCAATCCTCAGCTGCATGTGAAAAAAGAGAAGCTCGATGCCTTTAGTTCAAAACTGTCGAAGGTAACGAAAACTGGAGATCAAGAAAACAGTAAATTAACTCTGAATAACGTTGGGAATAGAATATCCCACCCGAGCATTGCAGCCCTTCAACGTGATCACCTAAAGAAAACCAGCATGGGAGATGATGAGACGAGCAGATTAGATTTCCCTCAAGCATTCAAGAATCTGCACAAGAGCAAGACTGTTGCTGATGATATGTCTGCATTATGTGGCGTTGCCTCGAGAAAAAGCACCTCTGCGGTGGATGATACAGCTCATTCCTCTCCACGAGCTGAAGACTGCAACCAACGGGCAAACATTGACAACGATCCTCTGTCATTGAAAATAGGAGATGCCATCAAAAGGGAAGAAACCTCGGATACTTGCACCGAGGACTCTCTCCTAGGTCTAGATTTAGCTACTGATGAAGTTGTGAGAGTTATTGGCCAGAGGCTGTTCTTGAAAGCAAGGAAAACAATGGTCCAGTAAGCATTTCAACTTGTTTAAAAATCGGTCTTTTATCGTCTGATGATCTGGATACTAATTTAGATCATTTTTGCGCGCAGTCAACAGAAAATATTTTCTTTGCAGATGTTTGAACTGCATAGATTGATAACTGTAAGCTCGTAGGCCTTTGAAGCTGGCTTCTTATGGAGGCCGTGTTAGAATGGGTAAATATCTCTTTGTAGCCGAGAGTATGCGCGTTTTTAAAGAAACATCTGGTTCTTTTGATAATGACATACTCCATTAGTTAGTACCCAATAAATTGATGTCGTGCCCACTTTTCCAGAACTGAAAAATCATGATGGCAACTAAAAATCTGCATGAAAATTGTCCTCGAATAAATAATGGTTTTCTGCAGATTTCCAGTTGCCAACACGACTTTTCAGTACCCATCTATTGGGTACTAATCTGTCATTGTCAAAAGTGTCAAACATTTATGATGAAACGTGCATACTTTGGGCTAAAAAGTGATATTTACCCATTAGAATACACTATATATATCATAATCTTCTTTCGTTGCTGTGTGATAGGTGCAGAGACATATAGCGAGGTCGCCAGAAATCTTTCACGATACCACCTTCGACCCCAGCAAGCCATCCATCAAGTTTCCTCCGATCAACAAGTTGCTCTACGTCTCTCCACTGGATCCATCCCCGGCTGTTGCTAAAGCAAAAGTCGACCCTCCGAAGTCCAATCTTGGCACAGATTGTGGATCTGAGGCCATATGTGGACTGCTTCCATTGCCTACAACCGATGTCGAGAAAGGGCTTCTTGCTCAGCAGAAACCTCTCCCAAATCCCACATCCATCCCCATTGATCCTAAACTAGCACCGTGGTGCTTGCCGGTTCCAACGGGAAATCAATGGCTAGTCCCGGTGAGATCTCCCTCGGAGGGACTGATATACAAACCATATCCTGGTCCGTGTTTCCCATCCGTTGGTTTCATGGCTCCCGTCTATGGAAACTGCCCCCCAATAAGCTTAAGCTCATTGGGAGGGGCAACTTATGGCGGTGTCCCCCCTCCCAACGAGCAAGGAACTGGAGGCTTTTGCAGCACCGAGCTCAGCCAGAGCTACTTGCAACCCTATCCAATGCCTCTGATCCCATCAGCTGGAGCTCAGGCGGGCGAACTTGATAAAAGCTCGTCTTCCAACTTCTTCATGCCACATCAGATCCCGTGCAAAGTGTCGAGCCAGAGCGCGATAGTTTCGGAGTGTGGTGGAAATCTGCATAGATCGAGTGGAAGTGAAATGCAGGGCAGCACAGAGAGTAGTCCGCCCGAGAGATTGGAAGGAGACGCGCTCTCACTCTTCCCCATCACGCCTTCGCTGCAGAGGAACGAGCAGAGGGTGCAGGCGATCAAGGCCGTCCCGCACAATCGTATGTCAGCATCGGCATCAGCAGCACGGATTTTCCAGTCGATACAAGAAGAGAGGAGAAAACAAGAGTAACTACTCATCACCTTTTCTGCATACACAATTCATAAATGATCTTGTTGATCTTCAGTTTTGGTCAATACTTTTCTTTTTAATCATTAGTTTTGATCGAATTGGTTTATTTAACTGTATATATACATGCAGAGAGAGAGAGAGAGAGAGAGAGAGAGAGAGTAGAATAGGAGATGGATGAAGCATTCATTCAAACTAATATGATTTTTTTTTTGTATCTTTTTGAGGTTTCAATAATTTTCCTCATACAATTTTGATCGTACAGAAATCAAATGTATTAATGCATGAGAAATTTCAGATTGTAACGTTATTAATTCTCTCTATTTTATTCATGCAATTATATAATGTTGTTTTTGAAGTGTTTTTTTGTTTTTTTTTTTGGTTAAATATTGTCATTGACAGGGTTTTGTTGGAGCTGTAGTAAGAGTAGGAGAAAAGAATTGTGGAATTACAAAAGATAGCTGGTTGGCGAATATTCATGAGCCATAATTGAGATTAACAAAAGATAGTCCTTTTCTATTAAAACGAACTTCCGTTTACAAACCAACCATATACTCTCTCCGACCATAATTTAATGCCCTATTTTGATGTGGACACGGAGATTAAGAAAACTAAAGGGTAGTAAATATAGGAAAATAAGAAGAATAAAAAAGTACAAAAAGTATAATAGGGCCGGACTTTAATTTGTGGACAAAAATTTAAAAGCAAGTAAGGCTTTAAATTGTGAAGGGAGAGAGTAATAATCATTATATTTTGTCAATGAGGCATTGCTTTAGTGGCAAGTTGAGGCCCCAAAGACTCTCCTTTGTGTGAGAAGTCTTGGGTTCAATCTCACTGCAATGATGTTTTCCTACTTTAGGTGGTGTAATCCCGCCTGCATGCGGTGTAGTTTTCCCACAGTTGTATGGTGTGGTGTTGAGGTCCCGCTCGCGTACTGCCAATTTATTTTCAAAACTACTGATATATATATATATGGTCAGCTTCAATGGAGACCACTTCCCTATATGGAGAATAGAGACCAAATCAGAGCCATTGATCTCACCAAAATCAATGAATCAGATTAATCCGAATTCGTCAAATTTAGGAAATCCCGTAAATTCCTCATTTTCCAATTCTGGGAACCAACGAACATTATTATGAACTTACGAACATACTAATGTTCGTCGATGTATTCGTATAAAAAACAAATGAACATACTAATGTTCGTCGATATGTTCGTATAAAAACAAATGAACATACAAATAAACATATTATGTTCGTAAGTTCATAATAATGTTCGTTGGTTCCCAGAATTGGAAAATGAGAAATTTACGGGATTTCCTAAACTTGAAGAATTCGGATGAATCTGATTCATTGATTTTGGTGAGATCAATGACTTTATTTGGTCTTCATTCTGTATATAGGGGAGTGGTCTCCATTGAACCATTCCCTATATATATATATATATATATATATATATATATAGGGTTGGATTCTACAAAAAAGAGCCCTTAGAGTAAGAATAAAGATTAAATCAATACCATTGATTGATAGGTAATTGATGGCCCAAATTTCGTTCGATAATTTGATTTACCAAGCAATAAAAAGTGATTTTATCATTTTATTTATACGAGAAACGTTATTGTCGTAAAATTATAATTCAACATATTTCTGAGATTAATCCAATCCCTTGAATTGCTCAATTCCTTGGAGAGAATGATTCAGAAAGATTTTTGAGGAATGGATTTATTTGTTTTGGAGACATTTTTCATATGTTCACTTGTTTCTGAGATTTAATCCAATCCAGTGTTGTGTTTGTTCATTAAATAATTTATAATGTTCAACACCTGTTAACTTCGTGTTCAACGTACATGTTCATCGAATTAAATAATTTATAAAATTCATTAAATAATTTATAAAGTTCATGTTAACTTCATGTTCAACGTACATGTTCATCGAATTTTGTCCATATGTTCATTGAGCTTGTAATTCACGTTGACCATTGTACAATAGAATGTTCGACAAATTAAACGTAGATTAAGAGAGTGGAACAACAACAAGAAGTTAATAATGTGTCTTCATATAAGTTATATGGGAGAATTTGTATCAATACCGAATACTATTTGATTCCGTGAATGGAGGAACGTAACGCATCTGCAAGTTATATCTCCTATAATAAAAAAAATTTGATTATAGTTAATTAAGGTAATTTACGGTTATAATAATTAGTAATTGACAATAGTATCATTTAATCTATAAAAAAACGCATCTCAGCAAATTATTGACTACCGTTAGATCTTGACAAACCAACGAATGTGATTCCTTCTCCATTCTTTAAAAATATGACTTCTTCATTGAACCTTGCCTATATATATATATATATATATATATATATATATATAGGAATTGGTTCAATTGAGATTTATATATATTTTGAGATTTTGAGATAAATGAACATATAAGTACATTTTGATGAACTTGTCAATTAATTTTTATGAACGCGCGTTGGTCTGGGGTTCAATCCCTACAAGTGGCATGTTTTTTAAATAAATTAAATAGATTCATATGTTCATCAGTTATATTGGTTATGTTCAAAGAATTTATTGATATGTTCATTTATCTCAAAATCTCAAAATATTTAAAATCTCAATATAAGCTAACCCTATATATATATATATATATATATAGGGAAGGGCTAAAATAAGAGCATTTCTTAAGATATAAAATAAAAATCATTTTCAGCTCTTAGATCATCAAGATCTACGGTTGATTCGTAATCATGTTGGATGGATTTATGGCCCTGAGTTCGAATCCCAAAGGTAGCAAAAAAATATTTTTCACAATTCATACCTTTATACAGCGAATTCATACGTGTTTTACATAAAATTCATACATTAAAAATTGCTCTTATTTCTTATTTTAATATGTGCTCTCACGGTAGCCCACCCCTATATATATATATATATATATATATATATATATATATAAGGGCTAAAATAAGAGCATTTCTTAAGATATAAAATGAGAATCATTTTCAGCCCTTAGATCATCAAGATCTACGGTTGATTCGTAATCCTGTTGAATGGATTTATGGTCCTGAGTTCGAATCCCAAAGGTAGCAAAAAATTATTTTTCACAATTCATACTTTTATACAGGGAATTCATACGTGTTCTACATAAAATTCATATATTGAAAATTGCTCTTATTTCTTATTTTAAGATGTGCTCTCACGGTAGCCCACCCCTATATATATTGCACATAAAATTTTTCAAGTCGAAAAAATAACATTTTAGTGTGAAGTCATGTTGTATTAATGCTTTATTAAATATTCCTATATACTCCCTCCGTTCCATGAATCTTGACACGTTTGATTTTGGCACGGAAATTAAGGAGTTGTAGATTAGTGTTTTAAGTGTGTAGGTAATATAGTATAAAAATGATAAAGTAGGAGATAGAAGGTGATAAAGTAAGAAATAGAAGGTAATAAAGTGATAAAGTAGGAGATAGAATGTAATAATTATTACTATATTTATAAACGTGTCAAGATTCGTGGGACGACTCAAAAATACGTGTCAAGATTCGTGGAATGGAGGGAGTAGTTAAATATAATAGTAATACTTCATGACCTTATTTACTTGAAATAGAATAAAATCTATATCATGAAATTAATTCTTTTCAACTACATATATTATGTCATTATAAAATTTGAATAATAGAGCAACAAAAATAATTACATTTTAATTTAAAAAATAAAAATAAATAGTCCAAATTTATACTCAAAGTGATAGATTATAAGCCTCAACCTACTAGAATATTGCATTTGTAATTGGTCCTGCAAAATTTTAATATATCACATGTTTATGAATAAATTTGTTAAATAAATGGTGGGTCAATCAAATAGAGGAATTTCTATTTTTTTCTCAAAGAAAAATAGAGGAACTTCTACACGATTTTCATTAATATACTAAATACTATTATACATCTATATTTATTTATGATATTTTTGTAATTAGCTAATATATTATTTGATAATGTATTTAAGATCTAGTTTAATGATTTAATCTATTCATTGAGATTTTTGCATTGTGTTTATGTTTCGTAATGGCGTAATGGGGTTTGGGATGGAAGTGTATTAATTAAATAGACATGTTATGAAATGTTGAATTCGACGTAGGATATAGTTGGTAAAAGCCATGAAGCACAGAAAAATGCTCAAGTTGATTGATCCACAAAAAAATGTTTGTTTTGAAGCTCTACTGGAAACAATACATGAAGTCGATCGAAAAAGAGAAACCCTCACTCAACCTTCCAAGCATACAGGAAGAGACAAAACTCGACGCCCTTTGAGTAGCCGTCCACCGAGAAATACCTGCTGTTGCCACTACACTCGCTCTCGTCGCAGCGGCTCTCGCTCAAGCTCGACTCGTTTTCGTCGTCGAAGTCGGTGGACTTGAATATAAACAGCCCGTGGTGGGTCCCGGGCGCGCAGAAGAGCCAGGCGTGCACGTCCCAGAACACCTCCACGGGCTGTTTATTCACAAGAACCGTTTGGTTCCCCCTGAATTTCCATTGCAAATTCTGAATGTGGATCAAGATGATCCCATCGATGCTTATCCACATCTCCGGATCCTTCTCCCCCGACGTGGAGCTCTCCACCACGATGTCGTGGTCGCGCTTTCTTTGATCGAATCGAGCTCGCGTCGAGAACGACTTCTTCCCGAACACGTTTTCCTTCTTGTAGAAAATGACCGGTTCGACCAGGGCCGGTCTGGCTTTGGTTCGCTTATACGCCTTTTTTTTGTTGTCCCCTAGTAAGAGGACAACCTCGTTGTGTGCGACAAGGGCGACATAATAATCGGAGATGGGTTCGGGGCCGGCCGAAAATTTAGCCGATTTGAGGTCCCAATAGGCCTCCAGCTGGGTACCGTCCACCTCCAGACACTTGTACCCCTTTTTGGCCCAAAAGTGCCAAGGTTTTAGGTCGATCTTGCAGGTGTAAATGACGTCGTTTTGGTCGACGCTGTCCACGGCGATGCTTAATGAGTAATTCATGAGGTTCTTGCTCCACGTCACCGTCACGTTGCGCCAATAGCCGGCAATGTGTGTCTGGTAAATGCTCGTCACTGTTGTCTGTGCGGCCTTCTGCTCGGGCGAGTAGGCGCCCAACGATTGGGTCCGCCCCACGTTGTATGCCATCCCAATCCAATCAAGGATCTTATACCCTCAATTCCTCATTCGCCCCATCATCGTGTCGGGGGAAGGATGCCAACATTATCAAACCTGGGATCAACACCAGGTTGATGAAATTGATGATCAAGATGTTTGTGGAAAAACAAGAAATATGGCATCAAAATACAAATTAATTAATATGTGAGTTGCAAGAATAATGGAGATTCTTGATGGGAATAATTCGATGTTAGAAAATATTTGAGGAAAAAGTCAATGGAATAGGATACAAGTTTAACGTTTGTGGAGGAAATACACATAATTTTTGTTCAAGGATGTTTGTCGATGGAGGTTGTCCTAGAATCAAGGATCCAAAATTAGAAAGTGTTTCTCGGATTTGCGATCGGATCTTTTATTATAAAATAAAATGTATTTGATCTCCTATTAGTTATCAACAACGTCGCATCACAATATTATATTACGGGGATTTATAAACATATTGTACTCAATTACAAAATGAAAGTATCATTCCCCTAAATAAAAATAAAAATACAAAATGAAAGTATCATTTATAAGACATGTTATGAAAATACGTTGAATGTTATTTCAAGAATTGATTTCGAACTTGGATGTGGGTTCATAGACTCATAGTAGTATAACTAGTGAAGAATAAATTTTTGCATTTTTTGCCATTAAATTGATGGGATGTATTTCATTCCAATTTTTATTGAAAAAAATTACTCTCTCCATCTCATTTAAATAAGCCATTTTGTCTAAGTGTAACAAGTTTAGGATTGAATCGACAGTGAATTAAGTATAACTAGTCATGATGTCACTAACAATAGTTTCCTTTGGATTTTGCTTACTACCACTTAATTATTACTCTTGTGGAAAAAATAATAATTTAAAAAAAAAACTAAACTGAAACAAAAAAATAATTTAGTTAAAATAAATAGATAATCTGATCTAGACTCAAATCATATCAAACTTGAATAGTCACTCAGTTATAGGTCAAAAATAATAATGCCCCTATTGTCACGTGCACTAGAGCACTCAACCCAATCCTTCCTTTCAGCATATAAATTAAAATATAATCAAATCAAATGATTTAACTATTATGCCCAAAATTCTCATGTTGGCCACTCACTTGAAATTATACCTATACAACGTTAAGATTTAGAAACACACGACACAATTACAGAGTATTAGCTTGGGCTTCTTGGGCTGGGAGATTTCCCTAATGCCTCTCACTTGTTCTACACTTTAACCATGGAATACATATATACCTCTGCTTTTTCAGTGTAGTCACTAAATTTATGTAAATAAACATATTACTCAAGTAATATTTTCTTATTTGTACTATCTCATTATTTACAAGCACTACTTGCCTATTATCTATTAGAGAAAATATATGTTGTTGTAAGTGATAGTGTCGTAAGCGTCACATGCATTACTTGTTGTCATAGATATTTATGACAATAGGAAAGTGTCACTGTTCTTGTTTAAATCTTCAAAATCCCAACTCAATGGCCGATCAGTAGAAAAAAATCGATGATTAGACTATATTTTCAGTATTTCAACTTTCAAGTATGAAATTTTGAAAAATTAATTTTCATTTAATAAGATTCGATGATGGGGACTATGCATATTCGTTCACACAAAACGCTAACAATTTTAAGATTTTATAGAAACAATAAAGTTTAAGAAAAAATGGCTAGCATGCAAGACTTCAATCCCCTCAATGATCATGTCTATTATTTAGGTGAGTTACCTCAAAATGCACCCATAAAACTTTCAAAACATACATACATTCTTTTAAAGGAGAAAATTACTAGAACATATTATTCCAGATCAAATTTTAAATTATTTGGGAATTGCATGTTATATTTTCGTACTTGGCATTTAATATCAAACTGCCATAACAATATCAAGTGCAATTAATCTATGCAGCCACATTGTGGTCACCCACACACTAGTATAATAAGGAAAATCTTAATCTATTTAATTTATTTTTAAAATAAAAATAGGATTTAGTTATTTTACTATATTCTCTACAGTGTACTTATTTTTTATTTTGTTTGCATTTTTTATTTTTTATTTATTTTTAAATAAAAATAAAAAAATTACCAAAAAATTACAAAAAAATAATTACAATGTAGAGAATATGATAAAATAACTAATCTTATTTTTATTTTAAAAAATAAGTTGAATAAATTAAATTATTTTTTATTTAGATAAATTATGGGTGGCCACAATGTGACTGTTTAGTTACTCTATCAAGTGATAATCAATATTCTCTTTCACTCTATGTCCAACAAATTATACTTTCGTTTGATTCTTGAAAGGTACAGTATATTACTACGTGGCATTTAATAGACTAACTTGCATCAAAACATATAATTGAGATATCTTTTCTTATAGTACATTTTTTTTTGAGGGGGATTCTTATAGTACATTTAGTTGTTGAATAACCTTATATATTAAAATCTTTAGAAATCCAGTTTGGATAGTGATCAAAATAATGCCACCAAATTTAACAAAATATAAAAATAAATTAGTCTTACTAAAATGTAATTCAACAAAATTATTCACATATTTTACAGTTTTGCGCGAATGTATTTTTGTTCTCGCATGCATTTACACTTATCAAAAGAATGGGTCAATAGGCTTCAAAAATCGTTTTCACTACAAATGATTAAATGAATGATTGTCCGTTCCTAACATAAAACTTTATAGTACAAATTTTTGATGGCCAATAATACTTGGAAGTCGTTGATATTTTTTTTTTACTATAAAAAGTTGTGATAATTTATAACTTTCCCAAAAAGACAAATATTAATGCAAAAGCTAACGTTGGTGGGGACATTAATAAAATTCCAAGTCTTAAATAAGATAATTCTTGTGTCGCAATCTGATTAAATAATTTCACCCCCCCTTTTTTTTAATTGCCCTTTTTCTTTTATTATTAAAGCTGATTCTACTGCAGCGATTGTCCCCCACCCAAACAGACCTAATGTTACTGTCAAAATTTCTAAAATAAGTTATTAAGATTGACTGAATTACACACTCTTTTTTTACCTTGGGAAAATATTTGATTAAGATTGACTGACTGAATTTATGAGATTACATAATAGATAAATAAAAGTTTATTTTATCCTAATCTTAATTTAAAAAATACACTGTTAGGTATTTTGATATTAAATTTGACTAGATAGTTTGTTCCATCATACATAGTCATAGCTAAGGAATAATTAAGTTCCTTTAAAATTAAAAATGCTCTGAAGGGGATATTTCTTCAATGATGTTAAAATCCTTCTTCTTGTTATGTAATTTTTTTTTTCTTTTTCCCCGCCAACATGATAAAAATGGCTTAGTAATGCGATATTGAAGATTATTATGTGATGTTAGTTTTTAATTATTTTTATTTCCTTACAGAGAATTCTATTATAAATGCCGGATATTGTTATGTTTTTCAAAGGGAAATACATTTATTTTGTTTTCGCACTATATATTCAATTTCACCAATATTTACATCTTTTTAATGAGAGAACGTTTTGAATAAATTTTGTTTCTATAAGTAAACCAAAAAAAATGTACTCCGTACTTAGATATTTACCACATCTGCAGATCACGTTGACAAATTAAATTTAAAATTTTCTACAGATTTTGACAGAGTCAAAGGGTGGTCATTTTTTCTCCAAGTTTCAACTTTTCTGGAAAGTTATTTTATGAAAAATTCCCTTGTTACATTTTTGGTAAGTTAATTTCAAGAACCGCTAATAAAATGGCATGCTGATTTACAAAAATTGGATCAGATAATAATAAAATTTTATTATTTTTATTTTCTTCTCAAGGATAACAAGAAATATTATGGATATAATGAAACTGCAGAGAAACACTCTCGAGAAGAAGAACATTGAGAGCGACGTTGTCTGTAAACAGTAAAAATCAGTTAAAAGAAGAGGCAGAGTTGTAAGAATTCTCACACTCCATTTGCATCTCCACAAATTTTGTGCGCATTTTACCCTTCTCGTGTGTAATTTTTCGATGTAAACTGTAACTCCATTGTTTCTCTCACTTTAAAGAGAGAGAAGGGGTGGGGATTTTTTTATTTTTTTTTGCAAGATTTGTCATAAACACTAAAATATGTTATTTTTACTACATTATTTTGATGTGGGCTTCTCTATGCTTGTTTTGATGATACATTGGAGCAATTTAGTGGTAAGTTCTTAAAGGTTGCTCAGCTTGATATCTCATCCCATGTCACATCTCTCTCACTCACACACACACACACATAGTGAGACCCTTCTATTTGTTCTTGGTGTGTCTTCTTGTTATGGGTGTCATTGTTGTTTAGCTGTTGTGATGTGAAAGAAGATACATGAAAAAAGAGATACAGACAGCAAAGTCCCAATGCTCTTCTGCACAATTTTGCTAGCATCTATATGTACACACATGTGCAGTATATATGCTGTTAGTGTGTGTGACTGTGTGCTGATTGGCATGTGGTTTTTTTGCAGGAAATGACATGGTTAAGATTTGGGCTTTTGTTAGAGAAGATTGTGGTACATTGATGTCTCAGAAACTTAATATTTTACAAATTTATTTTTAAGCGGTATTTGTTTTTAGTGAGCTTGGACGCAAGTGAGTATTTGTTTAATGACTGAGGCCAAAGAGATGAATAATTTTACTTTGGGGTGAGAAAAGAAAGATCTTGGATTTTGTAAAGGAATCTGAGTTCCACATTTCCCAGCATTCCAATTATTGGTAATAGTGGAGAGAGAGAGAGAGAGATCATTTCATCTTATAAAAAAGCTCATTTCGTCCAAGGCAATCATTTCATACCTTTTGAACATGCTCTGAAATCTGCTATTTGAAAAGGCAGCTTATTATTTGAACTTCTGCATATGGTGATGAAGGAAATGGAAGTATGTTTTCGTCGTTTTTGTTGTACGAATTTGTGTGCCAAACAGAGAAGTATTGTTCTTGATGGCTCCATCTCTGGCTAAACTCTTGTTTCTTTGTTGATTTCAGTGCTTTGGATGGTGAATGATTCACCAACTATTGCTGCTGAGGACTTTCTATTCTCCTTGAAAAAGAATCAATTCTTGATTGGAAGGGCGTTTAGTTTCAATAGATCCATCACTACTTTTGTTGTGTGGTTGGAGGCATAACAATGAACATGATAGATAATTGCTGTTTCTTGTGAGCAAAAATTCGAAAAAAGTTTCAGTTGTGGCTTCCCTCAAGAGGATAGTGTGATAGTTTGCGCGCTTCTGGAAGTGGGCATCGACAGTTTTACTGTAATGAGTCGAGAGATGGGAGGGAAACAGGACAAGGTTTCTGAGGTGGCCAAAGTTCTGGTGGCTGTGAAGGCAGCAAAGGAGATTCCTAGGACTGCTTTAATTTGGGCACTGACTCATGTTGTTCAGCCCGGAGACTGCATTACCCTTCTTGTGTTCGCCTCTTCACAGACTAGTGGTAAGAATTTCTTGTACAAATGTTGTGTTCGTGTAACATTTCCCATCTTCGTTTCATCACATTGCCACTTGAAGTCCTGAGTTCATCCTATATAGACATTAACAAGTAGGAACAATGATACAAGATATGCCTTTGTTGCTCGTCTCCGACTAGCTTTCTTGCACTTGTAAAATTCATACGAATTAGAATCCTATGTGGAGAGACTGCATTAGCCTTCTTGCGTTTGTACACTAGGTGTAAGAATTTCTTGCACAAGTGTTCGTATTCACGTAATATTGCTTCCCATCTTCGTTTCATCTTTTATACCACGTTAGCATTTAAGAAGAATGTGTAATATTGTATTGTATTAGCTCTCTTTCACTTATGAAGCTCGCACAAATTAGATTGACCATTTTTTTGATTGATAAGACGAAGGCAAATCAGCCATGAATGAAACCTTTGCATGAACTTAAACCAGGTCTATTTTGGGGATTCCCAAGATTTCGTGGCGACTGTGCCAGTCGCCACCGGAGGTCACAGTCAACTGCAAACGCAGAAGAGATATCGGAGATTCATGACAGTTGCACTCGGATGATTCTTCAGCTCCACGACGTGTATGATCCTAAAACAGTGAGTCTTTTCTTCATATACCTTTTTCTATGTCGATTTCTTCATTCTTGAACAAAATTGATGATCTATGGTTTTGCTGATAATATTTCAGATCGACATAAATATCAAAATCGCCTCGGATCTTCCCTGTGGAGCAGTGGCTGCAGAGGCAAAGACAACTCAAGCCAGTTGGGTTGTTTTGGATAGGTAATGTCTACAATCCTGCAATCCTATGTCTCATGTAGTCGAAAATTATGCAACCTTATATGCTTCAACATCTCGTAGGCAGCTTAATCATGAGAAGAAGCATTGTATGGAACAGCTGCAATGCAACATTGTTGTTATGAAGAATTCCCAGCCAAAGGTTCTCCGGCTCAACTTAGTTGGATCGGCTGCAAGAAAATCGGAGGCGATGGGTTCTAACAATGATCAACCATCTAGAGAAAAGGAAAGTAAAACTGATTCTTTGAGTCCGCCTCGTGCTCACCTTGTTACTCCGTCTAGTAGCCCCGAGACATTCACCATCACAGAAGCTGGAACGTCGTCTATATCAGACTCTGATCTGGGAAATTCACCATTCTGTGTTCCAACGAAAAAGAAGACGCCTAAGAAGGCGAGAAGGTTGGAAATCAAACAAGATCTTGATGGATTTGGCTCAGACAGCGACTATACTAGTCATTCCCCAAGCCAAAATTTGAAGTTCCAACCTTGGATTCGACAGATGTTTGGTTCGGATGGTCAGTCTTTCGAGAATCTTGATGAGTGTCGTCTCTCTACTGCACGTAAGCAAGATTCCGCGACTGAGGCCGCCCCAGGTAAGCTCCGTAGACTCGACAAAGAAGCAGCATTTGGATCACCAAGCTACAACAGTGGGATGAGTTTCAACTGCAATTTGAGGGAAGTTATTTCTCTCTCAAGAAAAGCGCCTCCCGGACCTCCCCCGTTGTGCTCCATATGCCAACACAAGTCTCCTGCATTTGGGAAGCCTCCTAGATGGTTCACATATGCAGAGCTCGAGCTTGCAACAGGGGGCTTCTCACAAGCTAACTTCTTAGCTGAAGGTGGGTATGGATCCGTGCATCGAGGTTTACTCCCCGACGGCCAAGCAGTCGCGGTCAAGCAGCACAAGTTGGCGAGTTCTCAAGGAGACAAAGAGTTCTGCTCGGAGGTTGAAGTGTTGAGCTGTGCTCAGCACCGCAACGTTGTGATGTTGATTGGATTCTGCATTGAAGATGGTAGGAGATTGCTGGTGTACGAATACATCTGCAATGGAGCTCTTGATTCTCATCTCTATGGTATGTACTATTACTATACATTTCTCAATTTCATGCTCCCATTCGCTCAAACTTGATCTACTTTTTCCATCGTTTTCGTGATCTATAGGACGGCATCAGGAGAAGCTGTCATGGAGCGCACGTCAAAAGATTGCAGTTGGAGCAGCGCGAGGGCTGAGATATCTTCACGAAGAATGCAGAGTGGGTTGCATTGTGCATCGCGACATGCGGCCTAACAACATCCTTATCACACATGATTTTGAGCCTCTGGTAATTATTTAGCATGAATGTGTGTGTGTGTGTTGTGCTTTCTAAAGTTTTGAGAGCGAATGACTTTGTTGAAGGTGGGAGACTTCGGGCTAGCTCGTTGGCAAGCTGACGGCCAGAAAGGAGTCGATACTAGGGTTATTGGGACGTTTGGGTAAGTGACGATCGAGTAGCTCTGTTGGTGTGAGTGGTGTTTAGCAACACCAAACAATAACATAATGAAAGCTGCTATATATGTGTAAGTTTAGGTACTTGGCACCTGAGTATACTCAGAGTGGTCAGATCACAGAGAAGGCTGATGTGTACTCGTTTGGAGTGGTGCTGGTGGAGCTCGTCTCCGGGCTGAAAGCCGTGGACCTGAAGAGGCCCAAGGGGCAGCAGTGCCTGACGGAATGGGTGAGCCTCAGCCTCAGCCTCTATTTGTGTTGTGTATTGAGTTGTAAGTGATCTGAATACGCGATATAGGCTCGGCCGTTGCTTGAAGGTCGGGGGTTTGGCGAGCTGGTGGATCCGCGGTTGGGAAACGAGTATTTGGAGCAGGAACTTGAGTTGATGTTGCATGCGGCGTGTTTGTGTCTTCGTAGGGATCCTCAGGCTAGACCTCGAATGTCGCAGGTAATATACTCTACTCATTTCGAATATTATTACTACACATACACCATCATCCTAAGTTGATCCTAAAAATAGGTGCTCCGGATACTCGAAGGCGACATCAACATGATGGAGACGTCGGACATGAACATGAGTGAGAGAGGATATGGTCCCATCATCAGCTACAACAAGTACGTTGTATCTTGGTAGCAACCATTCCTCTCTCAACTCCAACCCATCTTATAAATTGCAACTTTTATTAAATTTTTCTTTTCTTTTTTTATATCATCCACTCAATATTGTACTACAAATATTTGCTTCTCTTCTCACATAATTGGCCCGATTAGTTTTACTTTCATCTGGCCCCAACCCCACATTAACTTAGTATGTTTGGTTAATGGCTCATTTTTTTTCAATTTAATTTTCTTAAGAAAAAATAGTTAATTTAAACTATAAGTCCTAAAATTTAAAGTGTTCGTTTAATAAACTCGATGTAAATAAAAGTTAAAACTCAAACTCGATGCAATGCCACAAAAATAAAATGCATTTCGTCTTAATCATCAATAATTTGATTTAACATAAACTTAAAGAAAAATGAAGGAAAAATGGACCCCGAAAAAATATCATGACGAAAATCAATGGGAAGAAGGTTGACCGTCAATAGACCTCCACAAACCGCCGGTCTCCGCCGCATCGGAAACCAAATCGTCGGTAGTCCTCACGGCGCCGTGGATCAGCACCAATACGACTGCCACCATCAGCGCAGCCACGATATTGCCGGCGGCCTGCGTGAGCAGCAGGACGACGATCGTCGACACCGAGAGCCCGATCAGCACCGTGCGGTCGTTGATCGTCCGGCCGGCGACCGCCAGCGGCTCGTCCCGCATGAAGTAGAGGTAGAGCCACGCCGCCATCGCCGCGACGAAGACCATGAGCGAGATCGGGTGCCAAAGGAGGCTGAGGAAGAGGATCGCGAGAGCAGAGATCGCGTAGTTCGTGAGGAAGTACGCCGCATTGGCGGCGGCGCGCTCCCGTGCCTCCGCTACAGATTTGGGTAGGTCGAAGCGGTGGACGTCGAACATTTGCCGCCACGGGCGGCAGGCAGCGAGGCCTGCGTTGAGGCGCTCCCTGGCCAGTGAGATGTAGTCGAGCTTCACGGTGGGGGATGACAACGTAGGAATGGTGCCGTAGGTAGACATTTTGTGGCTGGTCGCCGCTCAATTAGACCTTTGCGGTGGCGGTCGGTGGTTATTGGCGGCGGCGGCGAGAGGAAATTTGGGCGGAATTGGATGACGGAGAAAATGAGGGAACGTGGGCGATTATAATGTAGGTGTGGTGTGGTGCACCATATATTCAACATGAAATTATATTATCGTAAAGCACAACTAGATTTCTGAAATAAAATACTACTAGTAATAATTTGAAGAAAGTGAAAAACAGTTACAAAAATATTTCAGCAAACGAATCCATGGCTCCGCACCTACTGAATTATGTGTAAGAAACAGAGCAGTTTAGGTGTGAATTTGGTGCTGCCCCCTAGTTTCTGGTTGCTTCGAGATAGTTTCAATCTGGCTTTACTCTTTCAACTTAAAATCCTTGAGTCTTATCAAATCTTGTAGGAGTACTAGAAAGAAGGTGGTGGGTGTGGGTAGGGATGTCAATGCAGCCCGAAACCCGTGGGCCGACCCGAATAACCAAACAAAATTAGAGGGTTAGGGTTGAAAAATCGCAACCCGGAAAAACCTCCAACCCGATTAGCCCGCACCCGACTAACCCGGAACCCGATAGGGCTAGCCCGAAAACCCGATGGGCTGGCCCGGTGGGCTGACGGAATTATGACTGATGCATCCAGTTACAACTTCTGCTATGTTTAGATCTATGGTATTTGCTTATATATATATATATATATATATAGGGGAGGGCTACAGTAAAAACACTTCTTAAAATATAAATATAAACGTGTTTTAATGTACGAATTTTATCCAACAAGGTTACGAATTCATCTAACATGGTTACGAATTGTGAAAAATAAATTTTTGCTACCTTTGGGATTCGAACCCAGGACCACAAATTCATCCAAAAGGGTTACGAATCAACCGTAGATCTTGATGATCTAAGGGCTGAAAATCATTTATATTTTATACACTTAAGAGTGTTTTTATTCTAGCCCTCCCCTATATATATATATATAGGGTTGGGTTCCGGTGGATCCCTATGCTTATAATAGATCCGTAGATCCAAATCTAGACCACACATTTATTACATGTGGCACATCAAGATGGTGACACGTGGCAAGGCATTTCAAGGCAAAATCTGGAGAGGGGTAAAATTGGAATGTAATTTTCGAAATTCAAAAAAAAAAAATTAGATTTTCTCAAAATAGGTACTCCCTCCGTCCACCAAAAAAACTCCCATTTGGGGTTCGGCACGGAGACTAAGAAAGCTGAAAAAGGTGGTGTAAAAGACTAAAAGGGTAGTGTTTATGTATTGTAATTACTTTTACTAATCTTTCACTAGCTATTTGATAATAATAATAATAATAATGACAATAATAACAACAACAACAACAACAACAATAATAATAATAATAATAATAATAATAATAATAATAATAATAATAACAATAATAAGGATAATAATATAATAAGGATAATAATAATAATAACAATAACAATAATAACAATAACAAGAATAATAACAATAATAATAATAATAATAATAATAATAATAATAATAATAATAATAATCATAATAATAATAAGAACAATAATAACAATAATAATAATAATAATAATAATAATAATAATAATAACAACAATAATAATATAATAATAATAATAATAATAATAATAATAATAATAATAATAATAATAATAATAATAACAATAATAATAATAACAATAATAAGAATAATAATAATAATAATAATAATAATAACAATAATAACAATAATAATAATAACAATAAGAACAATAATAATAATAACAATAATAACAATAATAATAATAATAATAATAACAATAATAATAATAATAATAATAATAATAATAAGAATAATAATAATAATAATAATAATAATAATAATAATAATAATAATAATAATAATAATAATAATAATAATAATAATAATAATAACAATAACAACAACAACAACAACAATAATAATAATAATAATAATAATAATAATAATAATAATAATAATAATAATAATAATAATAATAATAATAATAATAAGTTTAAGGGAGACTAATTACATAAGTAATGATAGAGTAAAGTGGGCCCAATAGGTAAAAGTGTAGTAATTTTAAAAGTAAGGGAGGGTATAATTGTCCAAAAAGCAAAGTAGGAGTTTTTTTGGTGGACAAAAAATTAAGGGCAAGTAGGAGTTTTTTTTGTGGACGTAGGGAGTATATTTTAGATGCATAAAGTTTCATACGAGAATGCATGAACTTTCATATAAAAATGCATAAAGTTTCATATAAATATGCATAAGATTTCACCCCACCCCAACCCCACCCCCCACACCCCAGAACCCCACCCCACCCCAGAACCCCACCCCCTACCCCCCCACCCACTCCCCCCCCCCCCCCCCAAAAAAAAAATTATTTTTTTAAAAACTGATTTTCTGACCACTGACCCACCCCTACCTCCACCCCCCACCCACCCACCCCCCCCACCAATTTTTTTTTTTTTTTTCTCAAAAACTGATTTTCTGACCACTGACCCCCCCCACCCACCCCCCACCCCCCCAAAATTTTTTTTTTTTTTTAAAATCAGTTTTTAAAAAAATAAATTTTTTTTGGGGGGGGTGGGGGTGGGGGTGGGCCAGCAATTAGAAAATCAGTTTTTGAAAAAAAAAAAAATTTGGGGGGGGTGGGGGTGGGGGGGGTGGGTGGGGTAGGGGGGCAGGGGCAGGGGTGGGGTGGCGAAACTACCAGATTTATTAAAATGAAATGCATTTTTTGTATAATTTAATGCATTTTTATGTGAAAACTTTATGCATTTTTGTTTGATTTTATATGCTTGTGAAACATGCATATTTTTGGGGGTGGTAATGGGGAGGGTTGGGGGGGTGGTGTGGGCTGGATTGGGGGGTGGTATGGGGTGGGGTGGTGAAAATACCAAAACTGGAAAAATTAAATGCATTTTTCTGTTCAAAGTTATGCATTTCATGTGAAAACTTTATGCATCTTTGTGTGAAACTATATGCATCTAAAATATATCTATTTTGAGAAAATCTAAGAAAAAAATATTTTTTTTTTAATTATTAAATCCGAAAATTACATTCCAATTTTACCCCTCCAGATTTTGCCTTGGAATCCTTGCCACGTGTCACCATCTTGATGCGCCACATGTCATAAATGTGTGGTCAAGATTTGGATCTAGGGATCTATTATAAGCATTGGGATCTATATGATCCCATTCCTATATATATATATATATATATATATATATATATATATATATATATATATAGGGTTAGGTTCAATGAAGAATGCCTAAATGTAAGAAAGAAGAGAGAAGTAATCTCATCCGTTGATCTTATCTAATCTAACGGACATGATTTGTTCACGCCATGTTCAACGGATTTTTTCGTTGAACATTCGTGAACATATACAATATTTTTGGGGGTTCTGGGTTTCGACCCCCCATATGTTCAACGAAAAAATCCGTTGAACATGGCGTGAACAAATCATGTCCGTTAGATTAGATAAGATCAACGGATGAGATTACTTCTCTCTTCTTTCTTACATTTAGGCCTTCTTCATTGAACCTTGGCATATATATATATATATATATATATATATATATATATATATATGTGGCCTCATTAAAAAAAAGTGAAATTAATTAGTTAGAATATATATGTGTGTGTGTGTGTGTGTGCAATCTCATTAAAAAAAGTGAAATTAATTACAGATTTTTTGTAGAAATTGATTATTAGTATCTCATTAGTTAGAAATTAATTATTAGTTTCTCATTTTAAAATGATACCAATTTTTTTCTGTCAATGAGACGTGCATGACAAATCCACTAATTATTTAGTAATAATCCAGATTGATTCTAGTGCATTGATACTTGTTAAATTTTACTATCTCATTTTAATATAATTTTGTGTATGTAATCTTGAATATCTTATATTTTTGCATTTCATGCTTTGCTATATAATTTATATTTTAATATCTATGTATATTTTATATATTATACATTAGATCATTAGGAATAATAAAATACAAATGATAATTTTATTTTTACGCCTTTAACCTGATTAGCCCGATGGGCTAGCCCGAAACCCGAAAGTTTAGGGTTAGGGTTGAAGATTTACAACCCGAAAAAATCTCCAACCCGATTAGCCCGCACCCGACTAACCCGGAACCCGATAGGGCTAGCCCGAAAACTCGGTGGGCTGGCCCGATTGACATCCCTAGGTGTGGGTGTTAGAGATTGAAGCACCAACATGCCAACTTAGCAATACATGGGCCATTCAAGTGATCCAACAAGAACACCTAATCTTATGCACATGGCCTTTTCACAAATTGGGCCAATCCTTTTTTTAATATAGGAGTACTATTTTTTATTAATGAATTTGTAAAGTAGGCTGACCACTAAAATTCCAGAGATCTTGGTCACGTGGGCTCACTCAATATTGTCCCATAAAGTTTTGCATATTAATATACATCATATAAATGTGTGTAATCACATCACATGTTATTGAATTGAAAATAATACTAGTATATAAAATTGATCAGATATGGTATATACCCCGATCCTAGGTTGCCCTAGAATAATTGATGTTAATCATCCCAATTTTTAGGGTGATTCTATTCATAGCCCATATTTTACTCTTTATAGTCACTATCTAAAATAATAATTAAAATTTATCTTATATTTAAATATGAAGGTTATAAAAAGTAAAATGTGTTGGGAAAAAGTGGTGAATAAATATTCAAGAGTGTCAAAAATAAATGACACTTGCACAGCGGAACTAGGATAATTCTTTTCCCTCTTGCTGGATTACAAAATGGGATCCAAACCAAGAAAAATATTTGGTGCAAAATATAAGAAAATATGAGACAAGAATTTTTACGTGGAAAACCCAAATTGGGAAAAACCACGAGACCGTAGTCTAGAAATCTTCCACTATGTATATAGTAGGCTTACAAAAAATTCTCCCTACACAAAATAGGGGAAACACAAATCTCAAGTTTAATAACTTGGAAAACACAAGAGGACTGAGCTACTATTTTAAGAGAGATGAAAAATCCTATGATTTTTCCTCACAATTTTCTTCTCTCAAAAAGCACTCACCAAACTCTCTCTTGTTGCCTCACTTTTATCTTCACTCTGCACATCTTTCCTTCTGCAGAATGAGCTCAATTTATAGAGGAATTGAGCTGATGTTTGTTGAGAAAATGAGCAGCAATTGTTGAAGAGTGAAGGTGGGCTGCAGTTACCAATTGTTGAACAACAACCTCAAATGTCAAAAGTTGTTTTCATTTGTCAAAAGATGTTGGCCCACATGAAGTGGAAAGTTCTCAACAATTCTCCCCCTCCACGTCATGTGGAGATTCAACTAGACCTGCTTCACGTTTGCAGATCTCAAACTTATCTCGGGGTAAGGACTTGGTAAACATATCAGCACCATTGTCATCGGTGTGGATCTTCTCGAGCTGCATTAGTTTTCTTTCAAGTGCATCTCGAATCCAGTGATATCTCACATCAATATGTTTCGATCTTGAGTGAAAACTCGAATTCTTACTCAAGTGAATTGCGCTTTGACTGTCGCAGTAAAGCACATACTTCTCTTGCTTCAAGCCCAACTCTTGTAGAAACTTCTTCAACCACAACACCTCTTTGCAAGCTTCCGTCACAGCAATGTACTCAGCTTCCGTTGTGGATAATGCCACGCATTTTTGAAGTTTCGATTGCCACGAGATAGCTCCCCCTGCAAGTCTCATCAGGTATCCAGATGTGGATTTCCTGGAATCTATGTCACCAGCCATGTTTGCATCCACATATCCTTCAAGTAGAATATGGTTATCACCAAACTTCAGACAAAGTTTAGAAGTACCTCTCAGGTACCGAAATATCCATTTCACTGCTGTCCAATGCTCTTTTCCTGGGTTTGAGAGAAATCGACTTACCACACCAACTGCATGAGCGACATCAGGTCTAGTGCATATCATAGCATACATTAGACTCCCCACCGCAGAAGCATATGGAATCTTTTGCAGTTCTTCCTTTTCTGTCTCACTTGTCGGGCATTGTGCTGAGCTTAGCTTCATGTGACCCGCAAGTGGAGTGGCGACTGGCTTCGACTTGCTCATTCTAAATCTTTCAAGAACTTTCTCAATATATTGTTCTTGAGATAACCAGAGCTTCTTGCTCTTCCTGTCCCTGAAGATCTTCATTCCAAGGATCTGCTTAGCCGCGCCTAAGTCTTTCATCGCAAAAGACTTACTTAGCTCTTTCTTCAGCTTATCAATCTTGCTGGCATCATGGCCTACAATTAACATATCGTCAACGTAGACTGACAATATGATAAAATCACCTCCTGTGAACTTCTTGAAGAAAACACAGTGATCTGAGGTGGTCTTGTTGTAGCCATGGGTTGATATGAAGGACTCAAACTTCATGTACCATAGTCTGGGAGCTTGTTTCAGGCCGTACAAGCTCTTCTTCAACCTGCATACAAGGTTCTCTTTTCCTTTGACTTTGAAACCTTCAGGCTGGTCCATGTAGATTTCTTTGTCTAAATCTCCATGTAGAAATGCAGTCTTCACATCAAGTTGCTCGATCTCCAGGTCCAAACTGGCAGCAATCGCGAGCACCACTCTGATTGAAGACATCTTCACCACTGGTGAGAAAATCTCTTCAAAATCAACACCCTTTTTCTGACTGAAACCCTTCACAACCAGTCTCGCCTTGTACCTTGATTGTGAGCTATTCTCCTCAGCCTTTAATCGGTAGACCCACTTGTTTTTCAGCGATCTCTTGCCGGCTGGCAACTTCACTAAGTCATAGGTGTGATTTTCAACTAAGGAGTTCATCTCCTCCTTCATGGCTTCTAACCACTTCTCCTTTTGGTCATGCGCCATGGCTTCTACAAAACTCTGTGGTTCTCCTCCATCAGTGAGCATTACATACTCATGTGGGCTATATCTGGTAGAAGGTTGTCTTTCTCTGGTAGACCTTCTGACTGGAGGGACATCATCTTGTACAGGTGGAGTCTGATCGTCACCTGCTTCATCATCAACCGGATCACCATGCTCCGATTGGGTATCTCCCCCATAATTCTGGAGTGTCGGTGAAGGAACTGGATCTAAGTTGACAGGAACTTCTGAATTAGATTCAGGCTTTTCTTTCGCATCATCAGGAACTTGATCTTCAAGGAATACAACATCCCTGCTTCTCATGACTTTCCTGTTAACTGGGTCCCATAATCTATAACCAAACTCTTCATGAGCGTATCCCAAGAAGATACATGGTTTGGTTTTATCATCAAGCTTGGATCTCTCATCTTTTGGAATGTGAACAAAAGCCCTGCAGCCAAACACTCTCAAGTGTTTGTAAGACACGTCTTTCCCGGACCAAACTCTATCTGGAATGTCACCACCCAGAGGAGTTGATGGAGAAAGGTTGATCAAGTCAACTGCGGTCCTCATAGCTTCACCCCAAAAGGATTTTGGCAGTTTGGAGTGCGACAGCATGCATTTGATTCTCTCACAAATTGTTCTGTTCATCCTTTCTGCCACGCCATTGTGTTGAGGGGTCTTTGGGACGCTTTTCTCAAGCTTGATACGATGGTTCCTGCAGTGTTGCTCAAACGGGCCTTGGTACTCACCGCCGTTGTCTGCACGAACACACTTCAGTTTCCTTCCTGTTTGTCTCTCGACTTTTGCTTGAAAATTCTTAAAGACCTCCAACGTTTGGTCTTTGGTTTTCAAAGCAAAACACCAGACTTTCCTCGAAAAATCGTCAATGAAAGTGACGAAATATAGTGCGCCACCAAGAGTTCTGTCTTTCATGTAGCACAAATCCGTGTGCACCAAATCAAGAGGTTGAGCTCTTCTTGAGGGAGAGAAGCTCTTGAATGCAACTCTGTGTTGTTTTCCGGCCAAACAATCAACACAGGTTTCCAAGTGCATTCCTTTAACCTCAGGGATGAGGCTTCTTCTAGCCAAGATCTCCAGACCTTTCTGGCTCAGATGCCCTAGCCTCTTATGCCATATCTCAATGGAGGAATTTTTGACGACTGCATTCACCTCTCCATTGGACAACGTTGCATGCATCATGTAGAGAGAATTTTGCTTTCTACCCTTTGCTGCAATTAGAGAGCCTTTGATTAGCTTCCACTTTCCTCCGCCGAAATGGTTGATATAGCCATCATCGTCGAGCTTGCCAGTGGAAATAATATTGAGTCTGATATCAGGAACATGTCGGACATCTTTTAAGATAAGCTTACATCCAGTGTTAGTAAGCAGGACAATGTCTCCTATACCAGCAACTTCTGTCACACCATGATTGGCCATTCTGACTTTGCCAAAGCTGCCACCGGTGTAGGATGCAAACATATCACGATGTGGTGAAATGTGATATGATGCACCCGAATCAACGATCCAGTCTGTTTGTTGGCATGACGAACTCACAAGAGCATCATCGCAAACTACGACAACATCGCCATCAGTTGCAACTGCTGTTGTGTCATTCTCAGCTTTTTCATTATTTCCACGCGCTTGATCTCTTTTCTTCTTTCTGCAGTCTCTCTCATAGTGGTTTGGACCACCGCAATAATGGCATTTGAAGTCTTTTCTGGGTTTAGACTTCCCCCTGGATTTATCTCTCGAGTATTGAGAGCCTTTACTTTTACTTCTCCCTCGATCTCCGTTTTCAGCAATCATCGCCTTTGTCTCAGAAGAACGTTCTTGATCTTTTCTTCTGGATTCTTCATTAAGAAGACAATCTTTGACCATCTGCAAGGTCAGTGCTCCACCTGGAGCCGAGTTGCTGATTGACACTACAAGAGTGTCCCAACTGTCCGGCAACGAACTGAGTAGCAATAAAGCTACGACTTCATCATCAAGAGAAATCTTCATGTTGGTGGATTGGTTGATAAGACCCTGGTATGCATTGAGGTGCTCCGTCATGTTGGCACCCTCCGCATATCGCAAGCGAACGATTTTTCTGATGATGGAAGCTTTGTTTAAAGCATTTTTCCTTTCAAACATAGCTTCCATTTTCTTCCAAAGAACGTCAGCTTTTTCCTCATTAGCAAAATGATGAAAAATACTGTGTTCAATGAAGCGCCGGACGTAACCAACTATTTTTCTGTGCATGATGAGCCATTCATCATCACTCATATCCTTTGGTTTTGCATCATCTCCATGTAAGGGCAAATAGAGATCCTTACAATAGAGAAGATCCAACATGCTTGGCTTCCAAATTGAGTAATTTGATCCGCTCAATTTGAACATACCACCAAGCGACGACGATTCCTCCATTTTTAATCCGCCTCAGAACCAAGGTGGCTCTGATACCACTTGTTGGGAAAAAGTGGTGAATAAATATTCAAGAGTGTCAAAAATAAATGACACTTGCACAGCGGAACCAGGATAATTCTTTTCCATCTTGTTGGATTACAAAATGGGATCCAAACCAAGAAAAATATTTGGTGCAAAATATAAGAAAATATGAGACAATAATTTTTACGTGGAAAATCCAAATTGGGAAAAACCATGAGACCGTAGTCTAGAAATCTTCCACTATGTATATAGTAGGCTTACAAAAAATTCTCCCTACACAAAATAGGGGAAACACAAATCTCAAGTTTAATAACTTGGAAAACACAAGAGGACTGAGCTACTATTTTAAGATAGATGAAAAATCCTATGATTTTTCCTCACAATTTTCTTCTCTCAAAAAACACTCACCAAACTCTCTCTTGTTGCCTCACTTTTCTCTTCACTCTGCACATCTTTCCTTCTGCAGAATGAGCTCAATTTATAGAGGAATTGAGCTGATGTTTGTTGAGAAAATGAGCAGCAATTGTTGAAGAGTGAAGGTGGGCTGCAGTTACCAATTGTTGAACAACAACCTCAAATGTCAAAAGTTGTTTTCATTTGTCAAAAGATGTTGGCCCATATGAAGTGGAAAGTTCTCAACAAAATGAGGGCTATGAATGATTTCACCATATTTTTTTATCTTAAGTTGAATTGAAACTAATATTGGTTTTAGGCTCTCTTTTTTAAATACTGATTTTAGTTTTATGTCGTTCTAATTTCTTTGGGGGTAGTCTGAAATCTTATAGTAGTTTTTTATTCTTAATTAATTTAGTTTGATTGAGAGAAGTCTCTATTATACTAAAGTAGTTTTTCAAACCAGGGGGCTTAGCCCACTGGCCACCGGGTCCTCACTTAAGTGAAGTGACCCGGGTTCGATCCCTCTTGGGAACGAATTGGTGATTGGAGATATAAGGTGGAGTTTGGTGAATGGAGAGATAAGGTGGTTCTTGGAGTGGATGGGGAACTAACTACTAACATCTAACATGACTTTGACCGATCAAAAAAAAAAAAAAAAAAAAAAAACTAAAGTAGTTTTTCATGTCCAATATCGAGCAAGTTTTTCATTAATTACTTAGCTATAAACTTTGGCCCGAAAGATAGGTTGCACCGTTGCGGTTCAACTTTCGAATCTAAATGATTGAAATTGTTAATTAATATAACGTTCTAAAAATCATTGCCTAAAAAAAAAAAAGTTCTAAAATCATATTTAATTTTTTCATCTTTTAATAATTGTTACATTAACTTTCAAATAATTTAATAAATGAATAATTCCAAAATCTCCGTTTAAAAATATTACAGAATACAAAAAATGGAACTGTAAAATTTGAGTATTAGATTGGTTGGTTCAATAATTCAAATCCTCAACAGATACGGCATATATATGTTTAGATTTCGAATCGACAGATAATCGGTCTTTCAAACCTCAAAACCAGAAATATCTTTATTAATATGAACTTGATATTATAAAACTATCAACAGAATTTATGATGATAAAGAATTATCGTTTTTCAACGTACCACTGCCACTAGCTAGAATGTGATTGAGATCGAATTGGATGTTTTTTAGACTTCACATCAACCTTGTGAAAAAGCAACCAATAAAACTTTTTTTAATATCATTTATATATCCACAAGAAACATTTATTGAGATTGTATGGTACATATAGTTTCAGAGAGAATATATTTTGATTTTCTACGTCTTGAAAAATAGAGGAATTAGTACTCTCTATTTGGATAACATGGGCCTGTTTTAAGGGCCCTAAGTGTTTTAGGTATGGATTTTAGGAATCTATCTACTTCACTATGTGGCAAAATTATCCATTTTGCAAGTGATAATATTAATGGATAAGCAGCCTTTGCGTCCAACTCTTGATTTTTCTTCTTCTTTTATTAATGGTATCCCCCCCCCCCCCAAAAAAAAATGTTATAATTAAGGGATAAGCATATGAGTTGGGTTTCAAGATGATTGTATCTTGCAGGTTGTCTCGTTTCACATGTGAGATTGAGTTGTGGTTTGTAGTTTATTGTTGAAATATAATTTATATACACATTCAAATTAAATTTGATATATAATATATCTGATCTGATTATATAGTATTAAGGATTGATAGGCTTGGTATGTAAACAAATATAAACGTCAAAAAGAAAATTTTGAGCTTTAATTTTAATGACAACATTACATTGTTTTTGAAGCAACAAATTGAGCAATATTGGATCAACTTTACACATGAATTATGGTATTGGTTAGAATCAAAGCCCATGATGGTGATGGGTGATAACGAAATGGCTAGGATGATAAGATCGAAATGGCTGCTATATGATACCATATATTATAAGTGCAATGTATAATCCTTATTTAATTAGTTATAATATTAAGCACCGAATAATTCGAAAGTGCATGTTTAGATCTCATACTTATCCTAATTAGCCTCATAATTAATTACCTTTGATAGATAATTTTTTTTTCAAGTTAATTAGAGGAAAAGCGATAGTGATGATTGAATCCTAATTAAATCTATCTTAATAGAAATGAGGTTCACTGTTTGAATGTTTTTTTTTTTTTTGAATTGAAGGGACATAGACCCATAAATACATATGACAACGTTTCCTAAGAATTTTATTTTTTTAAACATTAACACGTAAAAAAATATATTTAAATAAATGAGAGAAAGAGAGAGGTGGGGGTGGAGCAAAATACCGAAAAATCGGTATACCGCACTTACCGTATCGAAAAAATATCGAAAATACCGAAATTTCGGTATACCGAAAATTTCGGTACGGTATTGTGCCGTACCGAAAATTTTCGGTACGGCAACGGTATCAATTTTCCTCATACCGCGGTATACCGATATATACCGATACCGCGGTATATGCCAAAAAATCGGTATATACCGTTGTTCCGGTATATACCGAAAAAACTCATATACCGTCAAAATAAATTATATATATATATTTAATTAGTGGTAAATTATTAAAAAGTTTTTTTTCATAATTACTAAAAAATTAATGACAACTTATAAAATATATATTTATTAATAATTAAAAACATGTAAATAAATTGAATAAATATAAAATAAATTGCATCTATGTTATTTAACTAAAGGACTTTGAAAAGTACAAGTATATTACATAACTATACAATTATGAGCTACATATATATCTATATTTATATGTCTACATACTATAATTCTAATTCTAGAATAACTATATCTCTAGAATAAGTTACATTCATGTTATATAAAAAAATAACTAATAGATAATAATAAGTCATAAGTAAAATTTGAAAAGTAAATAAATTGAGTAAATATAAAACTCAAACAATAATTACAAGCTTTACTAGGTTATTGATGAAACTAGAATATCAATATATAGTCAATTATAATATATAACTATATAAGTGTGAGCTATATAGTTATATTATATATGTAGACTATAAAATATATAACTATATAAGTGTCAATTATTCGAGTTAATCACAAAATTTCGTATTCGAATATCAAAAATTTGAATTTAATACCAAACTAAACCAAAAATATTTGATTCATTTAATTAAGGGAAAAAATATAATTATGTTATTTTTCAAATATAAATAAAAGCAATTAATATCAAACAATGAAATACTTACTATATTTTCATTAAATTATTATTCAATACTCATTAAATCCTTGAATATAAATAAAAACAATATAATTTATTATTTAACAATATATCTCATAAAAAGATAAATAATAATATAACTATTTATTAAGTATTTGATACATAATATATATAATTTCATTGTTATCTAAGTTGATAATTTAACTTAATTATAGTGTACTAAAATATTTTAAAAGTTATAGGGTTACGTATATATTATGTTATATATAATAAAAAACTATATACGTATTATATATTATATATTATATATATTAATATTAATATACCAATAATTTCGATATACCGTATGGTATGGTATACCGACTTTCGGTATGGTATACCGCATTATCGGTACGACAACGGTATGGAAATTGTCATACCGAAATTTTCGGTATGCCGAGCTTCGGTATACCGAAAAGTACGGTACGGCAACGGTATGAAAATTCTCATACCGCAATTTACGGTATGGTATACGGTATGACGAAAATTTTTCGGCATACCGTACCGATCCACCCCTAAGGTGGCCCAAAGACTTCAAAGTGCAAATGGTCGACCCATTTTAATATCTACATATGGATAATATCCTAGTCATCAAAATATCAAATTAAACCCTCGTTTTTCTTCATATATATATTCTATACTACTGCACAAGTACATTGTAGATATCAAATTAAACCCTCGTTTTTCTTCATAAATTCATTACTACGCACATACATTGTATTACCATAAAAAACTATTTGGCCCCACGTAGCTAGCTGGACGATTTGACGAAAAGGAACAATTGTTGAATGTAACATGGGGTATTGGTCCCATCTCAACCAACATCAAGAAATGAGCGTAGAATATGCAGCTCACACACTATATATGTAACATGCATGCGTAAAAAATATTAATTTATTACGTTTATAAGTAAGTTTTATTGATATTTTTAATCATAAATATGCAACTAGATATGAATGTAAATATGTTCTTAAATCATAGTCACTATGAGATAGTTTCAGACAAGACTCCTTATTTTCATAATTTTAGATAAAATGTATATTTGTTACCGTAATCCCGCTAGGCTTAATTTGTTTGGCAATAGCTGATTTAGGGTTTGTGAAGAGTTGATCATTTTTCTAGATGTTTGTTTGCATTGAAAGGAAACTAAGTGTGGTCCTTTGCAGTAGTTAGGTTCTAATAAATGAAAGAAAGTAGAGTTCCCCTAAAGCTTGTAGTTGTCTTTTTCAAAATGAAATAATATGAAACGGGTAAAATATTTAGTGAGTTCTAAGAAACAATTCCCCACCTAAACCTATATTATGAATTTCATTTGAAATTAGTTAGTTAGGAATAATAATCATTGGCATGGGAAAAATAGTATAGGTGAATTGTATCAAACAATTCTTTAAAAACAAGCTACTTTGGAGTTAAGGATGCATATCAAGGTGCACACGCCATATATAATTAAATATTACAATGAATATTAATGTCCATCTATTTTTCGGCTCACAAGATTTTTAAAGCACAATTTGTTTATTCTATATATGTAATTTGTGATTTATTATACATAAATAATATTTGTGCACGTACACGAATATTATTGCTTAATACTATCGATATATATATATTATTTCCAAACTATGACCATAACAAAAAAAAAAAAACCTCCATATCAATAGTAATTTATAAAAGATCAGTTGTCAGTTTTGAGATTTTACATATATACGAGGTAGCTAGCTAGGGGCATAGGTGTATAATATTAATAATAATCCTTAAATAACTTGAAAGAACGTAATAAAGTTATATTCTGCAATCGTATCAAAGCTATTATTATTTTTAGATTATTCAAAGTTATTAATTTAAAAATGTGATTATTGCAAGAAAGTGATTGGATGGTAGCATCTAATCTTGCTGACTTTATTTCAATGTGACAATGATAGAGACCTCCCAAACTTTGCACATTTATAACCGGCCAATTAAATTAGGTGTAAAAAAAATACTATAAAAAAAAGATTACTGTACTTAAAAATCAAACTATTAAGTTGTACTCTGAGTTAGTTGATTCGTGAATTGAACTTATCCGTATTTTTTATTAATTATATTTTTGTAATATATATTTTTACAATTGTTGATTTCAGAACACTACATAATGTCCATCTGTGCAATTTGTGTGACAAAGTATCAATTATTATTAGTTAAAAGTGAATTTGAGAAAGAAAAAGTATACAAAATCAAGTTGAGCTCGAGCTTAATAATATTCATTTATTAAATTATCGAACTCAGAAAGATTTTCTTCTTAACAACTTGTGGACAAAAGGGTTCTTATCCTCAATAGTGTCATCACATACAAAATTGCAAGTGCTTGGAAACGGGGGTAAATTCTTTAGTTTGAAAATTTGAATAAAATTACATTCTATTTTATTATTCTTAATTTCTTACTATGATTATGACTAATAAAATAGTAAAAAGTAATTCTTAAATGTATGCTGCTGCCTGCTAGGACCCAAAATGGGCCATTTCAGCCCATTTACTAAAATATGAAAATTGAGCATTCAATGGGTCCTCAAATTCTGTAGTAATGGATCAAGAGAGGACCCGCCAAATCCATGCAGACATTTTTCCTTTTTTTTATTATTTTTACTTCCAATATTTAATTGTCTATTTTTGTATATTATAATTGGAAATAATCCTCAGCCACATTTTCGTTTGGATAATATTTATGCGTGCGTGGAAAGCCCAAATTTCTATCAATTTTTGATTGGATGTGATTTTGTCTACGATGCAATTGGGCCCCATTTTTTTTATGATGTGTCATCCCAATCTTTAATGCTTAAAAATTTGACTAGTTAATTTATTCTCATCTTGAATTGAGCCAATAAATTATGAAAAGGATCCATGCAAAATTTCAAGATTAATAGGATTCAGGAACGAAAAATGTATTAAAACATCATATAATTATAGTGATTTTATGCATAAAGATAACTAGATTTAGATATAAGTAACTAAGAATGTGTGTTTTGTTTTAGATTAAAAAAATAA
The DNA here is from genome assembly GCF_028751815.1 of Salvia miltiorrhiza. NCBI lineage: Eukaryota > Viridiplantae > Streptophyta > Magnoliopsida > Lamiales > Lamiaceae > Salvia > Salvia miltiorrhiza. The sequence goes on along the minus strand of NC_080388.1, from coordinate 66,470,067 downwards.
CCATTCTCGAACTATTGACATCATATTATTATATAAAATTTAACCTTATGGCTGGGTAATGACATTTTATGTCAAGTTGTGTGTATCACGTAATAATGAATCAAGTAATGTAAAGTATTACGCAATATATAATTAAATATATCACGATATAAAGTATATTAATAATTTAGAAACGTGTAAGAGATATATAAAAATTGGATAGCTTCGTTGCTTCAAAAAAAGAAATTTGGATAACTCCATAATAATTCGGACAGTTACGTGCATAAATCAAACATTTGAAAATTAATGTTTTTTGCTTACGATGGTTCAAGAATATTGTGATGATCCCTAACAAGATTGATAGCTTTCATTTAATGTCTCTATACACAAATAGTTTGTTGAACAGCTGTTAAATAAAAGGGCCGTAGCTATGAAGTTTTTATGTGGGAACTCACCATTCACCAATATACTAGCTGCAAGACAGAATCAAAAAGAAAAAGAAAACAAAATTATAAAGTGCAATTCAAATCGTTATTTGTTGAATAATTTAATATAAGATTTATTTGATCAAAATCAATATAATCATACGAAATCACGTATTTTATCTACTTGTTGTAATGGATTTTATATATTAAGATAGATTTTGGAAGTGGTATAGACACAATTATGGAATTTTCAGTTGTTGCTTAACCTTTTTTTTTTTGAAGCGGTTACGTTGTTGCTTAACTTGGATGTCGAAAATCATCTCAATTTTCAGTCTGAAAGCAACATTGAATGCGCGTCCCATGTTTGTTGGGGACAACAGCTTGCTTCCATTAAATCCAGCTAAAATACATTATTTTAATCGTATTATCACAATTTGGCAAAGAATAATTTCATTAATTATTGAAATGTAATATGGTTTTAGGTTGAAACTCTTATATTAAAATGTCACATATGAGACATTTAGGACTATTAAAAGTTATCCTAGAAAAAAAAGGACTATTAAAAGAAAATTACGATCTTTTATTTTCATAAACCTTTTTTACTAAAGGAGTTCATAGATAATATATTTACAAAACAGTTGCATCTATGTAAGACTTACATAGATTTTTACTTATTTTAGTTTACAAATATCAGGGAATTGCGTGAGTGTGTCTGGTGTGTGTATTTATGTGTCTAATTATGATTCGCAAACATTGTATTTTAGGTATTTTTATTCAAAATTAAGTCATAGTAATGTGTAAGCATAAACTTTATGTCAAATCTCAATTATTTTTCAATACTTCTCTATTGACATAAACTTATCCTAAATATCAATAATACTTGAATCTCTCTCTATAAATTTTAAAACTGGCAATTTCTAACTAGTCATATTTTCTGAAATTAACATCTAACATGCATGTTGACTTTGATCTCATAATGCACTAACGTTGTTGCATGAAAAACAAAATAATCAACAACTCTGCACTAACACTCATTTTAAATTTGTGTACGGATATCCAAATCTACAAATAATTTCTTATTAGTTTTTTCGGTGTTTCTTGGAAGCATATATAAAATCCCGACCCCTTATATAATTCACCTCCACTCCCATGCATTAATGTGAAACCAATAATTATCATTTTTTTTGTTATAATTAAATTATGGACTGTATTCTCTATATGCATGATAGGATTTCTGATTAGCTGATGACTTTCATATTAATATTTAAGAAAATAGTGCAAAGTAGTTGCCAATTATGCAAACGATTAGCTAGTTGCATTAACCGTGGCGGTCTGAAACCAGTAAATTAAAATTCATGAAATTTATTTTTAATTAATTAATTGTGATATTGGAATATTAAAAATGTAATAAACAAAAATCACGAAGAAGAGGATCTCAATGAATTGGATTGTATACGAAGTCGAAATCGAATGGCTTGAAATATATTTATTATTTTTAGCAATCATAAATTTACTTTAATTGGTTTATATGCAATTTCCATATATGTCATTCTTGTCCTTGACGCAAATAATTAGATTAAAATTTGAATTACAGTTTTACTCTTACCAATACCAACCCTTTCCGTTACGATAGCCGATAGGTGGGGCGGCGCACTTTTGTTTGTTGGATTTGCAACAATAGGCAACACATGTCATATTTAATATTTTCCGTCGACAAATATATATTTCCTTTTCTTTTATTTTATCTGTTTGAAATTCAAAATAATTAAACACGTAAGAAGAAACATAAATCACGGAAATAGAGTCTAACGTAGCCCACGATTAAGTGGATTGAATTAGCTCACGAGTTATCGATATCGGCTCAAAGAAATGAACTTGGGATTAGTTGAACTCAGCTCAAAGATGATAGGCCTAATTAATAACTTCAAGAACTTGATGATAATCTCTATTTTACTCTTTATATTTTTGTTTTTTTTTTTTTGATAGGAAAAGAGATTTATAACTCAAAAACAATGGCACCAGCAGTGCCTACAAAGTGAAACAACAGAGAAACAGAAGGCAGCAGACAACAAGAAACAGTTCCAGAGAAAAAACTCAAAGCCAAGAAAAGAAGAAAAACAGCAAAAAACAGAAAAAAAAACTCTTTATATTTTTGTTACTTACACATATATACTCATTATGTAATGTAGATTTAAAAAAAAAATAAAAATAAAAAATAAAATTTATTTAAGTAATTGAGTCTAGTGGATCTTTAGCTAAAAAAATCAAAGGTCAACCGAGATCAAACTATGTATGTAGTTTGTGACTAATAAGATCCCCAACTCTGACGAATGAACTAGGTCTATTTCAAACAAAATAATTATGGTAAAAATCGAACATAATTTTAAGAAAGACAACGGAAAACAACACACTTTACTGACTCTTTTCTTTTTAATATTGCATTTTATTCTCTCTCTCATACACACACGTTTACATATTGATGTTGTCGTAGTCCAATTCAAACGTCTTCAATTTGAATTTAACCTGAAAAAAAGGGTCGATGTCAATTTTGTATGAAAAGTGATGCACCGAGCTAAAAAAAAAAAGAGAGATCAAATCATGATTAAGTCAAGAAAAACGATGGTCATTATTCAAATTTTGCGGGCTTTAACTGTTATAATATGAAATAGACTCTCAAAAAATTGATATAATTATTTCATTTAGATAAAATTAGTCTTCTAAGAGCACTCCCAGCAGAAATCCCAAAATTATGCTCCTATATTCCTCCCTAAAGCTTCTCTATTTAATTTTAGGATCTCGATTTTATAAATGCATACACCAGATCTCCTATTTTCTACATAAAAACAATAATTATGTGTGGGCCCTACTAATTATAAGCTTAAAATAAATTTAGGGTGGGTATAAATTTAAGATTGAATTTAGGTAGGTGTAAAAAATTTTGTGGGCCCCATCCAATTTAGGGGATCTGCTGGATGCATTTTTTATCTGATTTTCAATTATTTTAGCCCAAATTTAGAGTTAGTGATACATTTAGATGATCTGCTGGAAGTGCTCTAATACTCCCTCCGTCCCATTAGTATTATCCCATTACTTTTGGGCACGGAGATTAAAGAGTGTGTAGAAAGTAGATAAAATGGATTAATAAAAATTATTTAAAATTGGGCATTGAAAAATAATATATTGCCATAAAGGGAATGAAATACTACTGTTAGAACGTTCCATTAAAATTTAAAACTCTTCGTTTGCACTTAAGCCGATATCAACGCGGTCCATCTTGAGAAAATAGTATCAAATGGATATAAATATACTTATATATTATATCATATGATAAATTGCAATACAAAAATTAATGCAGGCGGGATGTGTGGATCTGAATCGGAACAACAAGTGTCACTCCTAATTCAAATAATAAATAATTAAATTGAAACATTACGTTCCTTATTTAATTTCAAGAATCTTGACCAGTAGCGCTTTATAATAATCACTCCTGTTAGTGCGTGATGAAATCGTGATCGCGACTCCTAAACTAACTAATATTCTCCCCATACATGCAGAGATAACTAACTAATTCAGAGAAGGAGTAACAAAAAAAAATTATTTATCCAAAAAAATAGACAATTAATTACCATTACATGGCCTAATTTATTCACCTTGTTTAAAAATCTCAAATACCGATCAATCCTTCCCTTATAGAAGAAGAGAGGGAGAAAAAAAAGAGTAAGATAATGAAAATGAGTTGTCTGTTTGGTAGATTTTGTTTTAAGGCCTGTTTGGTATAATTACAATCTCACGACAATTAAACTGCCGTAAATTCGAATTTTGTTAATGGGTTTTAGACATTTTTTGCTCGTAAATAAATTTTATTATTTTAAAAAATAATCAAGTTTATGCAAAAACTATAATCAATAGACTATGCTGATAAAGCAACACGGTTAAAACATGTAAAAACATCCACATTCCAAATATACAAAAGGTGCGTTCTCACCTTAAGTGAAGTGACACGGGTTCAATCCCTCTTGGGAGCGAATTGGAGATTGGAGATATAAGGTGGATTTGGTGAATGGGAGAGATAAGGTGGTTCTTGGAGTGGATGGGGAACTAACTACTAACATCTAACATGACTTTGCCCGATAAAAAAAAAATAATAAAAATAATACAAAAGGTGCGTTCTCTTTAGTTGTAAATTTATCATGGGAAAAATAAGGATAAACAAAATTTCACGCTTTAAATTCTTCATTTCTTTTCCCACATTTCCTACTTGACCCTTACTCATTCATCATTTACACTACAAATGAGGATAATATTATCCCTCCAAAAATGGTGTGATAATATTATCCCTCCTTTATAGTGTAAATAAGGAATGAGTAAGGGTCAAGTAGGAAATGTTAGAAAAGAAATGAAGGATTTAAAGGGTGAAATTTTGTTTATCCTTCATTTTTCCATGATAAATTTACAACCAAAGAGAACGCACCCAAAGTAGAAAAAGACTCATTAAATTCTTATTTAAAAACCTGGCTACTAGAACAAAGTCAGTAAAAATAAAAAGAGTACTCAACTGTGGAAGGATAAAACCGAAAAAGATTGTGATATCAACACCCAAGCAACCAATCCAAATAGAAACCATCTACATGAGCACCTGGGCCAACACTAGCTATGTGCAACATCCAAATTGATGACAAACAATGCACAAATCTAATACAGCACGGCAAACACCCTAAGATATATAAATAAGGTTGCCGAACCCATCGATGAAAAACATGTAAATATTATTTCCCATGTTCTACTCATAATATCATACTTTCTATTTTCTTTGTTTAATTGATAATGACCTAATCTAGAAATATAAATAATTAGAGCTCCTAAACTTAATTTTATTAGACCTTAATGACTCTTTTTTAAAAGTTCCACCGAGCTCGTTTTAATTCTCACATTTCACTTTCTTGTCGACTCTCTCTTTATCTATTGCTCTCTTCGCCTACAATTCGATCTATTTTCACCACTCCTTCACCATATCCCGTTGAACATGATGAAATCTTAGCCATATCATTTGAGTTTTGAAGTTGGGCTTTCTCATTCCCACTTTCTTTTTTTGAAATTTGTTGTGTGAACATATAAATTCAAAAAGTGAAATTCTCACTTCCCTAATATTCCAACCTAAAACTATGAATTCATCTAATCAAATAATAAAAATTTACTGTAAATTTTCATGATCTAATAATTAGAAATAAATCTTAATTTATATTTTAAAAATAAATTTTTATTTTATACTATATATATATATATATACACGCACGTCTAAATTTAGAATTATAACGAAGGGTAAACTCAAACCTTAACCCGTGACAAGCACATGCTTGTAAATATTTTGCCAAAGATGATTCATACACTAACCAACCAAACAAAAGAATAAAATACGTAATAGATTTAGTGGTTAATTACTAATTTAGAGTTTATTATTGCGAAGGCACCCACGGGCTATTGTGGCGAGTGACTAGACAGCCCAATCACAATTGCAGAAACCATCGTTCGTGGAAGCCACGCGCAATACCGCGTTTGTAAAAAAAGAAAATAGGACAACCTTAGTTTATTGGACCGACTATATCGGGATGTACTACATAGAATCTTTGCGCACGAACTGTATTTAAGCTATTCCGGAAAACAGCTTTTTAGTAACAGCCAAACAGGCCTTGACTCATCCCTTTAGTATTTTTTAAAAAATTAGAAGAAGTATATCTTACATAATCAAATAAGCAATTCGCAAGAAGGCAAGAGTGAATAAATTACCCACCATATAAAGGTCAAAAATAACTGCATGTAAGCGGAACCATTATCCACACAAAAAGTAACATTGAATCCAAAATCTTTCACAAAGAAGAATTTTTTAGTGCCTCAACTTTGTCACTTGAGTTATACATCATTGACTTTATTTTATTTATTTATATTGTATATTACTCTCTACTTCCACAAAAAATATTCTTAATTTTACTTTTTAATTATCCACAACAAATAATTTTATTCTATTTATGAACATTATCTCACAATATATTAACTTTAAACTATCAGCTTATTTACATAATTCACCATTTTTATCTTCATAATTCACTTTATTCACTAAATCACTACCTTTAAAGTGATATTTTTTTCTTTAGTCATAATACATTCAACCATTTTTACTAAAATTTGTGTCACTCTCTTATAATATTATTTTTTTCTGAACGTAGAAAGTATGTTTTCGTTTAATTTATTTACCCTATTAATAGTATTCTTGTTATTTTAAATTTGGGGATATCACAACACTATATTCTCTCTGTGTGAGTATAACATTACTAAAATATTCACAAGGTGTTAGAATATTTACGGTTAGTAGTGAAAAATACATTAATTTCGGATCAATTCTAATTTTTAATACTAACTTTGAAAAGTGAAAAAAAGTATACCAACCTATTTAATTATAGTAATTTTAACATGAATTTTATTTTTGCCAAATAAAGCTGACTTGGCACGCTAGACTCCAGAGTATTTGATGTGGACAAATCGGACTTTTGTAAAAAAGGTTATTGGCGGATAGATACACCAAAACTTTGAACCAATTTTTTTTAACACAAACTTTAAAAAATGTCGAAAAAATGCACAAATTTATTGATTGTAGTAATTTAACACAAATTCGAATTATATTAAATTGTAAGACATTTATTTTGGTTCGTTTCGAATTGTATCAATTATAGTAAGCTGATAAGACATTTAACACGAACTTGAATTGTCAGATAATGCATCAACTACATATAATGCTTCAATTTCCGTTGTTTAATCGTAGTTGTATGTCTTTAGTTGCTACTCATTCGTGTCACTTTACTTTCATAGCTACAATTCAAGACGAAATAAAATAAAGGTCATACAATTCAACATAATCCGACAATTCGAATTCATTTTAAAATTACTACAAACAATAAGTTGGTGTTAAAAATTATAATTATTCCAAAGTTGGTGTATTATGCGCCAATAACTCTTTTTATAAACGTCTGATTTGTCCACTTCAACATTTCAGCATGGCAAGTAAGTTTTATTCGGTGAAAAATAGAATTCATGTTAAAATTATTATTATCAATAAGTTAATGTATTTTTTGATTTTTTTTAAGTTAATATTAAAATGTAGAATTAGTTCAAAATTGATAATAATCTAATATTTAATGATCACTATTTGAAATAATATAAACCAAGACCAGATTATCACTTCATCAATTAAAATCGAATTTGTAGATTGATGGAAATTAGGATTTAGAAAAGCCAAATCTGACATCTTTGGGGTGGTTGAGTGTTGGGTTTGTGATTAAATGAGCACAGAGTTTCAATTGTACAGAGGTATTTTTATATTGAATATACCATACTAACTTTGGAATGTTGTACATCTAAAGAAAAAATCAATAGATAAAAGACAACGTGTGACTACTAGCTTTTTTCAATAGAAAAAGAAAAAAAGAAAGGCCAAGATGATTTATTAACGGTGGAGACTAATTGTAATTTAGAGTATATACTTTTCTTTTCTTTTCGTTGATAAAAAAGTAAATATTTTAAAAGATTATGCATTTGAATTTAAAAATAAAAAAAATTAACCTCAAATATTAATCATACAACACATAAAAAAAAATACAAAAATGTATGCAATTTAGAATATATCTTTCCAATATATAACTGAAAATTTTAATTTTAAAAGACATTAAGAGGCCAGAAAAATTTATTTACACCCGATCTCATGTATGAGACGGATCTGAGTAAGAATAGGGCGCAAGTCAGGTAGGTAGGGATAAAGCACGGGTCGAGTTTGAATAAATAAACAATTTATCATGAATAAAAATAACAATTGTTGACGTTTTACAAACATTATATTTCTTCATATTTTGAATTACTTTGAATTATTGATATTTTGAAACATTAACTTTTCTCATACCAATAATCACTCTTTTTTTATTATTACAATAATTATTTGATTAAATAAATACAAGTTCTCTACCTCTACCATTCACATTGTTGTCGCGCCCTTCGCCACGGCTGTGCCGCCTTACCTTTCCGCTGGCGCACCTCAAGCCCCGCTCTTGCTACCTCTCCTTCCAGTTGGCATACCTTTGCGCCCACATCCGTACCGCCTCTCCTTTCAATTGGCGCTCCCTGTGCCCCTACTCTGTTAGTCACCCGTCGGCGCGTCATCAGCTCTGTGCCTGCGCTCTCTGCCACATGAAGGGTCGGGTTAGACTCGTCTCTTGGGTGAGATCGGTCTAATTCAAGACCTATTCTTAAAAAGTTAATTATTTAAATATACTATACTCTTTTCGTCCACAAAAAATATTCATTTTTGGCATTTTCAAACGTTTAAAAAAAATTAGTTCGTTTTCAATTGTAAAAAATTTCTATCATATGACGAGCCTTTTTTTTCTACTCATAATATAATTAATAATTATTATTGATAATATTTTAATTAAAATTTCTTCTTCACTTATAATATATTTAATTATTTTTGTTAACACTCGTGTCATTCTTATAAAACTATTTTTTTTTAATGGACGGACAAAGTATTTGTAATTTCTGACTCCCCAAATTTGAAATCAAGAGAAAAATAAAAATAAAAGGTTGCCTAAAAATAAGAAAAATGAATAAAATTTGCAAATAGATGGGTGAATTGGGGCCCATTTGGTGTAAAAGAGGGTCCCTCCAATTTCAAACTTACCATTTTCCAGTCTTTAAAAGCAGGGCAGAACCACCATATTTTTGCAAGTTTCAAAATCCCACATTCACTACTACACAAAACTCACTGTGTGCCTAGTTTCTCACTCATTCTTTATGACTCCAGCTAGAGAGCGAAACTAGCAGGAACAAAAGAAAGAAGGAAAGAACCAAACAAAAAAAAAAGTAACAAAAAATCAAAGGGAGGCCAAGTTGATGTCTGCCATATTTTTCTTGGCTATGTGTTCTTAAAGATTGAATCTTTTTTGTTCCCATTTCGTCTAAGCAGGCATATATTAAAGTGGGATAGAGAAGAATATAGGAAAAAAATAAGTGGGCTGTTGAGAAAAAAAGGGACATTTCTTTGTAAAGTTGCAAATTTGTGAAGAGGGCGGTGTTAGCATTATGGGTTTAAAGATTGCATTTTTATTTGGCGTGTTGGTTTTGCTGAGCTCCTGGATTTCTTGTGGCAAAGCTTCTGTTTCGTATGATCACAAGGCCATTTCCATTAATGGACAGAGAAAGATTCTTATTTCTGGCTCAATTCACTATCCAAGGAGCACACCTGAGGTATGTTTTAAGCTCAATGCACTTTCCTGTACTTTTTTGAATCTCTCTCTCTCTCTCTCACACACACACACACAAACTTTAAGATTGTTTTTACACCCTTTTTATTGGGAACTGTAGATGTGGCCGGATCTTATTCGGAAGGCTAAAGAAGGTGGCTTGGATGTCATTGAGACTTATGTTTTCTGGAATGGGCATGAGCCTGAGCAAGGAAAGGTTAGTTTTGTCTTTCCATCTTTTTTGGAAAGTTTATTACATCATTTGTTTATTTTTGTTTTCAATTGTTGTAATAATATTTACTTCTCTCTTTGTAGTATTATTTCGGGGGAAGATATGATTTGGTGAAGTTTATTAAACTGGTGCAACAAGCAGGGCTTTATGTTAATCTCAGAATTGGCCCGTATGCTTGTGCTGAATGGAACTTTGGGTAATAATGCAATTGCAATTTTGCAGATTTTCTTTTTTCTTTTATAAGTAATTTCATCTAGTAATATTTATGTGTATTTCTTGGATTCCGATTTCAGGGGTTTTCCAGTTTGGCTTAAGTATGTCAAAGGCATTAGTTTCAGAACTGACAATGGGCCCTTTAAGGTCTGCATACCAAATTTGTTGACATATGAACTTTTGTTATAATGAAGTCATTAGATTATTTGAGATTATTTGTGTCTAATTTGTGTTCCCATTTATGGTGTCTTGAAAGGCTGAAATGCAAAAATTCACTACCAAGATTGTTAATATGATGAAGGCCGAGAGGTTGTATCAAACTCAAGGCGGTCCGATTATATTGTCACAGGTTGTCCAAGTGCTCTGTTCTACTTCCCAATTTTCTGTTTTTTTATGTAGATTTTGTTATACATTACTAAATAAACTGAAAGATTTCTTTTTTATGCGTTGTGATAGATTGAGAATGAGTATGGACCAATGGAGTATGAGCTCGGTTCACCTGGCCGAGCTTACTGCACAGTGGGCAGCCAAAATGGCGGTGGGTCTTGGCACAGGTGTTCCATGGATCATGTGCAAGCAAGATGATGCCCCGGATCCTGTTGTAAGCATTTGACCTTTATTTGAATCGGGTTTTTAATACTCTGCATGCAATGTTCCCTAGTTCAGTAGTGGTGTTATTGTTATATATGCATTGTATTATCAGAATATACAGTCAGCAACATATTTGAAATCTTGTCACCTCCTGCACATGGATTTGCCTTCCTCATTTCATGCCAATATTTTTTTGCATTGACTTAAGCTAAATAGTCACTGACATCTCAATATTGCCTCTGAATAAACTATTATGCATGTATCTTCTGTGTTTGTTCTATTGTACTTAGATATCCTAAAATTGTTTTATTGCATAGATATTTCCTGAATCTGTGCTTGATGTAATCTTCCGACATGCAGATCAACACGTGTAACGGTTTCTACTGTGATTACTTCTCCCCGAATAAGGCCTATAAGCCCAAGATATGGACTGAAGCCTGGACTGGCTGGTAGGTTTTCGAGCTACTCTTGTGATGACATAATCTTATGAATTTTCATTGTGTTCAAACTATCACTATTTTTGTATTAGCTTGAAATAATATTTTGTGACATTTTCTACAGGTTTACTGAATTTGGCGGTGCAGTTCCATACCGACCAGCTGAAGATTTGGCGTTCTCTGTTGCAAGATTTATTCAGAAGGGGGGCTCCCTCATTAACTATTATATGGTATAATTGACTGCAGAAGGAATTTTCTAGTTAATTGCTATAAATCATTGATGTAGGTAAATATATCTGACAATTTTCGATTTTTTCAGTATCATGGAGGAACGAACTTTGGCAGGACAGCCGGTGGTCCATTTATTGCCACCAGTTATGACTATGACGCACCCCTTGATGAGTACGGTATGCATTCAAAATCCAAATAGATTCACCATTTTTTTCCGTATTTGTTTTTAAGTGAGTACTTATATTTACTTTGATGGTGCATGCCATGCCTGATGTCTCCTAATTTTCTGCTGACAATGTCCATTTAAATTTGAAATGAATTAAGTGGGAATTGACAAAAACCTATACTTAAATATCACATCTTTCTTAAAACAAAGTTTTTTTTTTTTTTTGCATATACTGTCATTTCATGTAGTACCTGCCACATCATTAGACTGCGATTTCTCTAACAAATAGCTCTGGTATATACGACAAAATGATGGTTGTAAACCTCAATATCACTCCCATCATGAGCTTTGTTTTTGGTTTTCATTCGTGATGACAAAGGTAACGTAACTAACCTTATACTGAGACATAAAAGTCTTGTTTGAAACTTGCGGCCAAAAGTTGATTAGGACGTGCATACGTACCACGTTTTTCATATTCGTTTCCCTCAAGGTAGCTAGTTGTATCTACATGATCTCCAAAAGCTCTTGTCTCCTAGCTTTTGTTTATCGAGAGTTGTTGGATTAATTCATGAGTTTCCAAAAGCCCTTGTCTCCTTTCTTTTGTCTACATGTATGTGTAATGACTACCATCTTTTGAAAAAAGATGCGCGAAGCTAATATTATATACCATTTTCGTGTAGGGCTACTGAGGCAGCCGAAATGGGGTCATCTAAGAGATTTGCATAGAGCAATTAAACTCTGTGAGCCAGCTCTGATTTCTGGAGATCCAGATGTTATGTCACTTGGACACAACCAAGAGGTTTGATTAATTTTGTTAAACTTATTTATTTATTTATTTTTATTTTTTCCCAGACTGGAATCTTGTGTCCGGTAATGATATATCCTGATATGAACAACCATTATATCCATGCAGGCTCATGTTTTCAGGTCGAAAAATGGAGCTTGTGCAGCATTTCTTGCAAACTACGACCAACAGTCAATGGCAACGGTCTCCCTCTGGAATAGGCATTACAACTTGCCTCCTTGGTCCATCAGTATCCTTCCCGACTGCAAGAACACTGTTTACAACACAGCAAGGGTAAGGAAAAGAGATCGCTTAGTATGTTTATTCGTTTTTTTATGCTTTAAGGATGCCTTTATAATCATACCTTTTTTTAATTTTCCACGTGAAGATTGGTGCTCAAAGTGCACAAATGAAGATGACCCCTATCAGCAGAGGATTCAATTGGCAGTCATACATTGAAGATACAGCATCATCGTACGATGAACGTTCGTTTACACTGGTTGGATTAAGGGAGCAGATTAATACAACCTGGGATAAATCTGATTACCTGTGGTATACTACAGAGTAAGTGCACATATAACTTTTGAGTGATCATGTTCATTTCAAGGTTGCCTGAAATGGAGTTATATTCCTTTTTTTGTACTTTAACTTTTCTCGTTTGTTGCTAATATCCAGTGTGAGGATCGACTCTCATGAAGGATTTCTAAGAGGTGGCAAGTGGCCTGTTCTTACCGTCAATTCTGCTGGCCATGCTTTGCATGTATTCATAAATGGCCAATTATCAGGTAACCAACTTGCAATATAATCTGACAATCTTTGTCTATTGAATTCTGGTTGACATTAACAGTGTAAGGATTGATGCAAATGAATGCTCGACTGAAGCTCATATCTCCCTGTACCCCCTAGTGTTTTCTTGAAATCCATTCAATTAGGCTTTAAAATTTACGCTTATGATTCTGATCCGGTTCCTAGTTCTACAAGAGCTACTGCAAACTTTTAAGCTTTGTTTCTATTGGTTCGAGCTTTGAATGCCATTTAAGAGGTTCAAACTCTTGTTTTCCATGAAGCCTAACACCAGCCATTTTGGCCCTTTTATGCTTCATTTTGGTTGATTTTAGCTCTATATAACATCTAAAGAGGATAAACACTCGATGCTTTCACGGAAACAAGCTGTACCATAAGCTAAAAGGACGGGTGTGGGGCTTGCTAAGCCAGAGTAGTAATTAGGAATACATATTTACTCACCACATCTCTTTAATTTCTTGCAGGAACTACATATGGAAGTCTAGATAAGCCTAAGATAACTTTTAGTAAAGGTGTGAATCTAAGAGCAGGTGTCAACAAAATCTCTCTACTGAGCATTGCGGTTGGGCTCCCGGTTCGTCTCTTTTCCTTTTCTCAACCACATCCAAACGTGCTAGGCCATCTTTCTAATAAACTTACACTGTTGAAGAAAATTGCTTTTTGATTACTTATTCTATCTTCTTCAATTTTCAATGTTTTTTCAGAACGTGGGACCTCATTTCGAGACGTGGAATGCTGGTGTCCTAGGCCCTGTTTCACTGAGTGGCCTTAATGAAGGGAGAAGAGACTTAACATGGCAGAAATGGACTTACAAGGTAAGATTGTGTGATCATTTCAACACTCCCTCTTCATCACTTAGTTCTTTTTTTTTTCTCATTCGCGACGTTTTGGACAGGTTGGTCTGAAGGGGGAATCTCTAAGTCTTGATTCGGTCAATGGAATCTCAAACGTTGAGTGGGATGAAGGCTCCTACATCGCACAAAGGCAACCATTGACGTGGTACAAGGTGAGTGCATTTTGCTTAGAAAACTTTGGTGCTTTGCTCGGGTTCATGTAAGGTAGGTTCATATAAGCATGGTTGGTTGTTGACAGACGACTTTCAATGCTCCGGGAGGAAACGAGCCCTTGGCTTTAGATATGAACACGATGAGTAAAGGTCAGGTGTGGATCAATGGTGAAAGCATTGGGCGCTACTGGAATCAGTACAAAGCATTAGGCAACTGCGGCGAATGCAACTATGCCGGCTGGTTCAGTGAGAAGAAATGCCTAAGAAACTGCGGCGAAGCTTCTCAAAGATGGTAATGCAAAAATCTACATTTCATCATTGTGCAACATCTTCTATTCCATTTACAGATAATTGCAACATGTCAAGAAAAATTTAAAATCTTGCCATTTTCATGAATGTCCATAAGCAGAATTTGGTGGATATTAATTTTCTTGACTGGTGGTGATCATCTATAGATGCATGATCAAAATATTCGTTTATCGAAGCGGGAACCCTAACCCTACCTTTCAGGTACCACATTCCTCGCTCCTGGCTCCGTCCAACAGGCAATCTTCTTGTTGTCTTTGAGGAATGGGGAGGGAATCCAAGCGGCATCACTCTATCGAAACGAGAAGTAGCAAGTGTATGCTCGGATATATACGAGTGGCAGCCAACCCTAGTGAACTATCAGCTACAAACATCAGGAAAAGTGGACAAACCATTGAGGCCTAAAGCCCACCTCTCATGTGATGCAGGACAGAAGATCTCATCCATAAAATTTGCTAGCTTCGGCACGCCTCAGGGCTCCTGTGGCAACTTCCGACAGGGAAGCTGCCACGCATTCCATTCCTACGACGTTTTTGAGAAGGTACATTCATTCACACCATCCCTCTATGTTACTACTCGATCTGCTTCTTGTGACTTCACCTTACCCTAACTGGACTTTGCAGTACTGCATCGGCCAAACTTCTTGCACGGTGCCAGTGACACCCGAGATCTTTGGAGGTGATCCATGTCCGGGTGTCATGAAGAAGCTCTCCGTAGAGGTGGTCTGCAGTTGAAAGAGTGATTCGTTCAGGTTGTTGGTCGTGCTTTAGATGTGATTGTTTTGTTGGGGGCTTTGGTGAGTGAAGTTGTACATACATACAACACACTGTCAAGTCTAGAGCCTCAGAAGATTTGTATGTATATAGCTATACTTGGATTTTCTGCAAATGTAACACGCTGGGATGGGATGAGATGCGCATCGAGACGACTAAAGTGAGTCCGCGCGCGCCTTCATCTCTACTAGTTTAGAGCAAGATGCAAGCTCTCATGGATTTCAAGATTTGTATGTTTCAGTGTCAATGTAGCAATCATTCATTGCTTCACCTTTCTATAAAATATGTTATGCTATTTCATCACATCTCTTCGACCAAACCAATTACAAAAACTTGATGGCTATTATACAATCCAACCTACCCAATACATAATACAACATTTTCCGTCAAAATCAACTTAAAAAAGACATGGAGTATCATTTTAACAAGGAAAATACTAACAACTTATGTCGTGTGTGATTGTGAAGGAACAAACAGTCAAGATCCTTTAGTCCACAATGAATGTTGCATATATCTCTCATTCCACGTCACTCCGTCTTCTTCACGGACGAATAGATCGTCCGTACGAACCATAAGCAGGCGTAGAAGCCGACAGTGCCGTCACTACGAAGAAAGCACACGACAGTGACGACACCATAAACATATACCCCAAGTACAAAATCCCAGATACCATCATTGTGATCTCCACGTAAGCGAAAACCAAGTACACAAAGAGGTACAATGCAGAGGAGCCACCATTCAAGAAAGTTCTCCACCACCAGTCGTAGTCTTCACTGCACAATTGGAGATAGCAGAAGACAACTGTTATCTCCGCGCACAAGATCATCAAGACGATCAACATTACTAAGAGGAAGCCCAACATGAAACACAACTGGTTGATGCAGACGTAGGCCTGGATCAACGGAAGCTCTATCAGAACCGACACAAACGGAAGAATGCCTCCCACTAGTATAGAGAAGATCGGTCTGAGGTACCATGGCTGTTCAGGTATCTCTCTCGGGATCTTATTGGTTTCCACCGGAGCTTTAGTGACAGCCTTTCCGTTACCGAAATAGAAACCAAGAAACACTAACGGAGCTGAAACTCCGTCCGAACCACAAGATTGAAAGTGCAAGCACCGTTCCAAAGGGTATGACCCAAGATGACATTTCACCCCAAATGAGAGAGCTCAGTGCAAAGAAAACTGAGAGAATACCTGGGAAAAGGAGGGCTGTTTTCAAGGCGCTCCTCTTCCACTCTGTGGTGTCGAACATTCTGTACTGGAGACGAGCAGAGGAGTAGCCGCCAAAGAAGCTCATGAGAAGCCATAGCAGAACCATGGCAGTCATGAGCCCCTCGCGGTTAGAAGGGGAGAGGAAGCCTAGCAGCGTGAAGATCATTGTCACAAGTGTTGTTCCAAGCATCTGAACTCCGGATCCTGAGCAGACACACACCACTTCCGAATTCAAAGGCGGCCTGAAAACATCTCCTTGTACCAGCTTCCAACCCGTTTCTTCATGAGCTTCGTCTTTGCTTTCCAATTGATCGTAGCTGGCAATGTCCTTGTACAGAGTTCGGATCATGATCGCTGCCACCATGCCACAGAGGAAGAGCATCATCAACAAGGAATTGACGATTGGAAACCAGTGGATTTGATCATCATTGATCAAGAGGTAGGCATCCCACCTTGATGCCCACTTGATCTCACTCTCCTGCACCAGAGATTTTGCTGTAGGATGATTCATATGGACGAAACGAAACTATTCTGACAAAGCGAGAACAAAAAGGGAGATACCTTGTAGGAAACATCATATGAAAATATGATTTCTTTGCCTGCATCAACTTCCTGTAGAGCAACACCACCCTCTTCAATCATGTATCTGGTGCGCTTGTTGCACGTCGACACATTCAGATTCATGCCCCACTCGACCTCATGCTTAATGCTGATGGAAACAGCAATACATCAACAAGTGAAATATGATACACAACCAATAAAACTATTTGAACAAGTCCAACAACATAAAGAGGTTGACCTGTTTGGAGTAACTTCAAACCCCACAATTCTAGCAGAACTAGTTTCTTCATCTCTGTGATACATCACTGTGAAACTTAGGTGATTAAATTCTGTGTTTGAGCACTGAAGTAAATTCTGCAAGACACGGTGCAGGGTTGCTCCTCTCTCATATGGAACTAATTTAGCCCCCAAACCCCCCAAGATCCATATCAGCACAACAATGCCAGGAAAAGAAGGGAAATGAGGGGAAAAAAAGGAAAGGAATCAGTGAAAGATGCTGACTGTATAAACAGAACTAAGATCACCACGAAGGACTTCTCCCAAGTTTTGAGCAAATTTTCTGATTTTTGGCGGCCTGCAGAATCTCAAGTAGTAGTAGTCATATGGAAGGAGTGCCTTTGTAGATAACAGCTTGTTCACTTTCACTTGAAGTTCATCACCCTGTTAAGAATGCAGAAACAAGCAATTACAATGGGGAAAGAAAAACACAAGAGTTTGCACAAAGCAAAAATAAATAAGTTATTTGAAGCTCTTAGGCAGAAAACACAAACCAGCTAAGTAGAATAACATCTAATGATCGTTTATGTATGAGTCTAAAATCCTGATTTTCATCTTCAAAATATTTTCTTTTCTTGTTGAAAATATAAAAATACTATATATTAATTAATCACATTACCTTATCCAAAATCTATTTGATATATTTGTAACTCTTTTTACAAAATCCTAAAAAGGATAAATATCCTATAGAATCTAATTACGTAACTGGATAAATAAAAATAACAATAAATCACTAATATATAAATAAATAGGGTACCTATCATGTATATACTAAATTGTATATATAAATTAATAAATATATTGATAATAAATAATTTATCAATGTATCGATAAATTAATAAATTTTTGATTTATAGAGTGTTTTCTTAATTTCAGAAATTATAATGTGCAAAAAAATTAGAGATAATATTTAAATTAAATAAAATGCATATATTTATGAATTCATTGTGGTTGATATTACTGGAGATCCTAATAATAATTAAATTGAAGATGATTCAACAATATATTCACATTTTAAAAAGTTACTATAATTTTCATAATTGTAACATTTTAACAATTATTAATTTATAATATTAATATATTTATAAAGGAGTTATCTAAAAAATTATTATTTTATTATTTAATAAAAATTGATGAATTTTTGAATGAACTATTTATTAGTTTATTAAGTAGTAGTATTATTTAAAGAGATTTTAATAAAATTAAAAAAATGAAATTGGTGATTAAATATTAAATATAATACATTCACAATATCCAACATGAATCCATAAAGCAATTCCACCATGAATGATAGCCAACGCCTAAATTGATGGACAAAATATAGATCCAATTGAGATTAAGCAAGCTAAGAAGTGCGAAAGAGGAAAAGTTGATACTCTTGCAACGCCGGAGAGAGGGAAGGAGAATGACGGATGACGCAATCAGAGGCATTTCTTCCTCAGCGGCAGCTTCTCCTTTTTGTTGTGAATGGCAGCAAATATGAATCAAGTAGAAAGTAAAAAAAGAAATAATTAAAAATGATAAAAGTCAACTTTTATTAATGGCATGAAGATGGAATATGGACTGGGGAAGAATCAACATCTCTGGTCGATGTCGTTAAACAATAATTTGATAGCTTAAAACTAGGATTCCCAACTCTGCGATATCATTTGCTCCTTGTCACACACTACTTTGCAATCAGATCTTTGATCCAAGAGAGATACAACATCCACTCTCACCACCTTAGCACCAATCAAATTTCCTCCATCATATTCATCTATTCGTCACCATTTTCATTAGCTCATATGAATATCTTCAAGCTTCAGAACTCGTGATACCCACATTCCTAATGGAACCTCTTCCTTCATCTTCAAATATCACTTCAACTTGTCCCCTTGGGATGGCCCAGTGGTTGGGGTGGTTGCCTGTTGTCCAAGAGGTCACAGGTTCGAGTACTCTCGGCCACAATTACCACCATAGGTGGGGTGTGTGAGTGGTTCGTATTATTTATTTAGAAATTTCATCAAAAAAAAAAAAAATCACTTCAACTTTTTCACACTCTTCCATTATAATTTCTTCAAGGTTAGGAACTCCCAATGCTGCTCTCCTTGTCTTTCTTTCATCCAGCAACCCCCCTGAAATGAACTCCATAACCAAATTCTCTCTATCTATTTCTTCATCTTCGGGATATAAAGCACAATACAGAAAACAATTTTGCAATGTATTGAACTCATTACTTTGACTATGATGATTCCTATTCAACCGATCAAAACTATATTTATAAACATCACCTTCTCCCATGCCATCGCGTTCCTTTAGTTCTACAAAAGCATTTTTCCATGCATGAATGGCTCTCTCGCCCCTCATGCTACACATCTGGCAACTTGTTCTGTTCTAGGATCAACTTCTCTCTCATTTCTTAGCAATTCATTAAATAACTTCCATGCCTCGTGATTTTCCACTGGAACTACTTTTGACGACACACTTCTAATGAGCGAGTTTATCTTGTAAACTCGTAACAGTAAATTCTTACACGTCCCTGAGATTGTTGCTGGAGTCGATTGTGAATGTGGTTTTGCCCACACCGCCCATGCCATAAACACACACTTGTCTAGTCTCCAAAAGTTTTAAAATTGTTTCCAAATTTTCAAAATGTCTCACCCCTAGTTCCACAAACATCAAGTACAAGTTCATCTCAACAAGCTTGTCAACTTCATCGTTTAGTTTTTGTGGTGATCCTCCATCTTGACACCCCAACTCAACAACTTGTTTTTCAATGGATCTGACTTCTTCCAACCATTCCTCCTTTTCTTTCTTCCAGAGTTCTTGATTTCCTCCTCAACGTCAGATGCCTTGGCACTCAATCACTTTAACTTTCTCTGCAGAGTTTTCAGAATGAGCTCAAAGTCCTTTATACTCTTCGCATTACCTTTGACAAAAATGACTCCCCCAGCTTTGACAAAATCGACTCTAAAATCTGCGTTAACATTTTCACCACTTTGCTCTTCCCAGACAAAACAGAAACGGAGGGAAAACAATAATTATAGTCAAAGATTGATGAGAAAAAATAGCTACAATCTCACTCTTCTAGCGATCATATATACAGACACACCGCAAATGATTTTGCAAGTAAGAATCAAAATAGGAATTCAATATAATATTGAACATGATAGTAACTTCTGATAACCTATAGATTAAAGTGGAACCGCTAGCAATATATCCACGAGTGAGATGTTAGATTGGACTATAAAACAAATGATTATTCAAATTTCCCTTCATTTATTATATTCTATATTTACAAAAAATTACTCCCTTCAGCCTACTAAATATGGCTCTATTTTTTTTACATGTATATTGAAAAAGTGTTTATTTAAATTATAAAGTAAAATACCTCATTTATTTTAAAGCATAAATTGAATTTTGAATCATTATTAGTAGAACACCATAGAGTACCTCTTCTTTTTTATTGAATAATTTTTTCTTGATAAAAAAAAAGTAATATTTATTGAATAAATGAATACAAGTAAATATGTACTGTATTTAATTAAAATAGTAAAACCTTAATTTATATATGAGTTATTTATGTTATACTATAAAATATTTATAATCAATAAAATATGGTTAAAATAAGGATTAATTCATTTTATAGTTTGAAACCTATCGATCCATACCTTGACAACACATTTTTATCTAATAAACTATTACTTTATTTGCCTCATTACTTTTGGGCACGAAGATTAAGAAATGTGTAGAAAGTAGATAAAGTGGATTGGCGGAAATTATTTAAATATTAGGTATAGAGAAAAAATATATTGTCAAAACAGAAATGAGACATTTGTAATGACACATCCCATTATAGAAAGTGAGACATTTGTAATTGGACGGAGAGAGTATTACTTTATTAAAATTTCTATCAAAATATCTAGATATTTTTCTTTAGAAGTTTATATTAGTGTAGAAATAGTTTTTGAAACTTTTAATTGTTTTTCGTAGATCCTTCACAACATATTTCTCCCAAATCTTAATTGACGTAGTGAAATTATAGTTGATATCAAATAATTTTATAAAATAAAATTGTTTTTTATAATTGACGCAAGTTTTGTCAAATTGAAGGACTTTTGTATTCCTTCAATTGAAATTGGATAATTTTAACATGTTTTATAAGAGTACTTTACATATGCACTATTAAATATAGGGGTTAATGCCGCCAAATACTCTAACTATTTTTATTTTTGCGTTTTACATCAAATTCAAAAAATCTGCTATAGGATACCCCAACTAAGCTATTAAGCAATTTTTGCATCCAACGAACTAACTATATCTATGTGTCAATATTTTAAATGACATGGCTTAAATTGACTGACGTGTCCATTACATGAATTTTTTTTTTAATTTATCACGTCATTCTTTATCTCCCTCAATCTAAATCCCCAATTTCTCCGCTCCATTCCCGGCGACCACAACACTTGCCGCGGGCCGCTGCCGACAACACACATCCTCCGATCTTCCTCGTCTACCTTCTCTTCAGATGGCAGCGGATACTGCCACCCCTCTACTCTCTCTCATCTCATCTCACTCTCTGAATCTACCCTTCCCTGCTCCGGACGGAACGACGGTAGAGCCGCCACCAATGAGCCCGCGAATTTCAACCATCGATTAGTATCACTCTCTAAATACCGATGAGACATGAAGCCCTCGATCAGTTGTCGCTCACCAGACCCAACGTACACAAACAACAACACTGGTTCAAATGCCAAAACAAATTTCAAAGAGGAAGATCATTGTCGTCAATGGAAATTGTCGTCGGTGGAGGAATCTCAACCAGAGCACCTCCTCCAGTAGCGGCGGCGACAGAAATGAGCAGCTATTGACTCCCTCTAACAACCCGGCGAGATCATCCCCCTCACCTCCATCTCTCTTCCAGCGCCAAAAGAAAACCCTAGATTCCAAAATTCCATTCATCATCCTTCAATTACCAACGATCGTATAGCTATAGAGCCGCCGCCGCTGCCTGACCCTAGCCACCCCTCCGTTCTGGCTTTCCACTGGTCAACCCCGGCCACCGCCGGTCGTATCTCGAGCAGTCCCATTTTCTCCTCTATGAACTCAGGCGAGAAGCCGCCTAATGCCCTTGAATAAACAGCAACGGCAGAACTACGTCGTGCCCCTCTCAATTGGTGGCCTAAATTGAATTTCAACAAAACAACGTCATTTCGTGCTTAATTATTGAAAAGAAATGTAAACCAAAACGACGACGTTTTGACTATCAAAAGTACATGTAGACATTTTCAACTGCCAAGTCGGCTTCAATCTTACCAAAAATTTTCATAGAATGCAAAAACCGCTTCAAGGCTTAGTTGGGGTATTATGTGGAAGATTTTTTGAAATTGATGCAAAACACGAAAATGAAAAAATGAAAATAGTTATGTATTTAGTGGCATTACCCCCTTAAATATATATATTTGTAATTTCCACCATTTATGATAAACTCATTTTCCTATCAAAATAATACGTAAAAACTTTTGTCAGAGAGAATTTATTAGAGTTTATGAATGTCTAATTAGGATTTAATGATTCTAATTGAGATTTATTAATTCATCAACCCCACTATGGGACCACCTCAAACTAATAAATATTGAAAAAAAAAAGCTAGTAGATTTAACAATAACAAAAAAAAAGAACAATTAAATCGTAATGCCATACCCAAAGTGCATATGGGTGATCTTATAATAAAAGATGGACTACCAAAAACGATAGACTATCAAGATCGAAGCAGTCACTCAAGCATGCTCAAAACTATAATGCCAAAGAAATAAAGAGCACACTCACACGGGAAGAATATAATATTAGACACATCGACAAAGAACCATCCAATTTTCGCACAGTAAAACCTCGATAAAACCATTTTTCACGCGTTCAAGGTTCATTGCAAAACTAATTCGAAGCTTGGCTCACGTGAGATCAAGAATTGGATGAAGTGGAGCACGTCAAAAGATGAGACTTGAACTTATCCAGCTCAGCTATCACCTCTTCTTCTGGCCGATAAATTAGGTCGATCATTCGCCAAATCTAAAGCAGAAGCAAGCAGATGATTAGATGAAGGGAAGATAGCCATTAGTATGATTCTTGTCGTGTAAAAACACGCACACAGTGCTGAATTACGAAGCTATTCTAACTAGAGTACAGTACATCAAGAAGCTTTGCACGCGTGGATTGATGATCAGAAACAAGAAAACATTGTGTTACCTGCAGTGTACCTCCGCCACCGGTCTTTTCACCATCCTCAGACACGCTAACAATAGTCCAGGGATCTGCTGCATTCCAGTGAAAATCGACCACCTTGTCCCTGTCATATATTTGGAGTAAATACCATTTTGAAAGTTGAGGGCGAAGATAGCAATGACATTTTTCTGCAAACGCCAATGTAAAGGATTGGCAATAATACACGAACCTGTGGCCAGCATGTTTAAAAAATAAGCCAGGGGGGTAATTTGAATCTCCCGCTCCAGCATGATCCCCTGCCTTTCCAATCTGTGTCACAGCTAATTTGTCAGAATTTAAAAGATTGAATTCCCAGTAATGCAGAGAAGTTTCATTATGCATAGAGAGTAAAGTAAATAAATAGAAATAAGTCAAGATCTCACCTTTGCATGATCCCATATATTTAAGATACCATCCTCTGCAGCGCTGCCGAACACAGATGCTTTTGCCGGAGACCACTAAAAAGTAATACACCATCAGTAATGTAAAAAAGCCTAAAAATAAAAAGAATAAGAAATACAAACAAAAACCCAAATGGTGACTCTGCAATCAGGCTTCAATACCTGGACACAGAGAACAGCAGCAGAATGGCCTTCAAAAATATGAACAGGGGCTCCCACTCCCTCGGAAGTAAGATTTCGACGATCATACATGCGAACAGTATTATCAGCAGATCTGAAAAGATGGAAGATTCATTGGTTATAAGTCATGTACATTACTTCTAAGGAACAAAAAAAAAAGAACAAGAAAAAAGAAACTTTTATTGGACTGAAAGTAAATTAGTACCCTGTCAAAATCAGATTCACGTCATTGGGATTCCAATCAACACAATGAAGGTCAGCATTGTGAGCCTTTTCAACCTGTCGGTGAAAAGACAACCAAGACACATCAGCTGATGCCTTAAAAGACAAAATAGAAGGCTTAGGTATTGAATGTAACAGCACAGCTGTGCAAAGTGTCTATATGCAAAATGTTGGATGTTCAAACATTGAGAAAGAAACAAATATAACGTGACAATAAGTGCATAAACATCGGAGCATATGGACCAAATAACTTGAAGTAAAGCATCATCAATAGAATAAAACACATTATAAATGTATGAATGAACAAATATCAGATTTTAGTTCAATATTCAATACTACTCCATATTATTTATGACTATTACTTCAACTTTATGCATAGTTAACTGATATGATAGTTTACATATTTCTGGTTCATGCAGATAACAAAGAAAAAAAGAAACAAAACAAGAAAGGGAATTTCAATGGATGCTTCAGCTCCACCATCACATGCATAAGCATTTCAGCATGCAAATTGATTTCTTGAAATTGATGACAACCCAAGGTACAAAATTACCTTAACGACAGGAGAAGTGCCAGTTCTTGCATCCCACAGAATCAGGCAAGAATCATCACCTACACTGCAGAACTCCTGTGCGCTGTATCAAGAGTTGACAAAATTAATTGCTGTAGAAAAGTTTTAACCACAGATGCTTCAGAAATGAGTGGAACTTTTAGCAAAAAATGTAACAAGATTTCATCATGGAGCTTCAAAGATTTGGTTTAAATCCCATGAGTCATGACTTTATATATTACTAGTTCCCCATCTATGTTGATAACAGGTTTTGACATTTCATAGAGTGCATCACTACCTTGATGGGTTAAACTGGACATCTTCGACAGTGTCCTCATGCCCCTGGAATATCCCCCGTGCTTCAACAGTTGTTCCATCACCAGCTTTACCATTGGATAAATTACTCTTAGAACCTGGAGACTTATGAGCTCCCTGATCTGCAGCCAAAGACGATATATGGTCGTGGATGCTCCACAACACCACTGACTTGTCCTTGCCTGTCACAAGTGTTGCACTTTAATAACATGATGAACTAGGAAACGTTTGCACAAGTGAAGTAAATCAGATGGAAAAATAAGCAAAAGAAAGAGGCACTCAAATTATTTTTGCTAAGATGACTACCAACTAATACTATTCACCAGATGTTATGAAGATAATATGGTTGTCAACTTGCCAGAAGTGATCAAAATTTTCGTATTGGCCCCAGTACAAAGCAACACAATCCCACTACTACTTTGCAAAAAGCATCAACTATCAGTATAAGTTGAAGGTGTACAAATTACCAAAGTTAATCAATGTTGATAGCCAAAGATTTTTAGTATGCAGAACCAGTTGAGTCTAAATGATCTTAGTAATAGTAAGCCCCAATTTTGATTCAAGTGAAACCCCATTGTGTTAATTAGCTAGATTCTATCCAAAAACCTATCCTATTTGTCATACTCCCTCCGTCCCCCAAATAACTACCTAACTTTCATTTTTGGGCCGTCCCTCAAATAACTTCCTTTTCCATTTTAGGACACTACCCCACCACTAATAATACCACATTTAATCATACTTTTCACTTTTTCACCACTCCCAATACTAATTATAACACCTTTTCACCACTTCCAGTACTAATTATAATATTGTTTTCACCACTTTCAATACACTTAACAATTTCGTCTTAAAACCCGTGCCACTTCCTCCTAGGACGTTATTTGGGGGACGGAGGGAGTTTTACATATGGTTAGTATTGCCTATGGAGTGCAAATCAACCAAAAGCAAGTATTTGCAGATATTTTTTTCAAGTATTAAAGAGTGATTTAGTAAGATGACGTAGACACACACAAACACACAGAGGCACAGAGTTTTGACCTCCAGAGAGCACAAATGGTTCTGTAGGACACATGGCTAGTGCAAATTCAGCATTATCTTGATGTCCAGTCAGTATCTGCAAGAATGTGAAACAAGTTATAAAACACCACATTTTAAGAATCATAACTGAACAAAAAAATAATGTATCAATTAAAAGTCTAAAACTACCAGGTCACTACATGAAGAAAACAATAGACAGCTTCAAAATTCCAAGCAAACCTACACATCTAACCATTATCAACAGTATGGTACAAGATAGATCTGCACTCATAGGGCAGATTATATACAAATATCAAGTAAATTGACTATATCCAAGTTTTGAGGACATACCAAATCAGGGCGTGATGGCGTGGCACCTAAAACAGGTTGACGATTAGGCTGACTTTCCACATCCCAAATGAGAACCTAATCCCAATTCCAGATTACTTCATAAAATTGTTCTATGAATTTAAATGTCAAGCAAACAGAAGAAATGCAACATAATATTAAAGAAAATTGGCAGAAATGGAAACCGTGCATAAAACTAAAGCTTACATCGGGACTGTCGGTGTGAGTTGCCACAATGTTGCTGTTCTGTGGCAGTTCCCTGATTCGGTTCACCTGCAAAAGAAAATATCAAATTTTATCATATAATTTATTGGACATTTTTTATGTTTGAGCTTTTATGGTTTCTTTTACATTTGAATCAAGGTTTAATATCCACTATATTTTGATCGGCACATATCATACAGAAATTATGAAACCAAATCACAAACAAACCATGAATTTTTGGGAGGGTGGGGGGTAGGGGGAAGGTTTTAGGGAAAGGAAATCCAGTTGAACACAAATAGCTGCTTGTTGTGCAGGTAATAGGTCCTCACCACATTAACGCATTCCACCTTTTTACATATTTAAGACGAGCAGCACATTTAGCATTGAAACATCTAATATAGATGACACCATCCACCATTTTCTTACCAGACATAATTTAATAACCTTTAATAACCCATATTCAGTTATAAATGACCTATTTCAGAGGATTAACAATTTAAAATTTATTTAGTATAACTAGCACACCCCTCAGGTGCAGGCAGGTTACTTTTTGTACTAAAGACTTGCACACAGAACTTTTTTGAAAACGGGTGGTATTGAGATTATTCAAACACAAACTTCATTTGGCCCTAGTAGACTGTTAAATTACTAACTCTTATAAAATTTCAAACTATTACAGAGGAGTACCATTTTACCATTTATCAAATATCTTCAGCAGTATGATTCTCAGCCTACAGAAATTGATGTATCCTCATTCAGATCAAAATTACAAAATATGGAGCATGTAGATCCAGCCCATAAGCCAAAAACAAGCAGTGACTCTAGGAAAATTTGCTGTATAACACTTAGATCTTAGACAACAGTACGTAAGATACCTCGCCAGGATGAATGATGGTCTTGCTCTTCTTCACAAAAGGTGATCGTGATTCTTCATTGAACTGAAACATTGCAAGTATCATAAAACGAAGGAACTCAGTGAGAATCAGTCACAAGCATCAATTAAGCTGGAAATCTCGGAAGTTGATTGTATATAATTGCAAGAGCAATTGAAAATTGATACAGGCTATATATGTAAAGTGTTAAATTTTCAAGCATCCAACTCTTGAACAAATTCATCACCTGTGCTATGTGCTCTGCTGCTGCAACCCTAGCTTTTACAACTTCAACATTTGCTATGACAAGTGTATTTGGAACGCTCCCATCTGTCTACATGATGGAAGAAGCAGGGGGAGAGGAAAAGGATCAAATTAGAGATTAACAAGATTTGATAATTGATGGAAAGCATGATCTAATACAAGTTTATGTTTGGTCCTTTACTCTCTACAACTAAATTCGAACTTGATTCTTCAAAATACATGATACAGGCCCTCCTTTAAAAATGACGAAAGAACAATAATTCTCACATTATAGACTTCAAAAAAATTTAAGCTACAGAATAAAAATAAGAATGTGATACTGAAAATTATGTGAACATTACCTGTTCGGAAAGGTATAGCCTTTGACGATTCTTGTATGTTGCTTGCTCTATTTGAGGTCCCCAACTGCGAGGGTAAATGGCAATATAAATTATGAATTTTCTACTTTTGACATCTTTGCTGTTTGTCAGCAACCAAAAGTGGGAGCACTTTCACAACAAATGAACTCTCTGCTTACTCTTCATCACTTACAAATAAAGGCTCTCAAATCAAGAAAGTCCAGAAAAGATATAAGCATGTAGGTATACAAAATAAGTCTTACTGCGATGTAGTAAAAAACAACATAAACGTATCAACTAAAAACCAGCTCATCACACATTAATCAATTAAAAGCTCTCATCCATTTTCTACAATTTCCAGAAAGAATCCCCACAAAAAGATTTACCGTAAGATTAATAGCTCGACTTTGTAGCACTAGTCTAAATAAAAATATTGTGAATTTGTGAGTTATTATTTGAAGAATATTTGAGTTAACATGAAAGTTCTAGGGAGAACACTCATAATCCAGGCTCATTTCATCAACATGCGATCATTTTTAACAAGTCGTATTGTCGTGTAGTTAACGGGCAATATAATTGTACTATTATATATTCAGCTAATACAAGTAGCATACCAGCTCATCACGAAGAAATGAATTAAGAGCTCTCCACATTTTCAACAAGTCTTGTTGTCATGTCGTTAACGGACATTATAGTTGTATTAACAAATAATAAGCCACTACACTACATGTAGCATACCAGCTCATCACACATAAATGAATGAAAAGCTCTCTACAGTTTCAACAAGTCTTATTGTCGCGTAGTTACAGACACTACAAGTGTATCATTACATAATCAGCTATTACAGGTAGCATATCGTCACGCATTAATGATTAAAAGTTTTCCACATTTTCTGCTATTTCCAGGAAAAATCCCCAAAAATGATTCAGTCAGTGTGACATTCATAGCTTTAATTTATCAAGTGGTAATCTGATAATCAATGTTTTAAGTTATTATTTGCCGAATAGTTGATATAACATGAAAGTTCTAGGGAGCACACTCATAATTCATACTTATATCATCAACCTGCACAATCCTTCGGATAAGCCAATAATGGAGAAGAGACTGCAATTAATTAAGCAACCAAAAGTTTTAGAGGGTTTGTATCTCCCTGGAAAGGAACTCATTCCAGCCTTCCAAAATTCAATTTCTCGATTTCTCCTAGGGACAGTCACATTATTTTCATAATGTACGGTAAACTCTACCAAAATCCCCAAAATTCGGCAAAAAAATGTGAAATCATAGCCACAAAATAACACACCACGAGTTATTCGCCATCAAACAACACAATCCTCAACATGCATTCGAAAATCCAACCTCCCACGCACATTTCCACAGCATTCAACAAAAACAAAAAGAAGCGCCCAAAAATTCAAAACAGAATCATTCGTGACCGCAAAAACAACCAACAATCAATCTACATAAGCAGAACAATAAAAGAAGGCAACAAAATTAAAACCCTAGGAACATCAAAAAGGGGGGAAAAGTAAGAATAAATTTTACCGGCAAGAGAGGGACGGCCAAACGAGATTGTGATTTGCCAGCCAGTCGTAGAGAACTGGTACGAGCGACTTCCACTGCGTGTAGCGCTCCTCAACCGTACGCTCCGCGGCTCTCTCCTTCATTCTCTCTCTCTAACAGCTGATGCTGCTGCTCCCTCACAGTGTATGCCTCACTGTAAGTTGGGTTTGGGGGGTTTTTGGGGTTTTATAATGCAGAGGTGTGGGGGGGAGTTGTCAGTTGAGCTAAATTGACTCGTGTTCGAAAACAGAAATGGGATCGCTTAATTTAATTTGAGAAGCTAGTTTTTTAATTAGTTGCTGAAATATTTAATTAACCGACTTATTTTGCAAATTATTCAACATTTTATCTTATCCCGGCCAAATGGCAGGATGACCAAATTTGCACGATTGCTCCATTTGTTACCTCGTCAATTTATTCGCGAGTTAGTTTAAAAATACGAAACTATATATTTTGATTATTCAAAAGTATTTTATTAGTTTACAAGAATAGTTATTCACAATTGTACAATTTTTTCATAAATTTTGATTTTCAATGCGATACTTAAATCGTTTAATTAAATTTTATTATTGTAAATTCTTCTTTATTTTTTAAATTTAGTTCAAATATATTTAATTAAAATTAATTTTGTTATTATATTTATAAATATGATAATTAAGTTGGTATTAATTTAATATAAATATAGAAATATAAAAATATTTATCGTGCATTGCAATTTGCAGGAGTGCAAATGTCAGTACTCTCTTCGTCCTCCAAATAACTTACCAACTTTCCTTTTCAATTCGTTCCCAAAAGAACTTCCATTTTTAGTAGTATTTTTTTACTATACCACCATTAATAGTGTTCAATTTACCCTTATTTTACCTTTTCACCACTCCAATACAAATTGTAAATTTTTTTCATCATTTTAAGTATACTCAACAACTTCGTCTTAAAATTTATGTTTCTTCATCTTAAGAAATTATTTGGGGGCAGACGAGATTAAATAATTTTTTAAATAAACTCAAAATTTGGGAGGGCTTTAGTTCCTTAGATCAGCCACTACATGTGTATATT
Source organism: Salvia miltiorrhiza (assembly GCF_028751815.1). Taxonomy (NCBI): domain Eukaryota; kingdom Viridiplantae; phylum Streptophyta; class Magnoliopsida; order Lamiales; family Lamiaceae; genus Salvia; species Salvia miltiorrhiza. The sequence continues at coordinate 66,439,222 of NC_080388.1, read as the reverse complement.
TATGATGTCATCTAATACAATAAGTCAATAATATTGTGTGTTATATACAGTGGCAGAGCCCCATAGAGGTTCAGCCCACCCAAAATTTCAATTTTTTTATTTTTTTTATTTTTAAGATTCAATTAAGAGAAGAAAAAGAGAACAAAACATAACTTGTTTAATCATATACATTAATAAGATATTTTTCAACAATAAATGCGAAAAGATTTTACAATATTTTCAATTGATGAGTATACATCGAAATCAATTGTCATTGGTTTCTCAATAAAAAACAACTAATTCATTAAATATTTATTCTTAAGTTATGTTTAGTATACTAGATCTATTTAATTGTATCAAAATATTATTAATTTTTATAACTTATATAATTATATGGATTGACAAAAAAAATGGCTCGAGCCCTCTAATGAAAATTCTAAACTCAGCCACTGGTTATATATATAGGACATGCATAGTGAAACATGAGGTGGAAAACAAAGATGGAGACGAAAATTACGTACCATCATCACATTGCTATGTACTCCTGTGCTAAAATTTAGAGGGTGTTTGGCTGAGCTTATAAACTTCTCAAAACAGTTTATAAATAAGCTCCTCCAAAGTGTTTGCCAAAATAAGTTCTCAAATAGCTTATAAGCTCCAAAAATAAGTTCCAAGAGCTTATAAGCTCTTCAAAAAATAAGTTCATCTACCCCAACTTATTTTTTTATAATCTCATATGCAACAATCATTTTACAAATATTTTTCAACTATAATTTATTATTTTCATTATATATCATTCAAGTTCATTTTTCTTCAATTTTCTTTCTCTAACAAAAAATTCTCTCTCTAGCTTATAAGCTCAATTATCCAAACAATTTGACAACTTATAAGCTCTTAAAAATTATATTTTATAAGCTCTTGAAACATCTTATAAGCTCCAAGAGCTTATAAGCTCTTTAAAATAAGCTTAGCCAAACACCCTCTAGACTTACCAAAAAAAGATGTCATTGCTAAATTTACCACTGGTATGATTGCTGCATGATCTTGCTCAACCATTTGCTGACGATGTTGTTGCGTTTAAGCGAGTCATTTTATCAAACACGTGTAGTATGTGCATTTATGGGTGGCAAAAAATGAGATACAATACTTTTTAATCATTTTTTTTACTGGGGGGAGGAGCAGTGGATTTTGAACTCTAGATCTCACTGTTTGTAGACAGAAGTTCGCACCGCTTGGTGTCTCCTTAGGGACAAAATTATCTTTCAATGCTAGACTTTAGTCATTTCCAAACGGGTTAATTGTAGTCTTTACCTTATTTGAAAGACAAAAACAAAAATATACCCACTATAAAAGAAATGTATAAAAAGTACCCATTTTGAGGTTGAAATGATTAAGATGCCCTTAAGAAGAAGAAAAATCTCAAACAAGTCCCCTTCCCCCCAAATCGCAGACACAGCCCTAGCCTCTTCTATTTCTCTTTCTATCTCGCTCCACCGCGCCTCCGACGCCTCCGCCGTGGCCTCCCGCCCCTGCCTCCCACCTCAACCGCCCAGCCTCTCTTCTGCCCAGCCGCACCACCCTCTTCTCTCTCTCTCTCTCCACCGCTTCCCCCCTTCTCCCAGATTTGTCTCCGCCGCGATGCCTCGCCACGGCGTGCCTCTGCGTCGCCGTGCCTCGCCACGCTGTGGCGCCTCCTCCTTCGTCGACGGCGTCAGTGATAGAGACACCCAATCCACCTGCAAAATCGAGTAAAAGACATCTGCAAAATTTGAGCAAAATCAAATTGCGCCATGTTGGCGACTGCGGCGCCTCCTCCTCCGCGCCTCGCCTCGTCGCGGCGCTCTTTCTCTAGATCTGCTGCAACAACGCTCCTCTGTTGCGCCGCTCCTCCGCCTCGTTGGTTCAGTGCTCAACAATCCAATGCTCGACGGTTCAGTGCTCGACGCTCAATTGCTCGACAACTATTGCTCGACGCTCGACATCTTCAGTGCTGGATGCTCGATGCTCGACATTTCAGTGTTGGATGCTCGACACCTCCGCCTCGCTCGACAGTTCAGTGCTCGACACGCGATGTTCGACGCTCAATGCTCAAGGTGTCGAGCAAACTATTGCCCGACACTTCGATGCTCGACACTCGACACTTGAGTGCTCGACGCTTCAGTGTCGAGCAATGCGCGAATGACACATAAGGGTAAAAATATTTTAAGTGGGCATAATTTGTTGTTTTGTAAATAATGGGTATTTTTTATGTTTTATCTTTCAAAAATGGTATATCCCATTTTGCCTCTTTCCAAAATTATTCATCAAATGTTAAGAGTCCAAGACTTTTTAAAGTATTGGATTGAGATTCTGTAGGATTTTGAAAGTCTGAGTGTATTCAATCCAGACTTTTAAAAGTCCTTTAAAATCCAGAGGTATTCAATTCAGATTTTTTAAAGTTTTTTAAAATTCAGAGGTATTTAAACCAGACTTTTTAAAGTCTTTTAAAATTAGGTGGTATTCAACATTTCATGGATTTTAACAATCCATGGATTTTGATGGATTTGTCAAAAAAAAATACAAATGACGAAATCTGAGCTTCAGACTTGAGATTTCGATGGATTTCTCTAAACTCCACGCGACTTTACGTGGAGTCTATGAATTTCGAAAGTCCTTTAAAATTTATGGACTTTTTAAAGTCCTTTAAAATCTTACAGAATCTCAATCCAATACACCCCTGTTCTACTACCCCATATAATATAATGTATGATTATCTGCGTATTACTTAAATGAATTGCAACCATTAATTTCCAAAAAACTCGTCAATCATCTTTAGGAATTTTGTTACCAAAGTATCACAAAAAGACTCAAAAGTGAGAAGACCAATCACAAAAAGGGAGATGGTTTAGTCTATACATAAGGGGTGGGTGACAAAGCCTATAACACTAAAAAGAGTGTTAATTTTACACCTTAAGAGTGTGCAAATTGTTGAATATGTTTATATAATTTAAGTTTATATTGATTTCAAAGACTATCAATTTTCGAAAAGACAATTTTTTTTAAGACTATTAATTTTCTTTATTATACGGATCAACCTCAAAAGTTATCAGTCAAACTCAAACTTTATATTTTTAAGACCAAACACACTAATTAAACTTAATAATAATATACTTATTTTATAATCTAACTCAACAAATCTCTATTTACAAAAACACACTTAATAAATTAATTTTCTTCTAAAATCTAGTTTGAGTCAATAATTGGGGTACTAAATTTTTTACCTACGTTAGGTTTGAAAAAAAAAGGTGAATTTATTTGAAAATGTAAACAACATAAAGTATGAGAGAAAATACTCTATGATATATTTTATGTGCAACATTCACATAACTGATATTTACCTGAAGGGCGAAAAAATCAATTTGGAGGATTCGAGTATTGGAGGGAGCGAATTTTTTTACTAATTTTTTAAATATCGTTATTCAACATTATATACTATCTTATTTAACATTATATACTAGCTAACTTATTCATTAGTTTCACTTCTCACGAAAAATAGCGATCTCGCTATTACCTAACCCTATACACACACACACACACACACATATATATACACTTATAATTTTTGTTGAATTATAACGTGAGATTTTATTCTAAATCAGTGAATTACCTGCACAAGTGTGGAAGCTAGAAGACGAAAAAAGATTATGGAGTACACAAAAAAGGGTGATGGTATATTGTATTGCAGAGTACGTACATTGCAAATGACTAGAGAGATCTATTTATAGGATGGGCTTAAGGATAAAATAGTAATTTCCTCCCCAGGTCACGCGATGTGCGTGTAACATGATGACAGAGCTGAAACCGGCGCGTCTGGATTTGTTAGCTTTTAGATCTTGATGACATTAGCACATTGCTTCCTATCTGAGCAGAATTCTCCTTCGATCTCTGTCGGGCCTTAACATGGGGAGGAAATATGACACTTCTGAAACTCTTTGTCGACTCATACCTACCTCCAGTCTTCAGCCCTAAGGACGCTTTAAGATGACCCCGCCTCTTATCACTTCTGGCCTACCTCCACGATGTTTGGACAAAGCTGCTTATATCCTCCGTGTACTCCACTTTATACAGAGCTGTTGGTTGATTCTTCTAGAGACGTTCTTCCACGCGCTCAATCCGATGCTTGCTTCACTCGCGTACACGTGTAACGATCTCAATTACCCACTTATTCTACTCCTTATCAATTTTATTATAAAATTATTGATCCTAGTTGAAATTTATTAATGTAATTAAAACTAACAAATAGTAAATTCGAGTTGTGAAATTACCATGGCTGATTATTAATTAAATACTAAGAAGTCAAGTTTAAATATAAAATATTAGTCAATATTAATTAGTTTTTTATATAAAATATCACACTTCATTAAAAATTATTAATAAGAAATTGAAACTAAAAAAAGTTGTAAGTTGCAATTATGAAATTATTATATGTAATTATCATTAATTAAAAAATGAAAATTTAAAATATTATTATAATTTTCAATTTAATATAGTCAATATTAATTAGTTGTAATTAAAATAGTAAATGCACTAATCTAATCTAGCTAGTTTCTTCTTCTTCTTTTTTTTTTTAAAATCTAACTCAATTAATAGCTAATTACCAAAATATACCCAATGAATTGAATTTTTGTAAAATCTAAAATGGGTGTGCCAAGTTGTTGGCTAAGGTTAGATTTGAAACAAAGTCAATTCACTTCATATGTTTTTGTAAATATTGATGTATTGGAGTATTTGAAAATAAATAATTTTATTGGGTTAGATTAGTATGTTTTTGTAAATATTGATGTATTGGAGTATTTGAAAATAAATAATTTTATTGGGTTAGATTATAGTATGTTCGGCCTATTTTTCATTTAACTTGATTCAATGAATTATGTACGTGTATTTCAAATGTGATTATTACTTTTGTATTGTTCGCAATTATCAAGCGAATACCGCAAGTAGAGATTGTGGATTCACAAAATCTCCTCGAGACCCGGGTGTACGGTATATTCGAGTCGTACTTGACACGAATCTAATCTAATTGGACTATTCTACCTGAATATTAAGTGTTAGTGTCATTTCGATATAGTGTTAGTGTCATTTACATGTAGTGTTGATGTCATTTTAATATAGTGTTAGTGTCATTTGTAAAATAAAATAGTATTAGTGTTATTTTCGAAATAGTTCATTTGTAAAACAAAATAGTGTTAGTGTCATTTCAATATCGTGTTAGTGTTAGTGTAATTTCAAGAAAAAATGGGTCAGGATAGTTCAACTGGATTAGGATTCGGGTCGGGTACAACCCGAATGTACGGTACACCCGGGTGTACATGAGACCACCTTTTGTGAATTTTATAAGTACAATAAATAAATATATTAGAGGCAAAATGGGATATAAGATGGATCATAAAATATACCCACTTTTTTAAAAAACAATAAAATCTACCCACTTAGGATATTTTTACTCTTATGTATCATTTGCGCATTGCTCGACACTGAAGCGTCGAGCACTCAAGTGTCGAGTGTCGAACATAGACTGTCAAGCATCGAGGTGTCGAGCAATAGTTCAAATTAAACTATTGCTCGACACCTCGAGCATCAAGCGTCGACCATCGAGTGTCGAGCATCGCGTGTTGAGCAACTGAGTGTCGAGCACCGAACTGTCGAGCGAGGCGGAGGCGTCGAGCGTCGAGCATTAAACTATTGCTCGACACCTCGAGCATCGCGTGTTGAGCAACTGAGCGTCGAGCACTGAACTGTCGAGTGTCAAGCAATAGTTCAAATTGGGAAAGGAGGCGACGCTCCGTTGTAGTTCGCTGGAAATAGGGGGAGTCAGGGGGGAGAGGGCAGTCGGTGGTGGCTCGACGCCACTGTTGTCACCGACCGGAGTGAGTAGAAGAGAGAGTGAGACAGAGACGTGATGAGGAAGAAATGTCGCGATTTCAGATCTTGGGTTGGGGAAAAAGGGTCGCCGGCGCTGCTGCTTGAGACAAGAGCGGCGGCGACGGCAGCTGGTCTAGGCGCGTGTGTTTGTGAGGGCGAAGGGCGACGGCGGCGGTCAATCGTTGCTGTCAGCCGGACTGTAGAGAGATGGACGGCTGAGCCTTGAGAAATAGAGGGAGAGAGATCTGCCTTTGGCGGCGCTGGCGTGCGTGGAGCCGTCAAAGTCGCGCTGGAATGAGAGAGAGAGAGAGAGAGGAGAGTGGCTGCCATTTTGGGGGAAAGTGGATTTGTTTGGTATTTTTTTCTTGTTTTAAGGATATCTTAATCCTTTCAATCCTAAATTGGGTACATTTTATACATTTATTTTATAATGAGTATATTTTTATTTTTTAAATAGGGTAAAGACTACAATTAATCCAATATATTATGTACTTGTAAACATGATACTAAATAAAATAAATATTAACGACTGGAGTTGCTGTCACATGTTAACAACTTTAAATCTGGACTTCTTTTAATTCTTTAAGTGTTTATTTTTAAAAATGGGTATCATTGGATCCTGCGACTGAGAGGCTGCGACATTAGCTAGTCGATGACAAAGTGTGGCGTTTTCTTTTTGTGAGAAAAAAAGATGGTCGGTTTAGTGGGCGCCACCAGTCGGTGCCGTGCTCCGCCGCCGCTCTTATTACCACCGCCGCCGTAACATGATTGCCCCCTAGTAAATATATTAACTAACTAATTAATACTATACGAATAGTAGTATAATAATTACTACATAATCACTAATTAGTTTTTATCTAAAAAATGTAATTAATAATTGTGTAGCCACCGTTAATGAGCGTTTGACCAACTTAGACGTTTTAAAAAATAAATATGGGGTAGGATTTGGTGTTGCTATCGATTTCGGATTTATATTTTACCATTAATTTTTATACGTATTATTTATTTGATACATGAAAATTTTGAATCTATGAGCTCATCATCGGACACTGCATATTCTTTTCGTAAAAGTTTGAGCTAATTTATTCAATATTACTCTGTCTTTCTAATTCAAAATAAACAATCAAAATAATAAATAACAAGTTTTTCTCTTCCCCAAAGCTTTTGTTAGTTGAATGTGCTACTATATATTAGGCCTTGGTAATAGGAGGGCATGCCTCTGATTAATTTAAACTAAATTTAAATATATAACTGATATTCATGTTGACCAAAGACAACAACAAACATTCGAAACTTATTATCCAAACCAATTAAGTCAATTAAATTATAAATGAAATAATCATTTTCTTACCGTGTAAACTAATCTATCTATCTATATCTATATATATATAAAAGCTCAACCACTTATATAAATAGTAAGTTATGTTTTCCCGCCAAAATCACTTTACTATTTTTAGAAATAAACTTTTTTTTATTTAATTTTAATTTCGTCTACTTCAGATTATATGAAATTTTTTTTTGTAATTTTTCATGTTGCCCCATTTAAAGTATTAGTTCATTTTTTATCTTTTAAATATTTTATATTTATGAATAAAATGTAAACAAACAGTTCAATAAATAATTATAATATTATTAAAATATTTATATTGATAAGATTTATGATTAAAATTGTACTTTAAGATATTTATTTATTATTTCTTAAATATTTAATCAACATATGTAAAACATTTAAATCTATATATATATAAAAGCTCAACCACTTATATAAATAGTAAGTTATGTTTTCCCGCCAAAATCACTTTACTATTTTTAGAAATAAACTTTTTTTTATTTAATTTTAATTTCGTCTACTTCAGATTATATGAAATTTTTTATTGTAATTTTTCATGTTGCCCCATTTAAAGTATTAGTTCATTTTTTATCTTTTAAATATTTTATATTTATGAATAAAATGTAAACAAACAGTTCAATAAATAATTATAATATTATTAAAATATTTATATTGATAAGATTTATGATTAAAATTGTACTTTAAGATATTTATTTATTATTTCTTAAATATTTAATCAACATATGTAAAACATTTAAAATTTAAGTTAATCAAACATTATGATTGTGTATCAAATTATAATTTCAAAAAATTAATTATAACATAATCATAGTTCTATAATTTATTGGATTAGTTATTTTTAATCTCTTAAATATGATATAGGTAATAGTTATATTATATATAATTTTTTAAAATGGAATATATAGTACATATTTTTGTATAAAATGATCATAAAATGGTCACGCATGTTCAGTAAATGTAAATAAAAAATTTAGTAAATGTAGAAATTAGAGATGTAACAAGTAGTGGTGATAATGATGATTATGCATCTACCCATCTCCTTGAGGATATATTACTTAAAGCATTTGATGTCAGTTCAATAAATAATTATAATATTATTAAAATATTTATATTGATAAGATTTATGATTAAAATTGTACTTTAAGATATTTATTTATTATTTCTTAAATATTTAATCAACATATGTAAAACATTTAAAATTTAAGTTAATCAAACATTATGATTGTGTATCAAATTATAATTTCAAAAAATTAATTATAACATAATCATAGTTCTATAATTTATTGGATTAGTTATTTTTAATCTCTTAAATATGATATAGGTAATAGTTATATTATATATAATTTTTTAAAATGGAATATATAGTACATATTTTTGTATAAAATGGTCATAAAATGGTCACGCATGTTCAGTAAATGTAAATAAAAAAATTAGTAAATGTAGGAATTAGAGATGTAACAAGTAGTGGTGATAATGATGATTATGCATCTACCCATCTCCTTGAGGATATATTACTTAAAGCATTTGATGTTCCAATACAAGACATCATTTTAAACACTTACTCGTCCTACTCTAACAACATCAACAATTATAATTTTTATTTGAAAGAACGAGCAATAAATGTTCCTATTCATATATTGTACAACATAAAATTTTTAACATTAATAAAAAATTAAAATTTTAAATCTACATAATACTTTAAAATAATATTTTATTATCAAAAAATAATATTTCTCGCACGGGAGCCAAACTACATATGTATATATTTTAGTACTGTATATATTTCAGTAGAAATTTTGTATAAGTTATTGAGGTGGTCACTTGTACACCCGGGTGGTATGTACACCGGGATGTAAATGACACTAACACTAACATTATTTGTTTTACAAGTGGCACTATCATGTTATATAAATAACATTATCTCGAAATGGCACTATCACTATATTGAAATGACACTATCATATTATCGAAATGATACTAATACTCTGGGTGTACCGTACACCCGGGTGTACAGGAGATTTTGTGTGTAAGTTATTTTAATACAATGTGTATATATTATACTATCATCTTTAATTTTGTCATATATTTTTTAATTTGAACGAAATTATTCAGGGCAAATTGTGAAATGGGCTAAAGTTTATGTATTTATATTACAACTGTATATAGTTAAAAAAATACCAAAATTCACTAATTACATTGTGGATTTACAGTCAATTAATGCCTAAAAAAAACATGTTAAATGCAAATTAGTAAAAAGTAATTAAAAGTTCCAAAAACTCTTTCAAGACTAATAGAAAATTTGAAAGAAAAATATCTAGAAATGTTGATGAAAATTTTAAATAAATAATAATAATCATTAGATAAAAAGTTTTTGTCAAAATCCTCATCATTCATTTGATTAGCCTCCAACTATAAGATGGTTTAATCTTCATTTAATGTTATTATCGTTATTAGAGCTATTTTATAAAATAATACAATAGAATTTTATAATCTAAACATAATATTTTAAATTTTTTTTTTACTATTTTAATTAAGTAGGTATCATCATGCATCGCACGGGAGTAATACTAGTAATAATTCAATTTTGAAAACATGTTGTTATAACTTTTGATCCATCGCTAGAAAAAGGACTTAGGATCTTTATTAGTCAATGCCTCAATTTATTAGCTATCGAATATTTTAAAAACTATTCATAGTATTTGATGAAATTTGAATTTCGACCTCAAAATATTATCCTCCTAAGTCCTCATTATATGTGATTTAGATTCGAGTTCGACCAAATGAATGCTCTAATATGACGACAAGTTTTAATTTTGACTTGTGCAATATATTTTTGTCAGTCACAATATTTATTTTATCAATCATAACTATAAACACCATTAACTTTCGCATCAAGTAACAAAGGAAAATTTGAATAAATCAATAATAAAGGTTTTTTTAGGAGGAAAATCTCAGTAAATTAATAATAAAAGTGTTAGGAGAAAAAATTCCTCATTTAAATTTTCATATAAAGAGAAGCAGTTGAAATAGTAATATGAAAAGTAAACAACATTTTCTTTTACACTTTACTTATATAAAACCCAACTAAAAAAAATTCATTTTATTTTATTTTCTAAAATTTGGATCCAATTATTCTTCTGATATTCTTGTTCTTTTCTTCATTCTACCGCCTAACAGTCAATTTTACTTTTGAAGACTCAGAGAATATATACATACATATTATACATAAATATATCACCTAAAAAAATATACATATAAAAGTACGCGCAAACACATATACAATCACACAGTATTTGTATTGATAAACCCCCATTTGAGATCATCTACTGAAATTCCAACTTCTCCTTCTCTCCTCAATTTCCCCGATCTCGCCGTCTCCGGCAACCTACCACCGTTGATCGGAGTCTGCTCATTACTCGCCGATATGGGTAGGTTTCCGATCCAGTACTGTTGAACTAAATTTTCAGTTTTGTGCAAAGCAGAATCTTCAATCTCAGTGATCTGTTCTTATCAAGTGTAAAGTTATTGCTAGGGGATTAGAATGCCAATCTAGCATGTTTCATTTGTTAATTTAGTTGAATAGCTGATTTTCAGTTTCTTCGACATGGATTGAAAGTAGGTCAAAATTGTCTGCTTTCTTGTTCTTGGTCTGTTGTTTTGGTGGCTATTAGTTCAAGTGTTTTCGAGAAGTAGGGTTTTGGTGCCCTGATTCTTTGAGCGACTCGGATGGAGTTCATATATTTGGATTTTGGTTCGGAAATATTTCATTTGGTTTAATCGTGATTGGAGCTCGTGTCTGATTTGAAATTCGTGTCTGTTTTATGGTGCTAAACGTTACTTCCGATAAATGAACCAGATTTTTTGTTCAGAAGTGAATGAATTTGCAGAAGTTACTTTCTTTCTTTAACACAACTGTCATTTACTTTTCCAGATAAAAGAGACCATTGTTGCTCAACTCACCTCATAGAAGGGGATGGTACTTTCAATGTCACCGGAGTTGACAATTTTGTGAAGGAAGTTAAACTTGCTGAATGTGGGCTGTCTTATGCTGTTGTAGCCATCATGGGCCCTCAGAGCAGTGGTATGAATTCTGGATTTCAAGAAACTAGGCTTTTGTATTATTGGTTATTCAGTTTCAAGCAGGCATGGATTACATTCTGCTTGACATTTTGTCTTATGTACTTTTGGTGATTATGGAATGGATATATGCTAAATTAGCTACCAACTTTATCAATAAATATTTTTGTAATACACTTTATGAAATTTGGCAGGGAAGAGTACATTGTTGAATCACCTGTTTGGTACGAATTTCAGAGAAATGGATGCTTTAAGGGGGAGGCATGTACCTCTTGACTGAGCTTAAACTATTTTTCTTCTCTATTCGGATGTAAGAGAACATTTGGATCTTTTCAGGTCACAAACCACAAAAGGAATATGGATGGCACACTGTGTTGGCATTGAGCCTTGTACTCTCGTTATGGATTTAGAGGGTAGCGATGGAAGAGAAAGAGGAGAGGTGCAATTGAATTACTACTTGTTGACTTGACATGTATCCATTGATTTGTCTCATGCCTTATCTCTGCACTATTAGAGATCTTGAGAGATTTTATCCATGTCATTTCGTACTCATTTTTTCTGGGTTATCTAATTTATTGTCAAATTGCACACAGTTCTCATTCCAAGCTTTTGATGGTTCTTCACCTATACCTTGTTATTCTATTATTGTAAATCTGGATTTCTGAAGATAATCTTGCACCCTGGTACATGCATTGTGTTTTCACACCCTCAATCTTCTTTAAGCCTTTGATACGTCATGGCGAACCTAGGAATTTTCCTATTGATTGCATTCATTGGCATTCCAATTTTGATAATATTGCTCATTAGCTTCAGGTTCTTATGCATGTATGTGTTTATTTGAGTTCAGTTATACCCATCTTCGTATAAGTTTCTTACTATTTTACTTCTTTTCAGGATGACACTGCATTTGAAAAGCAGAGTGCTCTTTTTGCTCTTGCAGTTTCTGACATAGTGCTCATAAATATGTAAGAGTCTTGTTAGCACGAATTGTGTCTGGTTGTCATGTTATTGGTTTGACTGGTTCTTATTGTTCTTTAACTAATATTGATCTAGTTGTTACAAACTTACAGTCTTATAGTTTTTATCTGGAGATGCTAAGGCGAAAAAATATTATGCAGGTGGTGTCATGATATTGGGCGTGAACAGGCTGCTAATAAACCCCTATTAAAAACTGTATTTCAGGTGACCTATCACTGTAATCTATGCACAATGCACCAAAATTTACCACTAGATCTGCTGATTTATCTATTACTGTGGACAGGTTATGATGAGATTATTCAGTCCCCGTAGAACAACTTTGATGTTTGTTATTCGTGATAAAACCAGGGTATGTTTTCCTTCCTAGTTTATAATTTTGATTCTTTTAGACTATCAAGATGTATGGTGCATTTGTTCCGTCAAATCAATTGCCAACATTCTTGTTTGCTTTGTATTGTGATAGACACCATTGGAAAACTTGGAGCCAATTTTAAGGGAAGACATCCAGAAGGTACATGATGTGCTGCAGCTTGTACCTATACCTCTTGTAGGCTTTATTGCAGTTGGTTTCTAACATTCTTCTTTCCATGTTATCTGCCCACTTTTTGGAAGATATGGGATTCTGTTCCTAAGCCAGAAGCTCATAAGGAAACTCCATTAAGTGAATTTTTCAATGTAAGATATTGCTGATTAATAAAATTTTACCTTTCTTTGTAATTGTGTAAAATACTTAATCTAGTTCTTTTGTTAAATGATTGAATGACAGGTTGAAGTTGTGGCTCTCTCTAGTTATGAAGAGAAGGAAGAACAATTTAAAGAGCAGGTTTGTGTTATTGTTTGAATTCTTCCAAGGTATTAACTTTATATCAAAGGGTTGTGCTCACTAAGGAATGGGGAAGAATGGGTAGCTTTTTCATATGCAGATATGAATCCTAACATTAGTTATTATTATATTGTGTTTTTGTTGAAGGTGGCGAGTCTTAGACAACGGTTTTTCCATTCTATCGCACCTGGTGGGCTTGCTGGGGATAGGCGTGGCGTGGTGCCTGCTTCAGGATTTTCATTCAGTGCGCAGCAGATATGGAAGGTCATTAAGGAAAATAAGGACCTTGACCTGCCTGCTCACAAGGTATATTAAACTTAATGTCTGTTTCAAATCCACAATTAACTGTTCATGCAATCTCTTTCATGTAACTTATCGTTTAATCATAGGTCATGGTAGCCACTGTACGCTGTGAAGAGATTGCAAATGAGAAGTTTTCATCCTTTGTTGAGAATGAGGTACTTTCTCCAGTTTTACAGGTTATTGATTAGTACTCTGACACTAGTGCAAGTATTTCATTTTTTTTTTTTTGCATATTATATGAAGGCATGGCGTCAATTAGAAGAGATAGTACAATCGCAACCTGTACCTGGGTTTGGGAAGAAGCTGACTGCTATTCTTGATGTTTGCTTATCAGAGTAAGTGAATGGCTTGTCTGCATCTTTTTCTAGCTATTCCATAATAATTATATTTGCATGCCATGGTGGAGTTTTTGTCACTATTGACAAAATTTACAAGTTTCTGTAGTTAATGGTTTGTCCATGAAACGGTACATTGATGATGCAATGTTAAACCTTTTGCCCAGAGCAAGGACCAGTTTGTTGCAATCTTAAAGTACTGGTGTTGTTAGATGACTTTTAAAATATTGCCTTTGATGAGTGTGATTTAGACGCTCCTCATATTGGAACCATAGGGCACTGAAGTGATCTCATGGCATGGATCTGGCAATCGGTACATTGAAATGACATTCTTAATAACTGATTACTATGAAATATTGCCTTTGAGCAGTGTGGTATTGAGGAACTTTAGGCTCTTTGTTGTCTGGGGCCTTAAGAGTATTGAAGTTGATAACATGGTTGAGGGATCTGGTTATGGGAAATATGGAGGACTTTCATCACATCTGACTGATCTGAGTGCTCTGAAGATTATAGGCTTTAAAATATGCTGAAAAAAGTATGAATGTTGTCCCTCAAGTTTACAATACGTCCAGCTTATTCTACATTGGATGGATGAGTAAACCATTTCCTCTTCATCACAAATATAAAATCTTGTGTCTAGTTGGTAAGTTAGACTGAGTTTTTGGTGATGAGGACATCTGTTATAAGTATTTTACTATGTTAAGAAAAGAAAAATGAATATCATCGTTGGTTAGTTAGACTCAGTTTTTGGTGATGAGAACATCTCTTATAAGTATTTTACTATGTTAAGAAAAGAAAAATGAATATGATGGTTGGCTGTATCATTTTACATGTTTCATTCTCTACCTACTTTTGTGATTGCGAAGGTAAACTTCTGTATTCATCGAGAAGAAAATGGGTTATTTTCTTGGTGATTATTTTCTTGGCTGCATTGGGGTGAAATAAGCTTCCAGAAAAACCAATTAATTCTCTTTACTTTGGACTGTATACTATATTGGCTCTGTTAAAATCAGGATCCCTAAATTGTATGTTGTGTTTACTCTTGCCTTTAATAGGTATGATACAGAGGCTACATATTTTGATGAAGGTGTTAGATCTTCAAAGCGGAAACAATTGGAAGAGAAGCTTTTGCAAGTAATTGTTCTTAAGCTTCATATTGTTTCTAACCTTACATTTCTGGTTTGACACTTTACATAAACAGGAGTTATCATGCATGACTCAACTCTTGGTCTCCTTTCATTAGCAAGACATTGGTAGTTTTCCATACAAGAGTTGATGTTCAGGGGTTGAGGGCGTGGACAGATCCATTTTTACTTTCCTTTTCTTCTTTTCTTTAACAGTTTATTTACCTTTTCTTTTAATTGTTTATAAATAGCTCATCCAACCAGCATACCAGTCCATGTTGGGACATATATGCTCTGGGACCTTGGATAGATTCAAAGAAGCATTTGAGAATACCTTGAATGAGGGTAAAGGATTTGCTGTGGCTGCTCGTGACTGCACCAATTATTTTATGGCACAGTTTGATGAAGCATCTGCAGGTACAGTTCTATACATAAAAAGTGCCATGCCTGATGTTACTTGGATGGATAAGAATTCTTTTCACTCAATTACGAGATTCACTTTTTTTTCTTCTTCTTTCTTTTCTCATCAAATGATAACATCTTGGAAGGCATTTGGATGAGGCACATAGCATTACTGCTAGTGGCTACTTAGAGATATTTTGTTCTTTTTTAGTAAAGCTCTAGGATTGTTCCCGATGAGGTTGAGAACATTTTGTCTCGTGACTAATGATGAACTGAACCTTAGTGTCAGAATTCACTGAATATATTGTTGTGAGTGGGAATATCTTGATTTGATGCCCTCCTGCATGATTTGTAGATGCACAGATTGGTCAAACAAATTGGGACTCTTCTAAAGTGAGAGAGAAGCTTAGGCGAGATATAGATGCTCATGTTGCTGCAGTTCGTGCTGCGAAGTTATCCGATCTTTCTACCCTTTTTGAGGTATGCAATGCTGCCTAGTCCAATCCATGTAGAATCTTCTTAGTAGGATTATGCATATAGTTGACTTTTTCAAGCTCTAGTTTATAATATTATTCCAACTTATGCCACAAAAGAATACAATTTTAGATTATGCAAAGCATATATCTATATAACTGATTTGCTATCAAGTTTGGGGTGATCAATTCTTAGCTGCACCCCTCATCAGCACAAAATAGCTGGTTCGTGAGACTAGGCATTTGGAATTATGTTACAATAACCAGAAAATTTGGTGAGCGTTTTGTATTATGTAATTCTAGCTTCTCCCACTGATAGTTTCCATGGACAGAAAAAATTGAACGAAGCATTGGCTGCACCTGTTGAGGCTTTGTTAGATGGAGCCAGTGATGACACATGGCCAGCAATAAGAAAGCTTCTTCGCCGCGAGACTGAAGCAGCCATTAGTGGGTTTTCCAGTGCACTTTCTGGTTTTGAAATAGATGATACAACAAAGGATAAAATGCTTGTGAGGTTGGAGGATCATGCAAGAGGGGTAGTAGAAGCAAAGGCAAAAGGAGAAGCTGGAAGGGTTCTGAGCCGCATGAAAGACAGGTGAGAGCTGTGTTCTGTTTATTAATATCGCGACCTGGTGCCATGTCTTGGAGATTTTTCTCATACTTGTCTACCGTTGTGAACTAATCAGACTATTGCTGGCAGGTTTTCAACGTTATTTAGCCATGATTCTGACTCAATGCCACGTGTCTGGACTGGGAAGGAAGATATTCGAGCAATCACCAAAACTGCTCGCTCTGCTGTATGACACTCTTCACTACTTTTTACAGTGGGATTACTGGTTTCCTGTAATGAGATATTAATTTTGTCATGAATGCTCTTGTTTCCGGGTCCAGTCTTTGAAACTACTTTCTGTTATGGCTGCTGTTCGTTTGGATGATGATGCTGATTCTATTGAAAACACATTGTCCCTTGCTCTTGTTGATCCCAAAAGTGGGGCTGCTACCAGTAGGGGTATTTCAGCGGACCCTCTTGCCTCAAGTAGTTGGGATGAGGTATTTATCGTTACTTTTTATACTTATATTATTCGCATTCATGCTTTTACAGAGTGAAGTCATTTATGTGTATCTTGAACCTACTAGGTAAAATAATATTTGCTTTAAGATTTTTTTATTTATTATTAATTAGTGATTGGTTTGTATGATATTCTTCTTGATGTATGAGCAATCATCGTAGATAATCAAATGAGGGAGGGATTGCACTTCCATGATTAGGAACTAGGATTTAGATAGCTATTAATGTCTAAAACTAATTACTTGTTGGTAATGGTCATGCTCTATAATATTTTTCTGGGTAGTTCTGGTACTCCAAACTATGATCATCTAACTTCAGCAATTCTGTGGTTGCTCAGTGATCTGCTGTTATCCACCCTGGCACTGATTCTTGGTTTGTGTTTGATTTTTGGGTTTCAGGTTCCATCATCCAAAACCCTATTAACTCCAGTTCAGTGTAAAACTTTGTGGAGACAATTTACTGCAGAGACTGAGTATACTGTTAGTCAAGCGATTGCTGCTCAGGTATACTTGCCTGGTTAAGGCTTTGCAAACTCTTGATGTATCATGCATCATAAAACTACATATTATATAGATATAGATTTTATCCTTGCTTCATGCATCTGTTCACAGATTGGATTTCATATTTCACAGGTGTGCCCTGCATAGTTACTTATATTTTCTTATTTTCCAAATTTTAGGAGGCTAGCAGGCGAAATAACAACTGGTTACCACCTCCGTGGGCAATCCTTGCTTTGGTTGTTTTGGGTTTTAATGAATTTATGACCCTTTTGAGGTATTCTTATCAAATATGATCTGATTTCTTGTTTCTGGGAGGCAGTGGAACTAGCCTAGTAGCAGTTCATACATTTAAATCTTTACACTGATCTTTGCTCATACTATTGTTTCTTTGACAGAAATCCATTGTATTTGGGTGTCATTTTTGTTGGTTTTCTGCTTACAAAAGCCCTCTGGGTGCAGTTAGACATTTCTGGTGAATTCCGAAATGGAGCTGTAAGTCGACTCTCTAAATTATCTTTCAGAGTACAAGCTTCCTTAATTTCACATGTTTTCTCCTGAAATATCTAATTCAGGGCATCCTACTCCTGTTTAGCCCTTTCTTAACTTTTGAAGTCCTAAGTCGAGACATTTCCTGGATAGAGCATAAGTATCTTTAAATACCGGATTAAACAGCTTGTTTTGTTTGGACTAGACATCAACATATAGATCAACTTGGGATACAATGATAATTTACTCGACTATGATTTCCACTATCAAATGTGCCTTCACTCCTATCTGATGTCCCTTGTGTTTCTCTCCTTTGGATCGTGGGAGCAGTTTACATTAACTATTTCCTCCAACATGTTTGAGACATTTAGTCTCAATTTAGGACTTGCTAACGTAATTCAATCAATGCCTGATTTGGTTTATTTTGTTTCATTTCTATTTTACAGCTACCTGGAATTCTGTCGTTATCGACCAAATTTCTCCCTACCGTTATGAATCTCCTGAGAAAGCTGGCAGAGGAAGGCCAAAGGCCTGCTAATGCAGATCCTCAGCAGAACCCTACCATTCCAGCTAAGACCTTACGAAGCACCACAAACGATTATAGTGAAATGTCTTCAAGCGCTTCCTCCGAAGTAACTACTTCTGAAAATGGAACAGAATACTCGAGTCCCTCATCCAGCAAAAAGGTGCAGTAAGCTCTCATTTTCATTTGCTCCTTACATTACCGGATCCTAATTAGTCGTAGCATAATGCTGGATGCTCTTGTGGTTTCGTGATGAATCTATGACATAGAAAGGAATCCAATCAGAGAGGTCGTAGATAATATACATATATATATATATATTCAAATGTGGGTGTCATATCTGTATTTCTTATTTATCCATTCGTCACCTTTGCTTCTGTCTGTCGCGGTCATGGAACGAGTTTTTTACTGCCCTGGCCTTGGTTGTGGTCGTTTTCCTTTACCTTCAGTTTTGTATCATTAGAAAGTGAAAAATCTAAATATGTATTGAATCTCACTGGGAATTTTTATGACCCATTTTGTATGTTATGAAGCAATGCACAGCTCTTCTGATTGATTCTTGGAAGTTTGGAAACAATACTGTTTTGGTCTGTTTTATGAAAATGAGTTTCAGATTTGGCACGTGTAGTTGTGTGTGGCTTCATTAACCAATTTTGCAATATTGCGAATCTCCAACAAAACTATGAACCCGAATACTTGTGCAAGATTGAATCATTGTGGGAGTCGGGACGGGTTAATTAGCTGATCCAAAGCTAGAATAAAAACACATTTTTTTGTATAAAATAAAAATACATTAAAATGTATGAATTTTATGTTGAACATGTTTGAGTTCACTGCATAAAGGTATGAATTGCGAAAAATAAATTTTTTGTTACATTTGGGATTCGAACTCAGGACTTGAATTCATCAAACAAGGTGATGAATTAACTGTAGATCTTGATGATCTCACGGCTTGAAAATTGTTGCTATTTTATACAAAAAATGTATTTTTATTCTAGTCATCTCCTATATATATATAAATATATATATATATATATATAGGGAGAGGTTCAAGAAAGAACCATAAATAAAAGAAGACCGGATAATCATTTTCAGCCATTCGATCATCAAGATCTACGGTGGATGCATCATCTTGTTGGATGAATGCAGATCCTGGGTTCGAATCCTGAAGGGAGCATTTTTTTTAAATTTTTTTAGTGCATTAATTTTAACAGCAAATGCATTAATTTTTTTTACAGTGGATGCATTAGATTTGATGGTTCACCCGTTCTCACAAATAATGTAGTTCTCTCTAGAATCACACCCTATATATATATATATATATATATATATATATATATATATATATAGGGTGCGATTATAGTGAGAACCACACTTATCGTGAGAACATAAGAACCATTAAAATCAATGCATCTATTATATAAATTAATGCATTCGCTATTAAATTTAATGCATCCGAAAATAATAAATTTTTTGCTCCCTTCAGGATTCGAACCCAGGATCTGCATTCATCCACCAAGATGATGCATCCACCGTAGATCTTGATGATCGAATGGTTTAAAATGGTTCTTTGTTCTAATTTTATTTAGTGGTTCTTATTTGAACCTCTCCCTATATATATATATATATATATA
This sequence comes from Salvia miltiorrhiza, assembly GCF_028751815.1. Taxonomy (NCBI): domain Eukaryota; kingdom Viridiplantae; phylum Streptophyta; class Magnoliopsida; order Lamiales; family Lamiaceae; genus Salvia; species Salvia miltiorrhiza. The sequence continues at coordinate 66,419,264 of NC_080388.1, read as the reverse complement.
TATATATATATATATATATATATGGTGTGTTTGCTTTTTATCCCCCTAAATGAAGGGATAACAAAAATTTATGTCTTTAAATGTTTGCTTTCTTATCCCACATTTTACACAAACACCATTTTTCCTTCCTTATTTCCTTACAAACACCATTTTTCTTTCTTTATTTCCTTAAGAAAGCAAACATTTAAAGACATAAATTTTTGTTATCCCTTCATTTAGATGGATAAAAAGCAAACACACCTTAGGATAATCCAAATCTATATTTTAACTCAATAGTATTTTGTTATTTTGTTTGTGTCATGATTACAAATATGAGTTTGGATTCAAATCTATTTGATGATAAGACGGCTTCGCACAAAAGTCCCTCAGCTAGGAAATGGATATACACAAATGCCTTAACTATTTGGTGATTTGGCTCGATTTTAAACTAACCTTACTGAATGTACATCCTCCAGTCTACCATGCCACTTCAAACTTCAAATCTACCATTTTCACTCCATAATGTGACCTTAAATTGACAATAAGTCCTGTAAAATTATTTTGTTGCCATAATTTCAAATAAGTTTTTGTCTTTTGTTTGGACGTTCGGTTTCAAATACTTTTGAAATTATTAGTTGATGCGCTGCCACAGAGTAGTTTGGAGCTTAGCAGATTTATGGGCCTAAAAAAATGAATTCCAAATTTTAATGGAGTGGTACCCATAGCTATATATTGACCAATAATCACAGAGGTAGGTAAATTGGCATAAATCTTTTCATTATTTGTCAACCACCACATCGCAGACTTGAACAATAACTATAAATAGTAATAATATGAGCCACGTTTATACACTTTCTTTCTTTTAACGCACTATTACTATTTACTAGACAGTAAAATCAGTCATGATCTATGTTTATTATTTCTTCTTTTTTAATTTGGGTTTTGACGTATTTTGTACAATTTGGTTTCATAACTTGATATATTAAATGAAAGGAGAAGCTTTTCAAACTAAAATAATATGGTGATCTAATAATGATATGAATAGTTCACGAATTTCACCCATCAAAAGACAATTATGAGGTTCAGTAGGTCCAAGAAATTTGTAGGTACAAATCTGTAATCAGAAAATATAATTTGAATCAAGATCCCAATGGACAATCTTTTTTGGTGTTGAAAACGTTTAGATAATTAGATTGCGATTTATGTGGTAAGATATTTTGCGTTTGAACTAGGGCTGTCAAACCTTGTGGGCCGGGCCGGGCCGGCCCAACCCAGTGGGCCTAGGCAATTTTTTGGGCCGAGTCGGGCCGGCCCAAAATTTCAGCGGGCCTTGAACAATGAAGCCCAGCCCGGCCCTATACGGGCCGCCGGGCGGGCCGGGCCAAAACGGGCCAAAAATTATATATTTTTTTCTTTTTCTTTTTAGCTCCAAAAATTAATAAATTAAATCAAATTTAAAGAAAAAAATGAAGACAAATTCGACCTTAAACAATCTACATCTAAATTACATAATTGACTAAAATTAAATGTAAACAAATATGACTAAAACTAAATGTAAATAATATGAATACAAGTAAAAAAATAAAAACTAATTGCAAAAACAACAAAAACTGAAAACGATTTATTCACAAATTAATTAATACAATAATGAAATCATCTGGAATCAAATAACAACCTCAAAAAATAATAAAAATAAATAAATCTTTCAAGTAAAAATAATTTAATATTGATTGTTGATTGCTAATTTAAATCCTAAGTTAGACTTCGACTCGTCATTGTAGTCAATTAAAGAAATTGACTTAGATTGGGTTGGTTTCATTGGGATTGGCCGATTGAAATTTGGGAGGAGATATAAATTTTTGAAATTTTCACCTTCTATACTGACGGGCCGATTTAGGCCCAAAAGCCCGACGGGTTTTTTGGCCCGCGGGCCGGGTGACCCGGCGGGCCGCATGGGCCGGGCCAGGGAGGCCCGGTTTTTTTTGGGCCTTGAAAATCCTAGCCCAGCCCGACCAAAACTACGGGCGGGCCGAGCAGGCCCATCGGGCTGGGCCATTTTCGGCCCATTTTGACAGCCCTAGTTTGAACAATGGCTTAAATTTAATTTAGGCGGCATACTTATTTTATGGCTTCCAAGCTACTATTATTCTTATTCACTAATGACGCGACTGTACCACATGAGCTAGCTATCATAGCTCTTCGTTTCTAAGCTCTACTCTACCACTTGTGATTAACTGTTTTAGGAAAATAATACTCCCTCCGTCCATGAAGCATGACACACTTCTTTTCGGCACAGAAATTAAGAAATTGGTATTTTGTGTGTTAAGTGTGGCAGGTGAAAAAGTGAAAATGTGAATAAAGGGTAAATTTTTTGTCATTTTAAAAAACGTGTCATGCTTTGTGGGACAGACCAAAAAGGAAACTGTGTCATGCTTCGTGGGACGGAGAGAGTAATTAAGACTTCGATTGTTACAGGAAAGACTTTGAATAATGCAAATGTTGTTCATGTCTAGTGGTATCAGAATCAATAATAAGAACTTTTTTTTTTTGATCGGTAAAATTAAAATTTTATTAAGATAAAAAGCAAGGCACCAGGGATGCCAATCAAAACAAGAAGGAAAGATTGAAACCCTTTGAGCACCACATGGTGAAAGGGATTCTCAACTCCAAAACTTTATAGACCTCATTCCAACTCCAAAGTCTACCCTTGATCTGTAAAACAAGTCTCTCAATATCCCAAATCTTTCCTTGAAAACGACTCTCGTTTTTTTTTTTTCCCATAGTGTCCAAACCGTTCCCACCCATAACGCATTTAGCAATCTTCTTCCTTTCTTCTTTTTGGCAGCAGAGATGAAGGAAGTGTAATGATGGAGAGTACCTCTAGGATTTGCCGTAGAATCAATAATAAGAACTGTCACAAACAAGAAGGAAAAAGTAGACCAAAACATTTTTTTTTCTTTTTTCTTTTTCAAGAGAAAGAAGATGGTCCCAAACCATAACCAAACTTTCCTTTTGGGCAGAGGTCCAAATTAATATATGACGCCTTACCTTTTTCTTTTAAGGGCAGGAGGTCTTTTTTTTAAAATTTCCTATGAGATAGATTGATTTAAATTGTGTTAATTTTCCACATCTTTTGTTTACTTTAGTCCCCATCGACATATCTAAATTGCCCTATGTAAAATCTTATCGGTAGAAAATTAATGTTGTTGTAGATGACGATATATGCAAAGCTTCCTATTTCAGACCATTTATTCTTTACTAATTGTCCTGTGTAAATTCCTCTCAAAAAAAAAAAAAATTGTCCTGTGTAAAAGAAAAAGAGAAATCCTAGTCACTTCACTTGCAGTGGGTATTATATATAATATTTAAAAATATATGTGGCAATAAATTAAATCCATGACCAGGGAAAAAACAAAAGGAAGAAACAATTCCAACATAGACTCTCGTTATATTGTAAATGAGTCGAACGTACAACTGGCAAACTCAGGATCTCAATTTGAAAAAAACTTGTTCAAACTTATTAGTATAAACAAATCAAGTTTGATATTTGTACTCAATATTGTTAATTAGCTCGTTTAATTTTGTACGCTCACCAACTAGGTAAAAAACATAATATTATTAATTTTAATATTTTATACTTTAATTAATGATCATAGGGATGTCAAATGGCTCAAAATTTATGAATTAATCCGAAAATTGAACCAAAAAAAGAGTTATAAATGAAAATTTGTAACGCAAATAAAATATAATAAAAAAACCGAATAGTCCGACAATTCGATAGAATTGACTCAAAAATAACTCAAAATCTAACTGTGAGTGGGTGACCCAACTGGACAAAAATTATGGAGTAATTGATTATTTGATTCTCAAACCATTTATAATAATAATAATAATAATAATAATAATAATAATAATAATAATAATAATAATAATAATAATAATAATAATAATAATAATAATAATAATAATAATAATAATAATAATAATAATAATAATAATAATAATAATATATGTTTGTGAAATGTGTTTCGATTTAATACTCTAAAGTCATATAATATAAAATGTTTTGAAGTGAAAGAAAAATCATTTAGATAAAATGTGTCCAATCATTATCTTTTGGAGATGTATCAATTATTCTGTGAGTCAAAATTAAAATAACATTTATTTTTATGTGTATTTGTTTGTTACAAATATACATAGAACCATCAAAACAAGTATATATAAATTTTTGTAAACTTTCTAGTCCAACAAATTAGCCTGAAATTCGATTAAGTACTGTATAATCGAAACATCATGAATCCAAATCACACAAATATTTTCCAAACTAATTAAATCACCCTTCGCATCCATAAATCGCGGCTATGGGTATATTAAAAAAATGTAGTATTAATCTAGGCGGATATAGGAAATTTCAAAAAATAAAAATCAGTATATGTATAAAATAATAAAAATAATGCGTTTGTAAAAGATTATACACTAGTAATTTGTAAATAAATTTCCAGCTTGTGGGTAGATGACAAAGTTTTCATGTCCATTTGTTTATGTGGAGTGAATGTGGGCAGCTCAGTATTTAGCTACGACGCTCACTTTATTCAATACTATTGGTAACCAAAATACATTTTTCTTTTCTGATTTATTTATTTATGCACCTTTCCAGTTAACATTCTTTATTTATACATTGTTATCTATTTTTAATGTCATTTAAGACGATTCAATTAGGCTGTCTTTTATTAAACATACCGGAGTAAAAAAAAAGTTGGATGGAGCTAGAGTATACTGTATATCAAGCTAGAAAACTAATTGATGCATGACATACTCAATATTAATTCCACAGAACCTAATTTCTAATTTATTTATTTTATTTTAATGAGGCTCAACTCTTAGTATGCTTTTTGTGTTTTTAAGAGTTGTTTAGATTTTTCTTTTTCTTTAATATAAGCCATATTTAATTAATTTGTGTATATATAAAGTATAGTGAGAATTTCAACTTCTACATGCAACATTTAATATGAAACATAAAATAAAAATATGTTAAAGGTCATGGATTGGCAGGATGGAGGGTTTAACTGTTTAAGGTGAGATATCAAATAAGTTGATGTAATATAGAAAAGTGTATAAAATATGTTTATTTAATTTGTTAGGTATTTGTCAGATTTTTATATGATTCACTCAATAAAAGTTTTTTTTTTTTTTGAATTAAAATTACAAGAGGTATCGGGACCTCAACACCACACAACTGTAGGAAAACACGCAGACGGGAATACAACACCACCTAAAGTGGGAAAACATCACTGATACAACTGTGGGAAAACTACACCGCCACCGCTTGCAGACAGGAATACAACACCACCTAAAGTGGGAAAACGCAGGCGGAATTGAACCCAAGACCTTTCACACAAAAGAGAGTCTTTGGAACCTCAACTTTGCCACTAGAGCAATGCCTCATTGGCGATTCACTCAAGAAAAGTCAAGGAATTATTTTTTCGATTACCAAAATTGGGAAGGGCTAAAATAAGAGCATTTATTAAGATATAAAATAAGAATCATTTTCAGCCCTTAGATCATCAAGATCTACGGTTGATTCGTAATCCTGTTGGATGGATTTATGGTCCTGTGTTCGAATCCCAAAGGTAGCAAAAAATTATTTTTCACAATTCATACATTTATACAACGAATTCATACGTGTTCTACATATAATTCATATATTAAAAATTGCTCTTATTTCTTATTTTAAGATGTGCTCTCATGGTAGCCCACCCCACCAAAATTTCATACCATATAGTATAATTTATCTGTTCATATATATATCGGAATCCCATTTTATAAATTCACATAATGCGTCCATTCAAAAACACCCAAGCGGTGGATATCCCTATATGCATAGGGAAAGATGTGTCATATTGGTTTTTAACATATAAATTAATGTGGTTATCTTGATATATTTATACTATATATTAATGAAACATGAGAAATCATTTGTTAAATTATTGGCGGGACGAAGTGAGAAATAATTGTATTTTCTTATTCATGCTTTCGTGAAGGGGCTTGTATATAGTGATTATTCAGCACTCGACATTAATAATTTTAATAATGGTTAGTATAATTGTACTTTCTTCTTTACCAATCTAAATATTTACAAGTGGTCCTGATTCTGTATGGCTGACCCAAAAGGGATTGGTTTTAATTATTTCCATGTTTTAAAAGGTGAATGTTGAGCAGACCCTCTTGTTTCTGGAGACTTCCAAAAGAAATTAACTAGCTACACCTAGAACAACTTCATCATTAGCTTATTTGACTCAAATATTGAGCACAAATGATGAATTGACGGAGATCAATCAAATATTTTAAGGCTCCTTTGTTACAAGGGTTTGTTTGTTACGAGTGATTATTGTGTACATTGCAAACGAGTCATAAATATTTCAATATCGTTGCAAGATTATACGAACCAAATCTTACGTGGATAAGTTCAATAAGATAAAAATATATAAATTAAAACGAGTTAAACGGAGTTAAATATGTACTCCCTCCAACCCATAAAAATATGAATAGTTTTCATTTTTCGTTTTGTCCCATAAAAATATGCGTACTCCAATTATAGTTATAATTATTCCACAATAAACATTACAATCAATGCGAGACTCTTACATCATTCACACTATATTTACAGGATTCCATAAACTCGTGTCGTTCCATACTCTGCATGTTTTTATGAGACGGAGAATATATTTTTTTTCGGGATCCAACTTGAAATTGATTCCAATCTTGAAATTGATCAAATAAAAACAATTAAAATTTCTCAAAATCTCTTATTAAATCGAGCTCGAATGGAATTTCAACTTTTAATTTAATTAATATCCACTCACACTTGCACTCACATAACTCACTGTAGTTAGTGTTAATTAATGTTGTGCATCATGCATGTATATATAATAGGCCATATGAGATGCATGATTCTCACTTCTCAGCAGAAAAATCAGGCAGCTGGCTTTTGTAGGTATGTATGTGTGTATATGAAGAAAGATGAACAATAAAGGACATTGTTTACATGATATATATGTCCCCTAAAAAAATATATAGTACATCTCCAACTGTGGCATTTAATTTCACCATTAAATGCCTTTTTTCCCAGTTAGGATTTCTGTGACATATATTGAGTAATATCCTACTGTAAAAATAATAATTATCCAACTTAATTAGCCAATCTGCTATAACAAGAAAAATATACTACAAAGTCTACACTATATACATAATATTATATATATATGTGTGTGTGCACTGCACTGTGCAGAAAGAAAGTATCTATCTATCTATCTATATATATATATATATATATATATGCATGCTTCTTATTAGTTCTTACATTCACAGAGGATTAAGTCCAACCAGTGAAAGCCACATCAATCAAGATATATATATCTTCTCTCTCTGTGCACTGTGTGTGTGTGTGTGTTTTGTGTTAGTGCCTTGAAATGGGGTTTGTTGGTGGAGGTGACTTTGCAGCTCTGTACTCTTGTTTACTCGTATGCATCGCCACTTTGCTCAGCCTTTGCCAAGGTTGTTGATCCCCACTCTCTCTCTCTTCTCTCTTATACATTACATATGTATGTATATGAATGAATTGGATGCAGCAGCAGGGATGCAGCAGGCGGAGTACCGGTACCCGTTCATCAAAGCCGCGAGCTCGTGGCGAGGCAGCGTGGCGGAGTTCGACTACATAATAGTCGGCGGTGGAACTGCGGGGTGCCCCCTGGCAGCCACGCTGTCCCGTAACTACAGCGTTCTGCTGCTGGAGAGAGGCGGCACTCCCTTCGCCAACTCCAACGTCTCCTTCATGCACAACTTCCACATCGCCCTCGCCGACACCTCCCATACCTCGCCCTCGCAGATGTTCATCTCCACCGACGGCGTCTTCAACTCCAGGGCCAGGGTTTTGGGCGGCGGTACATGCATCAATGCAGGCTTTTACACCCGGGCTGACCAAAGGTACGTACTCCTCTTCTATTTTTAATTATGTTTCTTAAGAAAAGAAAATGGCTTCACTTGAGATGGATTTTCTGTCTTTTTTTTTGTGTAAGGATTGATCGTGAATTAATTTATCTTGGGAGTTTGAGATGGAGATTTCACGCTATATATTTTATTTTATATTCTATATATTTTATCATACGTACTACGTGGTGTGCATTTATATAATAAAATTTCTCAAAGGCCGATTTTTGTTTTGAATTAAATAGATGTTGCCAAAATTAATTTGAATTCACACAAGTCAGGACTTAGGAGTGTATATCCTAAATATAATTAACTACATGGTGATGGTGTGCATGCATTTATGAATTACAGTCGATTTCTTTTTTCTAGTTAGATATATAGACTTCCTTTATTTATACTGTAAGCATGGGTTCAAGTTTCACGTAGCTAGTATCAGTATGATATTAACCACTCTACACAAAAAATATTAAGCTGATTTCACCATTTTGTGCCACCATGATTTTCGTCGATAGCATGTAAGTGATTACATGATGGTACGTGTTAGAAATGGATATGTTAGAAATTGATATTGGGCTCATTGCTCCCTTAAAAGGCCTTTTAAGGGAGATGGTTGCCTCACCATGCTCATGCCACTATTTCCAATCCAATGTGGGACACTTCAATACACCCCCCGCACGCACAGCGTGGACTATCCCAAACGTCATCTGGACTATCCCAAACGTCATCTGTTTCTGTTGACAACGATATTGGGGGGCCCATCATTGGATTGGGTTGGCTCTGATACCATGTTAGAAATAGATATTGGACTCATTCCTCCCTTAAAAGGCCTTTTAAGGGAGAGAGTTGCCTTACCATATAAAGTGGCTCATGCCACTATCTCCAATCCAATGTGGGACACTTCAATAGTACAAATGACAAAATCTTGATTGATTGAATTGTCTTGTACATTAGTATATACTATGATATCATCAATATACCATGTAGGGACGTACGGAGCCAAGTCCCAGGCTTGACTCAGCGGTCGCCCAAATAATTTATTATTATTATTAGATTGTATTTTAAATTTCTTTTAATTTTTTATGAATAAAATTATAATTTCGTCCGCTTAAATTTGTTCTTAAATATAAAAATATAATTTCGCCCTTCAATTTTCAAAATCTTAGCTCCGTCCGTAATAACATGGGCAGGGTTGCTGGGAGCCCCGGCCTCGTACACCCAAGTCCCAACAATTTTTCTTTTTTGTATTTTCTTAAAAATAAAAAAAAACTAGCATCCATCATAGCTGGAAATTTGGCCCTACACACAAGAAGGCAAATTTGAAGTAGAAAAAGATTGTGTAAGGAAGAGGTGATTATGAAGTGCAGGTTCATCAAGAGCGTAGGATGGGATGAGAAGCTAGTGAATGAATCATATCCATGGATCGAAGATCAAATCGTTCATGAACCAGAGGTGACGCAATGGCAGGAAGCAGTTAGAGATGGCCTCTTGGAAATCGGCGTTTCTCCATTCAATGGATTCACTTACGATCACAAATATGGAACCAAGGTCGGAGGCACCATCTTCGACCGCTTCGGCCGTCGCCACACGGCCGCTGAGCTCCTCGCCTCCGCCAATCCCGACAACCTCCGCGTTTTAGTCCACGCCACGGTCGAAAAGATCGTATTCGACACCACAGGTAATTATATTATATATATTGTCGTTTCTGGGGGAGTTTTCATAATAAGGATTATTATTGGAAAAACAGGGGAAAAGGCGAGGGGAGTGGGAGTGATCTTCAAAGACGAGAAGGGGATGAGGCACCGAGCAGAGGTGTCGAGGACTCCCAAAAGCGAGGTGATCGTGTCGTGTGGCGCCATCGGGAGCCCTCAGATGTTGATGCTGAGCGGCGTGGGGCCCAAGGCAGAGCTCCAACGCCTCAACATCTCCGTCGTTGTCGACAACGCCTTCGTCGGGAAGGGCGTGGTCGATAACCCGCTCAACACCATATTCGTCCCCACCAACGGCCCCGTCAACCAGTCCTTGATACAAACTGTCGGCATCACCAAACTCGGAGTTTATATTGAGGCTAGCATGGGTTTTGGCCAGAAATCTGATAGCATTCAATGGGATCATGGCATTGCATCAGCTGAGGTTTAAATTAAGTTTTAGGCCATTTGCCATTAATCTGTTGCGTTGATTGATGATTAGAGTTTTTGTGTGTGGTAACAGATAGGTCAGTTGTCTACAATCCCTCCGAAGAAACGTACGCACGAAGCCATTCGTGCGTACAAGGCGAACAAGAGAAGCCTCCCGCACGAAGCGTTCAAGGGAGGCTTCATTCTTGAAAAGATTGCGAAGCCTCTATCAACAGGGGAGATCACCTTGAAAAACAGAAACGTGGACGACAACCCTTCCGTGACTTTCAACTACTTCAGCCATCCGGGTGATGTAGCGCGTTGCGTGGATGGCATCCGGCTGGTGGAGAAGCTGCTGAAGTCGAGGCCGTTGGCCAAGTACGCAGAGATGGACATCCAAACAGAGGAGAGGCTGCTGAACATGAGTGTTAGGGCTAGTGTGAACCTCATACCTAGGCATACCAATGATACAAACTCATTGGAGCAGTTTTGTAAAGACACTGTCCTCACAATTTGGCACTATCACGGCGGATGCCACGTCGGGAAGGTCGTGGACCGCGATTATAGGGTGCTCGGAGTGGAGGGGGTCCGTGTCGTTGATGGCTCCACCTTCTACGACTCGCCGGGGACTAATCCGCAGGCCACGGTCATGATGATGGGCCGGTAAGATATATGCTAATTCAACTCCATGATCAACTTATTTTATTTTATTTATTTATGATTTTATGTAGGTACATGGGAGTGAAGATGTTGAGAGAGAGGTTAGGGGAGGCAGCTGGAGTTTGAAGAGCCTCATTTTGTGTTGCTCAAGATATTAATTGTACCAACTTTTTTAGGTTTCTATTGTTGTTGGCTTGAATTTGGAATGTGTGTGTAGAGAGAGAGGGGCCAATTTGTGGATATTGCATTGGTAAATCCATTGCTGCAATTATTATCTTCTGGATCACATGTGCTATTGCTCTATCTTCTGAATTTCTCATATAGTCATATCGTGTTTATATTCTAATCTTTTATTTTTATTATTATTATTATTATTATTATTATTATTATTATTATTATTATTATTATTGTTGTTGTTGTTGTTGTTGTTGTTGTTGTTGTTGTGTAATTAAATGTTGATTATATGGGCGGCTTTCGTATGGGTTTATTGTGTAAATAAAATATAAAATATAAAATTGAAAAAACAAAAAGAAAAACAAAAAAACACACAATTTACAGAAGTATGGGTTTTCTTTATATTTAAGACATTTTTGAATAAACTACCAAAAAGAGCTCCAATTTTAGAATAAAAAAAGGAGGGTGCCATTATGTAACAGCTAAATTTTTAAAATATGAGTAAAAAGTTCAATTGAATGGCGTTGCAAATTTTAAAAATATTTATTTTTATTTTTTTTAATTATTATAGCACACAGGCCTTACAATATTATTCCATTTGAATCTGACACCACTTCTCGAGCCCTGGGGCACGGCATCGCCGCCCGATGCGAACGAGTGCGGCTCCAGGCGCAAATAAGAGCCCAGTGCGGGTGCGGGTGCTCAAAAACATAGGTAAAAGCCTACGTAGGAATTAATTTTAAGCCATCGGTTTTAGATGCTACTTCCATTTTGATGATTGAGGTGGTCTCCTGTATACCCGGGTGTACTGTATACTCGGGTTGTGCCCGACCCGAATTCTGACCCAATTAGACTATCTTGACCCATTTTTTCTTCAAATGACACTAACACTAACACTAACATGATCTTGGAATGACACTAACACTATTTTGTTTTACAAATGACACTATTTCAAAAATGACACTAACACTACATATAAATGACACTAATACTATATCGAAATAACACTAACACTTGACATTCGGGTAAAATAGTCCAATTGAGTCGAATCCGGATTAGAATTGGGGTCGAGTACAACCTGAATGTACGCAAGGGTTCGACAACATCTCAATTTAGACTTTAAATAGGATTTGACTCTTGATCACTTAATTCTCTTTATCTTTTTGTTTTACTTTTCAAATTACATGCGATTTGCTAATTTGTTTGTCCTAACTTAAGAAGTCTAATTGAAATTTAAATACATGATCGTTCAGTTGTGTTATAGTGAATAAACCAAGAAAAAATGTGTTATTCGAAATTTTATACGGTATGACCGAATTTTTTATTACGTCAAAGTAAGAGAGTGTTTGGCTAAGCTTATTTTTAAAAAGTTTATAAGATTCAATAACTTATAAAATGTTTCAAGAGCTTATAAATTATTAAACCATTTGAATAATTGAACATATAAGCTAGAAATAAAAAAATTTGCTAGAAGGAAAAAATCTTTGTTAGTGAGAGAAAATCGAAATTGAATTAACTAAAAATGATATATGATGAAAATAACAAATTAAAGTTGAATAATATTTGTAAACTAACTGTTGCATATAAGATTCTAAAATAATAAGTTAGGTCACAGGACCTTTTTTTTTAAGAGTTTATCTATTTAGAAGCTTATTTTATCAAATATTTTGAATTGACTTATAATTTCTAGACAAATTATAAATTATTTTTAAAAAATTATAATCTCAGTCTAACACCCTCTAAATGAGGTATAAGATGGTAAATAGATATTTTTCTTTCCTTATAACTCAAAACAAACGTACCGTAATGAAAAATTCATCACATAAAGATTAAGCATGATTTAATTTGGGTAAATAGTGTTTTATGTCCAGAACTTTCAACGTTTTCCACAAAATGTCCCGAACTTTCATTTTCTCCTAAAAAATTTTCAATTTTCAATTTTTTCCATAAAATGTCCAGCTATACAAAATTCAATGACAAAAAGATTAATTATCACGCCAAAAGAAATATTTTGGGGACCGTCATTGTTGAAAAACCATATTAGTAACCACCATTGTTGAAAAATGCTGAAAGTTCGGGGTTTTTTTTTATCATCTTTCTGTTATCGAATTTCGTATAACGGGACATTTTATGGAAAAAAACTAAAAATTCGGGACTTTTTAGGAGAAAATAAAAGTTCAGGACATTTTATGAAAAACGCTGAAAGTTCGAGACATAAATCAATATTAACTCATTTAATTTTAGTATGCGTAGCTGGACCTGCTTTAATAGTAATTTTTTTTACTAGTGGCCCAGAAAGTGAAGGCCGAAACCATGTGGGCCTGTCTGTGCGTTATAAAAGCAGTTGCTGAAAAATGGAATGAATGAAAAGGCTATGCAAAAACAAAAAAGGTCCGATTACAAAGTAAATTGACCCTGCAGTTTCTACTATCGATAACAATTGCATATGGTAGACTAGCAATTAATATTTTTCAGATAATGTAACCATCAAAATATACACAAGTAATTGAATTAGGCCATTATTTGATTGGATGCATATATTTACATGTTTGTATAGGTAATTTGTTTACGTTTCAAGCAAATAATTAGGTGAGGGAGGGTGTAGGGTTACTCTCTCGCTTTCATTGGTTACACCAAACTTTTGAATTTTGATAGGTTCGTTTCCAAGCATTCAACTTTGCTCTATCAGATTATTAATTTCTTTAAACAAATAAAATATGATCGAGTAATTTGATTCTTGCACTTGTTTTATGATACGATCATATTTAATCAGGGTCGTACACTTTACTTTACTTTTGCTATTTACATTTTTTTCGTTTTTGAAACTATGAGATCTTACAAAACCGAAGCATAATGTGCTCATCACTGATGTGACAATTTTAATTTAGAAAGAGAATTAACATATCTTACTCTAATTAAAATTATCTTACTCTAATTAATATTGCCACATCAATAGTGGGACACATTATACTTGCCCACAGTGGGTAGGTGATCGTTTCTGTGAGACCTTATCGAGTATTTGGTGACTTATTGGGTAATTTTTGTCCAGTTTTTGTGTATACACATTTGTAATCTAGTTTGTAATGTGTGGGGAATATTATTGACCAAAACTATATAAATGTACGCATTTGAACCAGACAAAGAGAAAGATACGAAATTTGAATTTGACGTGGAGAGTCCACTCAATAAGATAATCAAATTATTAGAAAATCAATTAAAAAAATTGAAGACAATTAAATAGCATAAATACACTATCGTATACATTCACAACTCACAAAAAAGAAAAAGTGGGAACAACAGAGTTTTTTTTTTAATATATAAAATTATAGGTATCTATTATATAATTAAATAAGTCATACAAATGCAGGCGAGACTTCTAGCACCACATAAAAATGGAAAAATAATCGCACACGGGCAGTACCTCTATACTATATAAGGGTGGATTTTTATTTTTATTTTTAAATTACAAGAGTTATTATATAATCAAATAAGTCACTCGCATGCAGGCGGGACCTCTATATCAAATAAATGTGAAAAAATAATCGCACTAAGATATACTCCCTCCGTCATCGAGCTTGAGTCGTATTCTTTTTCGGGCTGTCCCGCCGAGTTTGAGTCATTTCTTTTTTGGCAAAAGTTAGGCAATTTAAAGCACTAATTTACAAAACTAATTGCACCCCTTATTTTACCTTCTCTTTTCTACTTTATCACTTTTATACTACACACTTAAAACACTAATCTACAATTTCTTAATTCTCATGCCCAAAAGAAACGCCTCAAGCTCGACGGGACGGAGAGAGTATCTATTATATAATCAAATAAGTCTCGCACGCAAGCGGGGGCCCTCTATATTACATAAGGGTGTTTTTTTTTGTTAAATTATAAAAGGTGTCAATTATATAATTAAATAAGTCACCTCGCATACACACGAGACCTCTACATCATATAAAGGTGAAAAAAGGAAAAATACTCCTACACAATTGAGACCTCTATACTATATGAGGGTGAAAAAAATTATACGTGAAATTAAATTCAGGATCTCTTATAAATAAGAGTTTTTCAATGCTCAATTTTGCCATTTGAGTTGGGTCTTATCGGTGGTAATACGGGAGTTATTCTGGTTAATTTATTGCACTTTTATGAAGATGATTAATTTGTATTTTGGTTATAATTAATCTAAAGTGGACGAGCTTTCCACTTCTCTGTTTCCACAAAATTTTGGATTTTTGAAATAAAGATGACGGCGTGTTTGTATGTATCCAAATTATAATCATTATCCGATTTATTTACAGAGTTTTATGAAATTTTTGTACAAGAAAATGGACCACAACCGTAGGTGAGCTGGATACATCTATTTAGATTCAAATTAATAAAATGATCCCGATTAGTTGGACTCACGTTACAAATTTGCACTTTTCCTAATAAATTCGTCGCCTATAACTTGTTTAAATAGAGTAGATTAATTAATTTGTTAGGTAATGAAAACTGACCCCGATTAAGTCTTTAACTCATTGAACACATATTAATCTTCACATGATTTTCGCATTATTATATCTTCTAAGAGATTAGGACTGCAATATAGAGAATCACTATATATTTAATAGACTCTAAATTATATAAGAAATTTTCTTTTTCTTATACAAATTTGTATTACTTGAAGAATATTTTAGGAAAATGTCTACGACTACTTCTATGTTTATTGTGATTGCTAAAACTGGACTTAGACACGTCGACTATTAAATAAATCGAATTTTTGTAATAATGGGATTAATAATGTACTGTCATATATCTAAAAGATGAGTAATTTCAAAAGGAATATAGATCATAGATGACTTTTTTGAATAGTAGCTCTATTTTCTTTTAATGTGTACTACTTTTTCATCAACTATATAGTACCAGTAGTCCTACTATTTCTACATGTTACATGAGATTATTCCTATAACTATCTTGCCCATTTAATTTGATTTTGATTTCATAGATGCGATCGTTATCTAAATTATACTATTGTAAATTTTTAAAATTAAATTTTACTAACATTTTAGGAAAAATTCTACATGTTACATGAGATTATTAGTATAATTATCTTGCTCATTTCATTTGATTTTGATTTTATAGATGCGATCGTTATCTGAATTAATATACTATATATTGTAAATTTTTAAAATTAAACTTTACTAACATTTTAGGAAAGTATATTTTGTTTTGTATACTCTCTACTCTAACATGACCTGTATGTAGTTAAAATGCTTGAATTAATTCTTAACAACTTCGAATACTGACAGATTGAAATAAGCTTTTCTATTATATTTAGGTTTAATATTTAATGAAAATATCATCAGATGTAAATAGAAATAAGTATAAATATTTATGTAAAATAGCCATTTAAATGAATATTAGACCTAACTAAGCATTAGTTAAGCAGTTTCTCTCTCCTCTCTCCTTTTCCGACTTGATATATTCTTTTTCTTCCAACACTTCTTCCCGCAGTGGCTCTCTCTCTCTCTCTCAAAAACACTAATTCTCTCTCTATCCACATGACAGACAGAGTGTATCCAGCAGCAAAGCCAACCGCCAACGGCGGTGCCGCCCCCGCCCCCGCCAACCCTACATTCCCGGCGACCAAAGCTCAGCTCTATAACGCCAATCGGCCGGCCTACCGCCCACGGCCACCGCGACGAGGCCACCGGCGGAGCTGCTGCTGCTCCATCTGCCTCTGGACGACTCTCCTAATCATCCTCGTCCTCATCCTCGCCGCCGCCGCCTCCGCCGTGTTCTACGTCGTCTACCGCCCGCACCGGCCATCGTTCTCCGTCGCCTCGCTCCAGCTCGCAAGATTCAACCTCACCGACACCGCCGTCACTTCCGCCTTCAACGTCACCCTCATCGCGCGCAACCGCAACAGCGACATCTCGTTCTTCTATGATCAGACCTCAGTCCGGATACTCTCCGGTGGCGTCGACATCGCAGACGGATCGTTTCCGGCGTTCACGCACGGCAAGAGGAATGTGACGACGCTCAAATCCACGATCGCGAGCTCAAACTCTCCGATTGACGCCGGCGCCGACACGACGGCGCTGAAATCTAGCGTGAAGAGCAGGAATCTGCCATTGAAGATTCAGCTGGATACGAAGGTGAAGGTCAAATTTGGGAAAATCAAAACGAAGAAGCTGGAAATTAGGGTTACGTGCGAGGGGATTAGGATTACAATCCCCACGGGCAAAACGGCGTCGCTCGCAACGACTTCGAACGCGAAGTGCAAAGTTGATCCGAGAATCAAGATCCTCAAATGGACTGTTTGAGTAAGATTTTACATGCAGAAAGGTGTGAGAAAAAAATATATATATTGTTCAATACTTTAAATTTTTTTATTTTTGAATTTACCTTTGTGCCTTATTTTGGTGATTTTGGGGTATGATTTAGGAATTTTAAATCGCAGATATACATATCTTTTACTGTTTTCATAGGCTTGATTAATTGAATTTTTCATTGTTGGAATTTAATTAATTCCGAAAGTTTAATATTCGTGGGTAAATACATAGGTATGTATATTTATTTCTACTTTTAATTGAAAATATAGTTCTATTGTTTTTTTTTTTTTTTGAAGCGATATTTAGTCAAATTAAAACTTTCCAACCCTTCGATTGATGAATCGCATATTTATGTTTTTTTGCGCGAATAATTGACCTATAATTACGATAAATTAATAAAATAAATCTACTATTAAGAGTCAAGCAACAAATCTGATAAATCATCAATTATAATTTCGATTTCCTGTTAACTAAAACTTTGTATCGCAGACAGTTACAGGACGAGATTAATAAAAAGTAGTAGATGGTAAGAAATCTACTTATTTAATATTTTTATTCCCGAACATTCATATATAATCCTAGTTTTAGATTTTAAAAAATGTACAGTTTTAGATACGAAGTAATTGTAATATGATTAGACATATATAGTCAGACAATTTGCGACATAAGTATAATTTTTTTCATTTACATGTAATAATTGAGTGTTTTTTTCTTCAATTTGTATTTTATATACATTATGATACTTTTTTTGTCACTTGTAGTTTTTGATGGGAAATATACTTAAGAGTCCAATTATTTTCTTTTAATTAATACAAAAGTTTTGCAACGCAAATACACGTGGGCGGCATTCAATTTGTCAGAGACTAGCATAAAATACAATACAAAGGTATGAAACATATTTTGGAGAACAAAAATGATAAATACCATGTGAGAATATGCTTAGCTTAATTACCACCTTAATATTTACTCTAGAAAAGCACCACCTTAATTCTCTTTGGTAACTTAGTAGGTTTTGCCTTTCTAATAATTCGAAAATTATTGTCTAAAACATACCAAAATTGATAAATAAAAAAAAAAAAATTGGGATTCACACAGTATGTGGATTAGATGCTTCCCCTCAATTAATAGATTGAGATTCGAGTCACTTAGAAAATTAATGTATAATTTAAGTATGTTTTTCTTTATTTTATAATAATAATTTTAAAACTAATTATGAAATCATGTTAATCAAGTTGATGTACTTCCTCTGTCCACAAAAATTTTGACCTATTATGGATGATACGAGTTTTAATAAAATATGAATCAATTTGTTAATTAGCGGAATCAGAGTTCATTTAAAATGTAAGTTGTATAATCCTACTATTATAAATCAAACGACAAATTTTTAGGAACGAAGGTAAAAAAAAAAGAAGAAGAAGAAGAAAAAAAAAGTTTATGACAAATTTTTACTAATATTTAGTTCGGGTCCGTTGTGCACTATCGTGACAAATTTTTAGGAACGAAGGTAAAAAAAAAAAAAAAAAGAAGAAGAAGAAGAAAGTTTATGACAAATTTTTACTAATATTTAGTTCAGGTCCATCACGCACTATCGTGCTATGTTTGACGAATTTATCGTCTAATAAATCTTGAGGTGGTCTCCTGTACATCCGGGTGTAACGTACACTTGGGTTGTACTAGATTCGGATTCTGACCCAATTGGACTGTTTTGACCTTTTTTTTTTGTTAAGTACCAAATTCTCCCCTATCGATGGCGTCCCTATCGCGTACATGACCCTATTGTCAGGGTAAGCGCTGTTTACTACCTCAACGTGACAAAATCGAACCAATTTCCCCCTGCCACTTAACGGACGTTAACACCGTTAGATTAAATATTTTTTTTTAATTTTTAATTAAGGTGGACCCTATCGATAGGGGAGAATTTGGTCTTGGGTGCGGTGGCTGGCCTTAGGCGGCGCTTCCTTCTTTCTTCTTCTTCTTCACCGGCGACAACGACTGTCGTCGGTCGCCGCCTCTTCTCTCTCTGACCTTCTTTGCCAGAGATAAACGACGTCGCTTGCCCAGCTTCCCCGACGAATGGAGAGCCACTGCCGGATCTCTCCTTTTCCCTCTTTGAAAACCCTTAGCCCCAAACCATGACAGCTCACCCACCATTTCTCCCTCTCTGGCTCAGCGGTAGACACCAATGTCCGGTTTACAGACGACAGCGCCGCCTCACTCCTGTGTTCGTGCCACCGATGCCGACGCCACAATAGTTGGACGGACTGGACGACCATCGCCAACCATTTCTCTCCCTCCGTCGGACGAACAACAAGGTCGTGCCACCGCCGGCGATGGAGATCAAAGAGAGAAGAGGCGGTGACCGACGACGATCGCTGTAGCCGGTGAATAAGAAGAAGAAGGAAACGCCGCCTAAGGCCAACCACCGCACCCAGGACCAAATTTTCCCCTGGGTCCACCTTAATTAAAAATAAATAAAATATATTTAATCTAACGGTGTTAACGTCCGTTAAGTGGCGGGGGGAAAATTGGTTCGATTTTGCAGCGTTGAGGTAGTAAACATCGTTAACCCTGACTATAGGGTCTTGTACGCGATAGGGACGCCATCGATAGGGGGAATTTGGTACTTAACCATTTTTTTTTAATGACACTAACACTAACAAGAAATGACACTGACACTAATACGATCTTGGAATGACATTAATACTATTTTATTTTACAAATGACACTATATTAAAATGACACTAACACTATATATATATTAAAATTATTGGGTCCCAGAGGATCACTGAACTGGTGTATGGGAGAGAGAATACACTAATAGGCTATTTTTTGAAATTTCTTTTGTTATGACTGAAGGAGTATCAACTGATACTGAAGAATTTAAATTGAAGTTAATAGTCAAATATATTTTGAGTTGAAAAGAGGTTGTAGACTGATACTGAAATAACTTCAGTATTTTGATTTCAGTTAGGCTCACAGCTTTAACTGATAATCCACGTAAGGCTTCAGTCTAGATTTAGAAATTAGAGAAGTGTTATGAATCTTACTGATTATCCAAAGATTTATCAGTTAGACTAATAACACCAGCAACGAAAAATAAACTTAGGAAATAACCTTTATAATTAACACGTTGTCAGATTAAAGTTTCACTTTGCGATTTATCAGTTTCAGTTCAGTAAGAGGTTTGTGCACATATAAGAAAGATACAACTGAAAGCGATAATCAAGTTCCTACGTCCACGGTCAGTTAAACACACTGATAATCACTATGGGCTTGTGCTTACGAGTGCACAACAAACCTTCAACTGAAACAAGGTTTCAGTGCCAATACATTGATTGGACTTCTCGTCTCCTTCTTAACTCGCAGTTGCAAGGACTACACTTGTCTTGTATGGGAAGGCTAAGAACTCTTGAGTTCAGATCACGGTCTCGAACTCTCTCTCTCAAATTCTCTTTTCGCTCAGTTGAAAAGGGGTTTGAAATATCAACTAGATTACAAAGAACAGGCTCTCTGTAATCGGGGACTTAGGCTTTGAATATTACAAGGGATTTGCCTAAGGAAATAAGAGAATGTAAATAATCAGTGAACTGATTTTGGCTTTGTGTATTCTTCGATTCAAATTTTGAAGGCAGTGATGAATGCTGAGTTGCAATTTTGGCAGAGGTTCAGCTTGAGCATTTGAATTGGTGAATATTGCAGATGATCATCGAGCTCTATTTATAGGCAAAGTCTTGAATAGATCCGTTGGCAAGATGATCTTCAAGAATTCGGCCGTTGTGAGAAAGATTTGAACTTGGCTGAGGCTTCAATCTTCGAGGTTCCTGAATTTGGTGAGAAACGACGTCTCTAGGTGCAGGAGCATGGTGCCTCTGAAAAATTTTCACCAAAAAGAAATGCTCTGCAGAAAAGGACGATCTTCAATATCTCTGCATTTAAGGCGGTTGTACTTTAAGTGTATGTGGCTTCTTTTTAACTTAAAATCTTCAGTCCAAGGAAGAATGTCAACTGATACTTGACTTAAGTATCAGTCTGCTAATTCCACGTGGCCAACATTAGTTATTCAGTTACAACTTGTTAGGTCCAGATGGTCTCGAATAGGTGTATGGAGGGGGAGGGGGGAAATACACTTATGGGCTATTTTTTCAAATCCTCAATCAGAGGGATCTCAGTCAGAGATCAAAACGAAACTTTGCATGCAAAGACAGACTCCTGTTTTACTGAAAACAGTTTTGACCAAACAGGATTGACGACTGATACTAAAAGCTCTTCAGTAAAGAGTTATCAGTTAAGTTGTTGGAACTTAACTGATGCACGTAAGGGCTTTAGTCATGTTTGCTAAGACAGAGATGATAACACTCTTCCTGACTATCAAAAGATAGATCAGTCAGACTGATATCATACGCAGCGAAAATTAAACTTAGTTTCGCAATAGCCTTGGTGGAACACGTTGTTGGTTGTTAGGTTACTCTTTGCAGTTAATCAGTGTTCAGTTTATCAATTGAAATAACACAAGTAAGAATGTAAAACTGAAAGCTGTAACAACACAGAGACTTTTACGTGGTTCGGAAAAATCCTTTCCTACATCCACGGTTGGTTGATCAGACCAACAATCCACTCCGCAAGTGCTTAACAGGTGCACTGCAAACCAAACCGTGTGCTTGCCGGGTGCACACAACCGTACCACTGAAGAAAACCCTTCTTTAGGACCCACGCTTCACTCGCGTCGGATTTATCTGCTCAGCACAACCCGTGCTAAGACTTCTCACTCAGAGTCAGAGTACCTTCCTGAACTCCGAATCACTCAAACACTCTTTTGGGGAGGAGGTTTGAACGAGTGCCAACTTCACTACAAAGAACAAGTTCTTTGAAGCAAGTTTGACCTTTGGCTTCTGGGTAAACAGAGGTTTGCATAAGGTCTAAGAGAATATGTGTAATCAGCAGTGACTGATTTTGGCTTTGGAATTCTCTTATTCGATTCAAGCTTTGGGGAGATTAAGCTTTAGGCTGAGTAGCAATTTCGGCAGAGCTTCAGCTTATGTCGTTGAATCAGTGAAGATTGAAGTGATCCTCGAGCGCTAATTGTAGGAGAACTCTTGAATAGATCTGTTGGCGTAGAACGTCATCAAGATTTCTTCCGTTGGAGAGCAATTCGAATTTTGGGCTGAGGCTTCAATCTTCGAGGTTCCTTGTCTTGGTGGAAACGGCTCTCTTGATGGACAGGAGATGTGACGTCTCTGAAAAGTAACCACCAGATAGGAATGACCTCTGCAGAGATAAGGATATCCTGAGATCTCGGCATTTAATGCGGTTGTACTTTGTGAGTACGTGGCTTCCTCTGAACGTTGGAAGATCAGTCCTAGGAGGAATGTTCAACTGATACTTGACTTTAGTATCAGTCCATTGCGCGCATTAAGTAATCAGTCTTCAACTGATTCTTCAACTGATACTTCAGTTGGTATCTTCGTTCTTCAGTCTTCAGTCTTCGATACCGCAAGCTAAACTAGAACCGAACTCTAACACTTGAGTTCAAAGCAATTCTAGTATATTACAATTAAGTCCTATGAATTTTGGTATCATCCAAACAAGGGTTAGGATATTTCACAAGGTTCCCAACACAACTGAATCTTCAGTGAGATATTCGTCCATTTAATACTTCAGTATTTGACTTTTGGTCTTTCCACATGCTATCTTCAGTCGAGTAGTCTTCAGTCGAGCGGTCTTTAGTCAGCAGAACTTCAAACTAACTAGAAACATGAACTCTAATATTTGAGTTCGAAAATTTCTAGTTTATTACAAAGAAAAACTAAGAGTTTTGGTATCATCAAAACTAGGGCTAGGATAGTTCATTAATTTCCCAACAAAAATGATACTAACACTATATCGAAATGACATTAACATTTGACATTCGGATAGGATAGTTCAGTTTGGATAAAATCGGGTCAGAATTCAAGTCAGGTACGACCTAGGTGTACAGGAAATTTTGTGATAAATCTTAATCTGTGAAAAATAATGGACACAATTTTCCATGAATTGTTAATAAAAATGGACTTCGTGATTACACGACAACTTCCGAATCAATATTTGATATATGATCGTCTTTCCAGTTATACTTAGAGCACCCGCGACGCTCCTACTCGAGCGCTTACTCGAGTAAAGCGTTGCGGGGAGGGCTTACTCGAGGCCTGCTCGAGTCTTCGAGTATACACGAGCGAGAGAGAGAATTGGCGCGGCAAACAAGTGCCTGAATTAAAAAAAAATGAAAATTTCGAATTTTGAAAAAAAATTATGTAATTTTTAGGATTTTTAATTTAATGGAGTTTTTAATTATTAGAAAAATGTGTTATTTAAATTTGAGTAAAATTAATTTAAATGAAAAGTATAAAAATCAAAACTAAAAAAATCAAGTAGGCTATCAAGTAACCCCAATGCAGCACTACTTATTTAATGTGATCCTCCACTATCAAATAGATTATCAAGTAAGCTCATTACAGATGCTCTTATTGATCGGCACTGGAACTCATTTAGAAAAAATATGAAAATTATATTGAATACATAATTAAATTCTTAGTGGTGGTCAATTTATATGTGAATGAAGAAAATGATGTGATTTATGAGAGCTGTCACGTTGCTGTGTTCGCGATGGAAAATAATCAAATATGAATAGTTCAAATAGTTCCAACTCATCCAACGCACACCTTTATTTTTTTCATCAATCATTAAACTTGTACCTTCAAAATCAAGAAAATCAAACCCAAATGAACAAGACAAGTCATTTTCTAATGCTTGTCATTTCAGTGTCCAACTCGGCTTCTCCCATATTGCATATAATTTCCTTGTTTACTTTATTTTATCTTCAGAATTTATACTAGTATTATATAAATTTTAATGATTGTTTTTTTATTGTTATTTGCTTGGACGATCATAAGCATGACAGACACAAATTTCAGAGTTTGAGGGGTTCTTTAGGACATTAACTTAGGTTGATTTGAAAATTAGGATAAAAACTTTTGAACTTATAAAAATAGGACATTAATTTTTTTTAGAGTAAAATAAGACACTAATTAATAAGTGTTGCACCCGCAGGACATTTCTCGACCAATTCTCGGCTGAGAAATGTCGTATTTTTAGGACGCATATTAATTGGTGTCCTATTTCACTCTAAAAAAAATTAGTGTCCTATTTATACAAGTCCAAAAAATTTTGTCCTAATTTCCAAATCAACCTAAGTTACTGTCCTAAAAAACCCTCGAACTCCAAATTTCATATTACCCATGAGAGAACTAAATTAAGAGCACCCGCAGTGGAAGCTCGGGAGTCAGTACGCACTTATATTTTATTAAAATTTGTGGATAACTCATATTTTATTAAAACTCGTGTTATCTACAATATATTCATATGATGTATTTTTTATGGAACGAGATTTTTACTACCCTGGCCTTGATTTTTTAAACATGAACTTGTCACTCGGTAAATCACCTACGTACACTTAGTTCGTCGGTGTAAAGAATATCGGCTAAGACAAAGACGACCATTGTAGTCCGTCAGAAGTCCATCGTTGATCATGTTTATCGACGAAAAGCTACTAGTTACTGACGAAATAGTGCATCAGTGTCCGAGTAAACTGTTGTAGTGTTTCGTTTAGTTCTTAATTCTTATCAAATGGGGTGTTCTCACTCGAACCCAACTCTATTATACAGAGAAATGGTTCAAATAAATCCATAAATGTATATGGTACAAAATAGAAATTATTTTCAACTTTTAGATCGTGAAGATCTACAATGAATATATCATTGTGCATTCGCCATCCAGGGTTCCAATTTTATAGGTGACGAAAAATTTAATTTTTAGGGGAAACATTCATTTTCTTTAATGGAGTAGTTGCCTGTAAATTCCTAACGTTTACACGGAATTGGTTTTTGCACCTTTTTTATCTTTCTACTTTTAAATACCTAACCTTTCGTTTTTGTCTCGAATTTATCCGATCACCGATTTTTTCTAACGCCGGCGCCAGAAATGCCACTGTGGCTGCCGGAATAGATGAGATGGTAGCCGGAATTGGCACCTAAACATAATTTTTACATGTGGCAAAAAAAAAATTTTAAGAAAAAAGAAGAAAATTTCCAACTCATCATCTTCCCCAACCTAATTCACCTCTTCACCCTTCCCCCCACCCACCGGCGCCGCCCGCCGCCACCATACGCCAACGCCGGCCACCCCTTCCTCCATTCCCAGACCCATTGGCCCTCTCTCATCCCCAGACCCATCGGCCCCTCCCCAAAATCTCCAGATCCCGTCTGTCCCTCCCCCATCCCCAGATCCCGCCTGCCCCTCCCCAGTCCCCGCCCCGCCACCGCCCATGCCGCCACCATTGCCGGCACCACCCCACACCGTTCTCACCACATTCGCAAGCACAGACGGCAGCGCACAAAGGACAAACAATTCGTGCCCTAGATCCGCAATTCTCCACCAATTCGCGCCGCCCCCTGCTGCGCTACCACCACCATCGCCACCACCAATTCTCCTCCTCTCCGCCTACGCCCTCCTCAACTGGGACGGCGCCTCCACCTCGGAGAGTCTTCTCATCGCTTTCATCGGTGACCCCAATTCTGAGAAATTGGAACTGGTGAGATGTGAAGGGAGAGAGGGAAAGTCAGGTGAGAGGGGGAGGGGGCGGGGGCGATCGACTTCCTCCGCTGCTCCAGGCGGTGGAGCGTTGGTGGTGGTAGCGGTGGGTGGCGGCGCCGGCGGTGGTGGAGGTGGCAGGGGGCGGCGCCGAGTGGGGGAGGGAGAGTTAGGGTTTGGGGTGGGGGGAAGGGAGAAAGGACAATTGGGGGGGGGTTGATTTTTCTTTTCTTTCTTTTTATTTTTATTTTTATTTTTTTCCACATGTATTTTTTATTTCAATTTTTTTTTCAGATTTTTTTGCCACATGTCACAAATGAGCCAAGTGGAGAATTCCGGCTGTTACAGTGTGAATTTCGGCTGCCACAGTGGCATTTTCGGCGCCGGCGTAAGAAAAAACCGGTGATCAGATAAATTTCAGACAAAAACTAAAGGTTAGGTATTTAAAAGAAGAAAAATAAAAAAATGTGCAAAAACCAATTCCGTGTAAACGTTAGGAATTTATAGGCAATTACCCCTTCTTTAATTGATTATTTTTCACAACGAATGCATAATCTTGTACCTAGATATATTTTATGCGATAAATGTGATTTTTATAACAACTCAACTTTATATATGTGAAATGTTATGTGAGCATTGTTCACTTTTATCCCACATTAGAGTTATATCTTTTGGATTTTATACAATTATTTTGATTATAATACCTCATAAATTGTTATGAGATCACTAATTTTATAAATTACATAAAAATCAAAGCTCGATCTGTTCGTTTTGCATTTAACTTTAAATCATTAATAAATTTTTAAATAATTTATAAAATTAATGATCTCAATAACAATTTATGAGGTATTTTTTTTAAAAAAATTGTCACAACCAAAGAAAGAAAAAAACTCACTCACACTCTAGCTCCTAGGGTGACTCGAACCCCGACCTATTGGTCGGAGGGAAAGCTCTTACCAACAGAATTATAAAAATAAATATATAAAAAATAAACTAATTGCATTACGTGGGCTAAAAGTGATATAGATAGATATATATAAATATCTAGCTACTACTCATTTCCTCTAAAAATAAGGTTTGCAGCGTATATTTTGGTTTTTATTGAAGAGATAACTATAAGATACAACGATTATTGCAATAGAATATCTGATATATTTGTATAAGAAAATACTCTAACTTACGTGGGCTAAACGTGATATATATAGATATCTCGCCGTTGGCTGTTTCCTAGCTATCTGATGTCACTAAAGTGTAAGAAGAGGAGACAAAAAAAAAATGAATATTCAACAACAATTACACACTTCTCTTTCAGAATTTATTCTCAATATTTTCAATGTCATCACTATTTATGAGGGTGAAATTGGCTGCAGCAGACTGTAGCTCATTTTCGTCTTGGATATATGTAAACTGCCCATTTTCTTCTTCGGATGTGGCGTTTTCCTCCGTCAAAATGCCATTGTTGCTGCAGCAACATATATCATCACATTTTATAGCAATTAAATAAAAAATTTATTCAGAAAGAAAAAAGAAAAACCTACGAAACCCTTAAAAGCATAGAGAAGCAGATTAAGGGCCGAGCCTTATTAAAATATTTTTAAGGAAAACCCAATGGGAAAACCTTAAAACGGAAAAAGTGTACTCGTCTCAAACCTGAAGGTAAACTATTTACTTATTAATATAAGTAAATATTAAATAAATAGTTTAATTGTGCACATCTTATTTAATTACCTACAAGTTTAACATATATTCATAACATAGAGATCGAGATAAGCATACTTTTTTTTTTCCTTATATATATGTATAAAGGACGAGTATGTAATTAATGTGATCGAACATTACTTCTGCTGTGTAATGTCATATTTCTACATGCATAAACACAAAAAATGAGATATGAAACAGACCAAATACAATAGTGAAATTATCTTTTATATTTTTGAAATTAAAATTCCCTGATTCACTTGAAGCGTCAATGAACAAAATGCTATAGATAAAACAGGTGAGTTAATTAATAACGACTATCTTAATTTAAGATGACAAAGAAAAGCAATGTTGTACTGATGTCATATTTCTATATATGATGTATCGATAAAATGAGAAACGAAATATATTTGACAATCAGATCTGTTCATATGATGTTATCGATTAATTAATTTATTAAGATGATAGCAAATTAACAAACCTTGGTAAAATTTCTTCATGGCAATCAAATTTGTAGCCGTGATGATGATGATCATCATCTCGAGATAAATTGTCAAGAATAATCTTCAAATCTTGATCATGGTGATGATCAAGATTGAATGACGATGAGGATGATGATTCGGCATGCGCATTATTGATCCCATCGATGCAGCTCCACGAATTCCCATCATCAACAACCACCGCATCATTTCCCCTCCAATTCGCATCTCCGCCGTCCTGCTGGCGGGCCGCGGCGGCGCGGCAGAGAGCGAGGTGGTGGAGCACGATCTCGAGCTCGGCCGTGGCCAGCTCGATCTGCTGCTCGAGGTCGCGTATGATGCGGTAGCAGCCGCCGGCGGGGTCGGCGGCGCGCGCCTCGGATTGGAACACGATGGTGCGCATGGCGGCGTCCTTGGCCGGCGGATCGAGGCGGCGGACGATCTTGATGATGTTGCTGACGCCGAAGAGGCGGTGGGCGTTCAGGAACTGCCGCTGGCGGTCGTGGGGGAAGTAGGGGGCGAGGATGCAGTCGGCGGCGCACTTCCGGCGCTGGTACTTGCAGGCGGCGCAGGCTTGGGCGGAGGCGGAGGCGGTGCGGCGGTGGGTGGTGGAGGAGGGGTTGTTGGGGCCGGTGGGGGCGGTGATCCTTTTGCTGTTCATGAAAATGTTGTTGGATTGCATGTCGGATTATTTATAAGATTGTGTAGTGTGTGTGGTGTGTGAAATATCGGTGGCGGGAGCGGCTCCGGCGGCGGCGGGGGTGGGAATGAGGATAGGGGAATTTATGTTTCTTGATTGAATTGAGGCTTGACTTCATTTTTTGCGTTCCTCTCCTTTATTTTCTCGTGATTAGAAGTCAATATAGTCAAAGAACTCAAAGGTCGAGAGGAAAAGCTAGTTTGAATTTTCTATGTAATTTAATAGTACTATAATTAAATGTCTCAATCCGAAAACTATTTGGAATGTGTGTATGCGCGTGTGTAAATATAAATGGATCTTATCAAGCTCAAATGTGATTAAATTATGATTTATGAGTAATTTGTGTGTAACTCATTAAATTTTATATTATTATTTATAAATATTATAAATTTAACTTTATATTTGATTAAGTTTAGTTATTTAAAATCGTTGATTATGGTAGAGACGATGAAATACGGTTCAATCACCCGAATCTGTCTAATATTTATGTACTTGTACTCATCCCAAATGTATTTAAAAAAGCGATTTTATTACTCATTAGTCATTTATAGTTCGAAAATGTATAACAATATTCAATAATTACACAATCCGTTTAACCTTATAAATATAATTTATTATAATAATTGGATATCTATCACAATAAAAACCTAAACATTATAAAGTAAATATCAATATATTGTAAATATAATAAATAACAAAAGATTAAAAGTCAAAGAAAAAATCACTTAGGCACTTCTATGATCTATCAATGTTCAAACCTCATTTTAAAAATAATTTTGCTACCCTTTCTTGTCTCGTACTTATAGTAATATCCCCTAATTACTCATTCTCATCTCAAACTTGGACAATAAATATACTCGTTGACTATTTGAATTTGTTTGAATTTTTAAAAGTAAGTTTTATAATATTTTGTTATCCATCTCAATAAAGTGAAACATTACAGAGTAAATATATAATAATAAAATAATACAAAATAGATGCAAATTAGTATTAATAATAAAAGATTAAAAAGTAAATATTAATACTAAATTGTATGATGACAAAATATTAATAATAAGAAAATTTCACGATGACATGCTAATAAATATTTGTATCGCCCATAATGTATATACTTGTATTTAAATAATATAAATAACAAAATACTTAAAAATGAAAAAAAAAAACAAAATCACATATAGTGTGTCCACTGTCCATAAAGGCTCGAGTCCGTTTAAAATGTATATATTCGTGGTCCTTCCAAATTTGGTTAATTACCCAAACGTGTAGAATAGATTATTTTGGGTTTTGATTTCATGAAATTGAAGTACGTGAAAAATCAAACAGAGATTCAGAGTAAAATTTAAAAGCAAAAAATTATCATGCCATATAGGATTACTATAACTTCAATGTGTGACTAAAGATGTTAGAATAATAGTAATCGAAAATCTACAAAATTGCAATTAGGATAGGATTCATATGGTACATTTACTTATTATATGATTTTTTTTTTGTAGTGACGTATTATATGAGTTAGAAATGCACATAATGAGATTTTTTTTAAAATAAATATAAATAGAGCACATATGAGATGCTACATACGAACTCAAAACTAAGGAAAAGTTTAAATCACCAATTGTATTATATATCCAACAATCACCAAAATATATTTAACTTTATAAATATAATTTGCTATAATTATCATTTATTCGTCTCAACTAAAATATGAATACTCCAAAATTAAAATTAGTTATAAATAGAAAAATTAATAAGAGAATTAAAAATTAGGTAAATTTCACGTAAACATGTCGATTAATATTTGAATTCATTTAGTTATAATCTCAAACTTGTCCCCGACCAGTCTTAGTTTATAAAATATCTAATAAACAAATATAAATTGTTATATATAAACATTAAATTATACAATCTACAAAATTCGTTTAAAATTTATTAAAAATTGTTATATATAGACACTAACAAAAAATTCTATAATAACAAATATTATAAATTAAATTCAAAGCAGAAAATTAAACTATACAATCAACAAAATCTATTTAAAATTTATATACATACATATGTCGCGAACTTAATTTTAATATTAAAAATAATTTGAAAAGTAACGAAACATAATTATTGTTGGAAACTTATTGAGAATAATTATAAGATGATGATGATGAATCGATGATGATAGAAATATTCTTGATCGACAAAAAATATAGGAAACTTATAATTGTAATTCCAGGTAAAGCATTTTTTTTAATAAATAGTGGGTGTTATGACAAATCAAACTAATATTATTTAGCCAACTAATTAGTTGGCCAAATTAGTGTGCTATGACAAATCAAACACATAAATTTATTTATTTTTGAATAAGTGAGCATACAAATTCTAAAGAATTTAATTTGTACAAGGTATTATATTCAATAAAAATAAAAAAAAAATATTTGGCCAACTTTAATCAAATTATTTTTAGATAACTATGGCACTGATTATGTTTGATTTCTTAATAAATGATACTCCCTCCGTCTCACGAATATTGACACGTATTTTTTTTGGGCCGTCCCACGAATCTCAACACGTTTCTAAATATAGTAACAATTATTATCTTCTCTCTCATACTTTATCACCTCATTTCTCCTACTTTATTACGTTCTCTCTCCTACTTTGTCACTTTTTCTCTTTTACTTTATCACTTTTATACTTTATTAAAATACTAATCTACAACTCCTTAATTTCTGTGACGAAACCAAGCATGTTAAGATTCGTGGGACGGAGTGAGTATAATAGAAGTATTAGTATATGGAGTACTATTTTTGTTTGATGAAGTAAAAAAAATAATAGGAGTACATAAAAGGTAAATAAGGAAGGCCCAAGTATGGACCATACTAGTTTTTCCAAGTATGAGCCCAACTAAACAAGCCCAATAGACCAGACGTCGTCGTCCCAGCTCGATTCCAGGCAGAAAATTAGGAAATGGAGATACGAACGCATATATACAGAGGAAGGAGCTGAAGAAGAGAAGCTCAAAGGCGAAACTCCGTTGACGAGATTTTCAAGTTTTTAAATTCAGGTTAGATGCGCTGAGTATTCTTCGTTATCTTGCTTAATTTTTGGTTGTCTATTGGTTTGAATAGTCTATGATTTTTCAGCTTTTTTAATGTGTTCAATGTAAATGTTTTTCTCATTGATCTTCCAATCATGAATTGGTCCGTATGTGTATGTACGCCCCGCGCGCGCGCATTATATGCGAATTTTCGTTATTTCTGATATTTTTATTTTGGGGATTTTTGGATGCTTTATTTTCATGAATCTGATTTGTAAAGCCAGATTTTGATATGATGTTGATTGGTTAGTTAGAAATTGAATGCTGTAAGCTTTTGAGTTTGTATTGGAGTTGAATTTTAAAAGCATTTCAATTTATAGAATCATGCTGTAAAATTTTTTGGGTTAATTTGATGCTGTAAGCTTTCGAGTTTGTATTCGAGTTTAATTTCAAAAGCATTTCAATTTATAGAATCCTGCTGTGAATTTGTAGGGTTAATTTGGTTAGGTTTCTGCCCTCTGATTGAAGCTTTGAAATGAAGGTGAAGGTCTGTAACTGGTGGGTTGAAATGCTACAAAATTCTATCTTTTTTTTATAGAATGATTGCGTTGCAAGTCTATACAATTGTGTCCACTTGGAGGAGATCATTAGTGAGAGAAATCGAATGCTTGCACGAGTAAGGGATTCGGAGTTTGTACTTGCTTATTTGCGTATGCAGAAAACAGTAATGTACTTGATTGGATCAAGTGGAGTTGGGAAATAAACTAATTTTGGAAGAAGATAGGTTTGGTTCTTTGTATGGATGAGTGGAAGCTATGTTTTAATGTTGGAGGTAGATTAGAAACTTCATTTGGGTGAGTAGATGCTTGGTTTTTCCGTATAAATGTTATCTGTAGTTGGGATTAGGACAGTATGGCATCAGAGGGTAGAAGTGGCATGTAGCTCGTTGTGACCCCTTGAAGAGTGTAGATGAATCCTATTTACATATGTTGAAGTGTTGATATGAGAGGCAAGTACCGGTCAAAGCAAGCTTTGCATCATCAGATTAAATAGTAAAGATCAAGCCCTTAAGAATAACTTATCCTCTTTGAAAATTGATCCTTATATATTCTTTGTCGGAACAAAGGCTCCTGCTAAGTTACCTGAGGTGTTATATGCTAAACCTGATTCTTATTGCTCGTATGAAATCTTTTAATGTTGAAGTAAATGAATCTGTATGTAGCTGGCTTCCATCTTACATCCTGATTATCCAACATATTACGAGCTAATTAAGTTCTGTTGTGTGGTAAACAGAGCCTGATCCGGTGTTATATGCTAAACCTGCATTGTTAAACATTTTGTATATTTTGATTGACATTTCGGCTTAAAGCTAGAATTTACATCTTTGTGAAATTCATTGTGCTGGCCTCTGAAGTGTATAGACCTGTGTTTTTATGCTTCCTTAATTTATATTCATGCACATTTGTAGAAAATAGCTCTAGATTTATGGGGATTTTAATTTAGGTGATAGCTTAGATAGATAAAATTATACAGGCTTATCCACCACATACTTTAACTGATTTGAATAAATTTGAGCTTGTTTGTTCGCCTAATTTTTTCAAAAATTCTATCATATATATTGTCAGTCTAATCTATTATCTAAATTAAATACCCCCTTGATGGATATAATAAAATTAATTGCTACCATGAAAATTTGGATATATTGCCCCTGAGATACTGCCATTATGATCTTTTTCTGTCCACGCTCAACATTCTTCTTGCCCACAATTTTTCTCTATTGTGTTCGTAAATTCATTTAGCTAATTGATTTTAAGGTCTTCATCACAGATATGATGTCGGTGAAACCAACAGTTGCATTGCGAGCTATACTTGTAGGAGGAATAGCAGCGTTTGCTAAAATTGGAGGAGCGATGAAAGCTGCTGGTGGAGTGAAGCTAGGCGCCGCGGCTGCTGCCGTGAGTGCCGCAGCGACCGCTGCAGTTTCCGGGTCGAAGCAGGAGGCAAAGGATGCTCCAGCACAACCTTCAAAATGACATCATTTTAGGTTAGATTTTGGTTATGCTGAAACTTAAGCATTTTTTCCCAATAAATGTAGCATATAGTTGAATAACATTGTAGCATAATGGTCCCTGACAGCCATTAGTGTTAGGTTGTTGTAATCTGCAGATGAGGGATAAACAAACACGTGAAGAAATTTTGTATTTTACTAGAAACTTCACTTGTCTCTCTGCCCCAAGACGGCAGTTAGGGATGTAAATGAATCAAGTACACACTCAAAACACATTTGTTTGTCGGAGTGTGTTGGGGATTTCTCGTTTTAAATTGTTTTAAAGTTTGTGTTAAAATAAAAGCTTTTGTGTATGATCTTGTTTGATAATCAGCTGAAATTGAATTTGAAGAAGTTATAATCTAGTTAAAAATTACTTGTGCAGTTTCATAATTTTATATCATGGTTCTCTATTGTATCATTGTACAACATTTTAGCATCAACAAATGATCACCACATGTTCAGGATATCTAAAATGTTACCATTTTTTGTTTCCAAAATTCGCTAAAATTGTACTTTCTTCGTCCTCTTAAAATGTATTCACTTTTAAATGATACATGTTTTAATAAAGTGATTGAATGAATTATAAGTAAAGTAAGGGTATTACTTTATTATGAGGGGAAAATGTAGAATGTCCTGAACATTGGCACGAAGGCCATTAAGAGATCCCATGAGAAACACTCCCGTGCACTGGGAAATAAACCCAGGACACGGTTTAAAACGTAAGCAGAAAGAGCGATAGAGATTTCCCATAGATTCGGAGTCAAACTCGTGAGAGAGGACGTATTGCCCGGTAAGATAACCGTGAAAACCCAAAAAACACAAAAACAGAGCACCAATCAACAGATCGTTAGCGAAATACGTTAGATTCATAAGAAAAACATAAATTATGCGAGAAAACATTATAACCACACACAATTATGACGATTACGTAAAATAATCACAAATTAACGCCCGATCCTCAGTGCCCACCGCCTTCCCGACATGCGCATGCAAGGAAAATCGTAAAAAACCACGAATCTCAAAGGTTCGTAGGTAGATCCGCAAGAAGAACATGAATATCGGTCCGAATTTGCTTGGGTATTCGAATTATCGGCTCAATTGGGGCCTGCGCACGCAAATTCGATCGTAATTACGGATCTGCATGCGCAGGTGGTCGAAACTCACGCCTTAGCCCAGATTTCCCACAGACGGCGCCAGTTGGTGAATTATGATTAGACGGATATGGATTTAATCGGTACATTATTGTTGAATTACAAATTATACCTAGTGTTGTTTGGAAAAGCGAGAGAGAAAAGCAAAGTTGAGAGCACGAAAGTCTGATTGCTGTAGTATTGCAAGTGAAGATAGCGTAGTTTTACATGGTTCGTGTGCATGGCTATTTATAGATTACATGTTGAGGGTAAAATAGTAAATTCATTGCTAAAACATGCGCCCCGCGTGGTCGAGGGCATAATAGTAAATTTGCCCTTAGTCAGGAGATTTCTCCGCTCTTTTGGTGATTTCTTTGGCGAAGGCCATGTCTCTGACAATGGCCATTCCTCTGGTGAGAGCCATTCCTCTGGTGGGGGTGACTTCTCTGACAGAAGCCATTTCTCTGGTGAAGACCGTTCCTCTGACAAGGCCCGTTCCTCTGACCAAGACCGTTTCTTTGACGGCATCCGTTCCTCTGGCGAGGTTCGTTTCCCTGATAAAGGTCATTCATCTGCTCTGCATATATTACTCCTCATCATTATATAATTGAAAATGCTTAACTTTTGGGTAAAATAAAATGTAAATTACATATAATTAATTTAAGAAAATTTAAATTGTACTCCCTCCGTCCCAAACGAAATGTCATGTTTTTCTTTTTGGGTTGTCCCAAACGAAATGTCTTGTTTCCTTTTTTGGCAATACACACTCTCTCTATACTTAATATTTAAATAATTTCCACCAACCCACTTTATCTACTTTATACACATTTCTTAATGCCGAAAAGAAATGAGACATTTCGTTTGGGACAGAGGGAGTATATATTTTATAAGCATTATATATCATAAGATTTTAATAATTAGATGTATCCTTGCCGAATCGCACCCTATAATTTTTAAAAGTCCGTATCCCCGTACTCATATCGTATCGCCCCCGCATCCGCACCCCCGTACATATGCAACATAGAATAAAAGTGATAAAGTAGGAAATATAAGGTAATAATTATTACCTTATTTAGAAATGTGTCAAGATTCGTGGGACGACCCAAAAAGGAATACGTGTCAAGATTCATGGGACGGAGAGAGTAGTATATTAAGTATTTTTTTTCATGATTTAATTTTGATGATGTTTATAAAAAAATTAAAGAAAAAAATAGAGAGAAAAATAGTGAAAAAAATTAATGAAAGAAGAGAGAAGAATGGAGGGAAAAGTTGGAGGGAAAAAACTCATTTTTTATATATTATATAGATTTACATTTAACTAGAAAGTAATACAATAGAAAGTTAGTGAAATGAACCTTAAATAATTGCAAATTCAATTTTACAAAAAAATCGAAAAATTCAATTTTACAAAAAAATCGAAAAATGAAGAATGGCAAAGTTGATAACCTATGGGTGGCACTCGCATCCAGACCTAGACTCGCATTCTGATCCAAATCCTGACTCGAACCGCGTAAATGATACTATTATGTTATATAAATGATACTGTTTGTAATTAACACTATTCAACTATACAAATGACATTGCATATAAATGACACTGTGTATAATTGATACTATTCAGAAATATAATTAACACTATAAGATTATAAATGATACTATAAGATTGAAAATGACACTATAATATTTTAAAGTGTTACAGTGTCATTTATATAACTGGTGAAACAAGGAACCAACACCTAGACTAAAGAGTAATGAACGTAGACTATACCTAGTGTGGTTTGAACGAAAGAGACAAAGAACACAATCGGAATGCAGAAACTCAAGAGAAAACTGCTGCTGTATTGAGAATTTGAGATAACGTAGCTTACAATGCACGAGCTCAAGGCTTATTTATAGATTATATGGAGGGCAAAATAGTAAAATCGGCATATACGCATGCGCCCTGCGTGGTCGAGGGTATTATAGGAAATTCGTCTCTACGCAGGAGATTTCACCGCGCTTTTATTGTTTCCCTCTGGCGAAAATGACTTCTCTGGTGGGCGAGACTCCTCTGGCGAAAATGACTTCTCTGGTGGACGAGACTCCTCTGGCGAAAGTGACTTCTCTGGTGGGCGAGACTCCTCTGGTGAGGATGGTTCCTCTGGTGAGTATGATTCCTCTGATGAGGATGGTTCCTCTGGCGATGATGGTTCCTCTGGCGAATATGATTCCTCTGGCGAGGATGGTTCTTCCAGCGAGTACGATTCTTTTGATGAAATCTACCTCACTGCTCCCCGTGATTCCACTGACGAAGAGATTCCTCCGCTCCACATATATTACTCCTCATCAATAACCAAATTATGTCAATTATAGGCAGTGCCATTTGTATAACCGAATAGTGTCATTTACACGATTTGGGTTAGTATGCGGATTCGGATCGAAATGCGGGTTAGGGTCTGGATGCGGGTCAATTTAATTGTACGGTACACCCTATTGTACCTAAATTTTTATGTATAAATAATAAGCTCAATCACTTGGGAACACCATTAATCATAAGTAACGTGCATCTTAATTATGATAATAGTAATTTATAAAGACAGATGATCAAACCAGTCTCTCTTATTGATAAAGCAGTGGAAAGACAGATGATCAAACCAGTCGAGATTGGTAAAGATAAAGTCAGGATTTCCCATCTACGGTTCGCAGATGACACGATCTTTCTTTTTGAAGAGTCCGAAGGCAGTTCGGAGGCGATTATCTGTATACTGAAGTTGTTCCAATTCTTGTCCGGGCTAACCGTGAACTTCAACAAAAGCAGTGTGATTGGCATCAAGGTCGAAAGGAACATTATTGAAAGATTGGCTTCCAATCTCAACTGTAAAGTTGGAAGTTGCCCTTTTACTTACCTTGGTCAAAAAATCGGTGGTAGAAGCTTGAAGGCGGCTGCGTGGAGCTTCTTGGAGGACAAGGTGAAAAGGAAAATGGATCGTTGGAAGATTAAAACTCTTTCTATGGCGGGGCGTATAACCTTGGTTAAAGCAGTTTTGCAGGCTATTCCCGTTTATCATCTCTCTCTTGCTACTTTACCGAAGTCTACCGTGAAATCCATCAACTCCTTGTGTGGTAAGTTCCTTTGGGGCAGGAGCTCGGGCTTTGGTGGGATCCCTTGGGTGAAATGGGCTGATCTTTGTGAGTTTAAAAGTGAAGGAGGTCTCGGTTTTAGGAATTTAGAATGGTTCAACGAGGCTTTGGTGTTGAAATGGCTGTGGAGATTTCTTGTCGAGGGGGGGAATCTTTGGGCTAAAGTGGTTAGATCTTTGTATGGGGAGGTTGAGTGGGGGGAAGAGGGCTTGTTCTCAAGAGGTAATCAAGGGAGAAGGAGAGGTTGGTGGCCAAGAGTTGTCGAGTTGGGTGGGGGGATGTCTGGGGGCTGTTTTGTGAATAATCTGGAACGTTCAATTGGAAGTGGGAGGGATACAAAGTTCTGGGAAGATAGGTGGATTGGGACTAAACCACTTAAGTTCATTTTCCCTAGGCTTTATCTCCAGCTTAGCACTAACAAAGAAGCAGTCATTAGTGATTTGGGGACTTGGGAGGAGGCAGAATGGGTTTGGGACCTAAAAATGGAGAAGAACTCTCCTTGATTGGGAAGTGTCGATTCTTAATGAACTGTTATCTTCAATCTCTGCCATGGTCCCAACTGTAGGTACAGTCAACGGCTGGAGATGGACGGCATCTAAGGATGGCAGATTTTCTACCAGCTCCGCTTACGCTTGGATCAAAGAAAGGAGGTCACGTGAAGTGACGAGATCTCCCAGTAAACAAAAATCAGCATTGGCCTGGAAAATTTGTGCTCCCCAGAAAGCAAGAGTCTCGATGTGGAGAATCCTCAGGAATAGGCTTCCTTTTTGTGACTAGGGCTGGTAAACCGGTTTCGGTTATCCGGTTAAAATCGTAACCGAACCGAAAAAAACCGGTTATCGGTTAACCGGTACCGATAACCGGTTTTTACCGGTTCGGTTCGGTTTTCGGTTATTATGTTTCCATTTTACCGGTTAATCGGTTTAACCGGTTAGTCATATAATTAAATAATTTAGATTTTATAATTTAAATAGAATAGCTGAATAGGGTTTAATTCCATTCCCCCAAGAACGAAATACAGCAGCAGCTTCTGTTCTGACTGTGCGACCCGCCGCTGCGACTCTGGAATTGAAGGCTGCCTCTTCCCACTGGACCACGTCGCCGGTACCCCTCGCCATCGGGCCACGTCGCCGACGTCTTCCCAGTTTTTTCCGCACCTAAGCACCATCTGCTAGAGCTGTACCTCTTTCCTAAATCGGACCACGTCGCCTGCTCTTTCTCCGGCGACTGCACCTCCTCCCACCTCTTCGCCTGAGCGCCGGCACCTCTTCTCTTCCCACCGGACCACGTCTGCTCCTTCTCCGGATCCTTGGGTGGCAGCACCTCTTCAACACTAATTTTGATAATTATTAGAACTTAGGGATTTGGGATTTGTGAAATTGGGTGGCGGCTGATTTTGCTTTTTGTATAGATACAGCCAACAAATAGCTTGCAGGATTAAGGTGGGTGTTTGTGTGTTATTATCATCCCTGTGTTTGTGATTATCTTCCATTCTTCCTTGTTCTTTCACGATTGTGGGCTGTAGTTTTATCAGATAGCTTGTAGGATTTGGAGTTGGCCGGTTAATCGGTTAACCAATTAACCGGTCCGGTTTAACAGGACCGGTTATTCGGTTAACCGGTCTGAAAACCGGTTCGGTTTTCGGTTATCATTTTGGCTTTTAATCGGTTCCGATTAACCGGTAAACCGGTTCGGTTATAACCGAACCGGACCGATTACCAGCCCTACTTGTGACAACTTAAGGAAGAGAAATATTCCTGTGGGTGAGGAGGAAATCATGTGCAACGCCTGCTGTCAGGAAGTGGAATCCGCCAATCACTTGTTTCTCACTTGCCCGAAGACAGATATGGTCTGGAGTGAGATTCAGAGGTGGACTGGTCTGGAGTGAGATTCAGAGGTCGCGTATGATGCGGTAGCAGCCGCCGGCGGGGTCGACGGCGCGCGCCTCGGATTGGAACACGATGGTGCGCATGGCGGCGTCCTTGGCCGGCGGATCGAGGCGGCGGACGATCTTGATGATGTTGCTGACACCGAAGAGGCGGTGGGCGTTCAGGAACTGCCGCTGGCGGTCGTGGGGGAAGTAGGGGGCGAGGATGCAGTCGGCGGCGCACTTCCGGCGCTGGTACTTGCAGGCGGCGCAGGCTTGGGCGGAGGCGGAGGCGGTGCGGCGGTGGGTGGTGGAGGAGGGGTTGTTGGGGACGGTGGGGGCGGTGATCCTTTTGCTGTTCATGAAAATGTTGTTGGATTGCATGTCGGATTATTTATAAGATTGTGTAGTGTGTGTGGTGTGTGAAATATCGGTGGCGGGAGCGGCTCCGGCGGCGGCGGGGGTGGGAATGAGGATAGGGGAATTTATGTTTCTTGATTGAATTGAGGCTTGACTTCATTTTTTGCGTTCCTCTCCTTTATTTTCTCGTGATTAGAAGTCAATATAGTCAAAGAACTCAAAGGTCGAGAGGAAAAGCTAGTTTGAATTTTCTATGTAATTTAATAGTACTATAATTAAATGTCTCAATCCGAAAACTATTTGGAATGTGTGTATGCGCGTGTGTAAATATAAATGGATCTTATCAAGCTCAAATGTGATTAAATTATGATTTATGAGTAATTTGTGTGTAACTCATTAAATTTTATATTACTCCCTCCGTCCACGAAATGAGTACCCATTTGTGGACGGCACGGGTTTTAAGAAATGTATGGAGTGTAGTGTGAATAGTTTAAGGGTCCCACTTTTTGAGTGTATTAATTAAAGAGATGTGTGGGGTACACTTGCCAAAAAGGGAAATGGGTACTCATTTCGTGGACGGACAAAAAAGGAAATATGAGTACTCATTTCGTGGACGGAGGGAGTATTATTTATAAATATTATAAATTTAACTTTATATTTGATTAAGTTTAGTTATTTAAAATCGTTGATTATGGTAGAGATGATGAAATACAGTTCAATCACCTGAATCTGTCTAATATTTATGTACTTGTACTCATCCCAAATGTATTTAAAAAGCGATTTTATTACTCATTAGTCATTTATAGTTCGAAAATGTATAACAATATTCAATAATTACACAATCCGTTTAACCTTATAAATATAATTTATTATAATAATTGGATATCTATCACAATAAAAACCTAAACATTATAAAGTAAATATCAATATATTGTAAATATAATAAATAACAAAAGATTAAAAGTCAAAGAAAAAACCACTTAGGCACTTCTATCAATGTTCAAACCTCATTTTAAAAATAATTTTGCTACCCTTTCTTGTCTCGTACTTATATAGTAATATCCGCTAATTACTCATTCTCATCTCAAACTTGGACAATAAATATACTAGTTGACTATTTGAATTTGTTTGAATTTTTAAAAGTAAGTTTTATAATATTTTGTTATCCATCTCAATAAAGTGAAACATTACAGAGTAAATATATAATAATAAAATAATACAAAATAGATGCAAATTAGTATTAATAATAAAAGATTAAAAGTAAATATTAATACTAAATTGTATGATGACAAAATATTAATAATAAGAAAATTTCACGATGACATGCTAATAAATATTTGTATCGTCCATAATGTATATACTTGTATTTAAATAATATAAATAACAAAATACTTAAAAATGAAAAAAAAAAAACAAAATCACATATAGTGTCCACTGTCCATAAAGGCTCGAGTCCGTTTAAAATGTATATATTCGTGGTCCTTCCAAATTTGGTTAATTACCCAAACGTGTAGAATAGATTATTTTGGGTTTTGATTTCATGAAATTGAAGTACGTGAAAAATCAAACAGAGATTCAGAGTAAAATTTAGAAGCAAAAAATTATCATGCCATATAGGATTACTATAACTTCAATGTGTGACTAAAGATGTTAGAATAATAGTAATCGAAAATCTACAAAATTGCACTTAGGATAGGATTCATATGGTACATTTACTTATTATATGATTTTTTTTTTTTTGTAGTGACGTATTATATGAGTTAGAAATGCACATAATGAGATTTTTTTAAAAATAAATATAAATAGAGCACATATGAGATGCTACATACGAACTCAAAACTAAGGAAAAGTTTAAATCACCAATTGTATTATATATCCAACAATCACCAAAATATATTTAACTTTATAAATATAATTTGCTATAATTATCATTTATTCGTCTCAACTAAAATATGAATACTCCAAAATTAAAATTAGTTATAAATAGAAAAATTAATAAGAGA
The DNA here is from genome assembly GCF_028751815.1 of Salvia miltiorrhiza. Classification (NCBI taxonomy): domain Eukaryota; kingdom Viridiplantae; phylum Streptophyta; class Magnoliopsida; order Lamiales; family Lamiaceae; genus Salvia; species Salvia miltiorrhiza. The sequence goes on along the minus strand of NC_080388.1, from coordinate 66,376,996 downwards.
ATTAAAAATTAGGTAAATTTCACGTAAACATGTCGATTAATATTTGAATTCATTTAGTTATAATCTAAAACTTGTCCCCAACCAGTCTTAGTTTATAAAATATCTAATAAACAAATATAAATTGTTATATATAAACATTAAATTATACAATCTACAAAATTCGTTTAAAATTTATTAAAAATTGTTATATATAGACATTAACAAAAAATTCTATAATAACAAATATTATAAATTAAATTCAAAGCAGAAAATTAAACTATACAATCAACAAAATATATTTAAAATTTATATACATACATATGTCCCGAACTTAATTTTAATATTAAAAATAATTTGAAAAGTAACGAAACATAATTATTGTTGGAAACTTATTGAGAATAATTATAAGATGATGATGATGAATCGACGATGATAGAAATATTCTTGATCGACAAAAAATATAGGAAACTTATAATTGTAATTCCAGGTAAAGCATTTTTTTTAATAAATAGTGTGTTTGACAAATCAAACTAATATTTATTTAGCCAACTATTAGTTGCAAAATTAGTGGTGCTATGACAATCAAAAAAACACATAATTTATTAATTTTTGAATAAGTGACATAAACAAATTCAAAGAAATTTAATTTGTACAAGTATTATATTCAATAAAAAGAAAAAAAAAAAATAATTTGGCCAACTTTAATCAAATTATTTTTAGATAACTATGGCATGATTATGTTTGATTTTCTTATTAAATGATACCCTCCGTCTCACGATATTCACGATTTTTTGGCGTCCGATCTCAACACGTTATAAATATAGTACCTCCCAAACGACGTATTTTTCTTTTGGGCGTCCTAACCAACTGATCATTTTTTGGCCAACACGTTCTCTCTAATATAGTTTAATTCCATCACAGCTTATTATCTTCATCTCTCGACAACAAGAAATCACTGGGAGGGGGCGTCATATTTCTCCTACTATTATCACGTTTCTCAATCTCCTACTTTGTCACTTTCTCTTTACTTTATCACTTTTATACTTTATTAAAATACTAATCTACAACTCTTACTTTCTTGTGATGAAACCAAGCGTGTTAAGATTCGTGGGACGGAGTGAGTATAATAGAAGTATTAGTATATATATTTTTGTTTGATGAAGTAAAAAAAATAATAGGAGTACATAAAAGGTAAATAAGGAAGGCCCAAGTATGGACCATACTAGTTTTTCCAAGTATGAGCCCAACTAAACAAGCCCAATAGACCAGACGTCGTCGTCCCAGCTCGATTCCAGGCAGAAAATTAGGAAATGGAGATACGAGCGCATATATAGAGGAATGAGCTGAAGAGAAGCTCAAAGGCGAAACTCCGTTGACGAGATTTTCAAGTTTTTAAATTCAGGTTAGATGCGCTGAGTATTCTTCGTTATCTTGCTTAATTTTTGGTTGTCTATTGGTTTGAATAGTCTATGATTTTTCAGCTTTTTTAATGTGTTCAATGTAAATGTTTTTCTCATTGATCTTCCAATCATGAATTGGTCCGTATGTGTATGTACGCCCCGCGCGCGCGCATTATATGCGAATTTTCGTTATTTCTGATATTTTTATTTTGGGGATTTTTGGATGCTTTAGGACCAGCCTACTTTTATTTTCTTGAATCTGATTTGTAAAGCCAGATTTTGATATGATGTTGATTGGTTAGTTAGAAATTGAATGCTGTAATCTTTTGAGTTTGTATTGGAGTTGAATTTTAAAAGCATTTCAATTTATAGAATCATGCTGTAAATTTTTTTGGGTTAATTTGATGCTGTAACCTTTCGAGTTTGTATTCGAGTTTAATTTCAAAAGCATTTCAATTTATAGAATCCTGCTGTGAATTTGTAGGGTTAATTTGGTTAGGTTTCTGCCCTCTGATTGAAGCTTTGAAATGAAGGTGAAGGTCTGTAACTGGTGGGTTGAAATACTACAAAATTCTATCTTTTTTTTACAGAATGATTGCATTGCAAGTCTATACAATTGTGTCCACTTGGAGGAGATCATTAGTGAGAGAAATCGAATGCTTGCAAGAGTAAGGGATTCGGAGTTTGTACTTGCTTATTTGCGTATGCAGAAAACAGTAATGTACTTGATTGGATCAAGTGGAGTTGGGAAATAAACTAATTTTGGAAGAAGATAGGTTTGGTTCTTTGTATGGATGAGTGGAAGCTATGTTTTAATGTTGGAGGTAGATTAGAAACTTCATTTGGGTGAGTAGATGCTTGGTTTTTCCGTATAAATGTTATCTGTAGTTGGGATTAGGACAGTATGGCATCAGAGGGTGGAAGTGGCATGTAGCTCGTTGTGACCCCTTGAAGAGTGTAGATGAATCCTATTTACATATGTTGAAGTGTTGAACGGTTGAACCCGAATATGAGAGGCAAGTACCGGTCAAAGCAAGCTTTGCATCATCAGATTAAATAGTAAAGATCAAGCCCTTAAGAATAACTTATCCTCTTTGAAAATTGATCCTTATATATTCTTTGTCGGAACAAAGGCTCCTGCTAAGTTACCTGAGGTGTTATATGCTAAACCTGATTCTTATTGCTCGTATGAAATCTTTTAATGTTGAAGTAAATGAATCTGTATGTAGCTGGCTTCCATCTTACATCCTGATTATCCAACATATTACGAGCTAATTAAGTTCTGTTGTGTGGTAAACAGAGCCTGATCCGGTGTTATATGCTAAACCTGCATTGTTAAACATTTTGTATATTTTGATTGACATTTCGGCTTAAAGCTAGAATTTACATCTTTGTGAAATTCATTGTGCTGGCCTCTGAAGTGTATAGACCTGTGTTTTTATGCTTCCTTAATTTATATTCATGCACATTTGTAGAAAATAACTCTAGATTTATGGGGATTTTAATTTAGGTGATAGCTTAGATAGATAAAATTATACAGGCTTATCCACCACATTCTTTAACTGATTTAAATAAATTTGAGCTTGTTTGTTCGCCTAATTTTTTCAAAAATTCTATCATATATATTGTCAGTCTAATCTATTATCTAAATTAAACGCCCCCTTGATGGATATAATAAAATTAATTGCTACCATGAAAATTTGGATATATTGCCCCTGAGATACTGCCATTATGATCTTTTTCTGTCCACGCTCAACATTCTTCTTGCCCACAATTTTTCTCTATTGTGTTCGTAAATTCATTCAGCTAATTGATTTTAAGGTCTTCATCACAGATATCATGTCGGTGAAACCAACAGTTGCATTGCGAGCTATACTTGTAGGAGGAATAGCAGCGTTTGCTAAAATTGGAGGAGCGATGAAAGCTGCTGGTGGAGTGAAGCTAGGCGCCGCGGCTGCTGCCGTGAGTGCCGCAGCGACCGCTGCAGTTTCCGGGTCGAAGCAGGAGGCAAAGGATGCTCCAGCACAACCTTCAAAATGACATCATTTTAGGTTAGATTTTGGTTATGCTGAAACTTAAGCATTTTTTTCCCAATAAATGTAGCATATAGTTGAATAACATTGTAGCATAATGGTCCCTGACAGCCATTAGTGTTAGGTTGTTGTAATCTGCAGATGAGGGATAAACAAACACGTGAAGAAATTTTGTATTTTACTAGAAACTTCACTTGTCTCTCTGCCCCAAGACGGCAGTTAGGGATGTAAATGAATCAAGTACACACTCAAAACACATTTGTTTGTCGGAGTGTGTTGGGGATTTCTCGTTTTAATTTGTTTTAAAGTTTGTGTTAAAATAAAAGCTTTTGTATATGATCTTGTTTGATAATCAGCTGAAATTGAATTTGAAGAAGTTATAATCTAGTTAAAAATTACTTGTGCAGTTTCATAATTTTATATCATGGTTCTCTATTGTATCATTGTACAACATTTTAGCATCAACAAATGATCACCACATGTTCAGGATATCTAAAATGTTACCAGTTTTTTGTTTCCAAAATTTGCTAAAATTGTACTTTCTTCGTCCTCATAAAATGTATTCACTTTTAAATGATACATGTTTTAATAAAGTGATTGAATGAATTATAAGTAAAGTAAGGGTATCACTTTATTATGAGGGAAAAATTTATCAAAAATAAATTGAATATATTTTATGAGAATGGACGAAAATGACAAATTGAATATATTTTGGAGTGGATTTTGAAAATAGCCTATTTCTTTTAGTAAACTTAAAAATTACTCACTAAGATAAAATTTTTAAAAAATACCCAAATTTACCATTTTACCCCTTCAAACACCACCCTTTAAATTTTTTTCGCATTTCACAACCTAGTGGAATTCACAATCAGAATTTTTTGATTGTGAATTCACAACCAGAATTTATTTTGGTTGTGAATTTGAGTTTTAAAGTTTGAATTCATAACTAAAAACATTAGTTGTGTATTCACAACTAGCAATAGAGTTGGTTGTGAATTCGAGATTTAAAACTCTAATTCACAACTAACACTAGCAATTCAGCCGTGAATTCATCAAACTGGTTGTGAATTCTCGAATTCACAATCAAAGCAACTAGCTGTAAATTCGAGCTTTAAAACTCGAATTCACAACCAGGATTTGTTTTGGTTGTGAATTCAAGTAGTTGTGAATTTGAATTCACAACCAGAACTAAAACAACTAATTGTGAATTCAAATTTTAAATTTTGAATTCACAACCAGTAATAGAGTTGGTTGTGAATTAATAGATCTGGTTGTGAATTCAATAATATTTAGTTGTGAATGCATAGATCTGATTATGAATTTAAGAATATCAAGTTGTAAATTCATAATTGTGAATCAAGAACATTAATCAATGTTCAATCCTAATCTCCAAACCTCTCTCTCAGAGAAAAAGAGCACAATTAATTAGCAACAAAAGCCAAATTAAGAAAAAATAATTACACTAATTTAAATCCCTAAACATATTTCCAGTCTGAAATCATTCAATAAAACCAAATTAAGAAAACAGAACATAGCCAATAAAAGGTAAGCTGTCAGCAACTATAACAAACTCGAAAATCAATATGTTCAAAAAAACAAAAAACGCTTAAAATCGTACCACTACTTTTCATCACTCCATAATTTCAGCATACGAGCCCTAAAGAAAATTAAATCTTTAAACATGAAAACATGCACTCGGCGCTGTTGGTAAGAGCCGGCGTCGTGGAGTCTAGAATCGTGGTTGCTGAACATGATGTGGCGGATTTGAAGTAGCAAATTAGGTTTTGAGTTTGCAGAGAGTTGCGATGTACACCGAAGTTAACAAGGTTCATCCTTCCTCTCGGCCGCCGTGAGATCTACATCCTCGGCGGCGCCGTATCCGTCGTGCAGCAATTGGTCGGAGAGAGAGAGTACAAAATGAGAGAGAGACCAAGAGGGGAAAGATGGGATTTTGTGTGGGTAATTTTTTAAATTTTAATCTTAGGGGCAGTTTAATCCTTTAACATAAAAAATGGGTATTAACTTTCATCTATTGACTCTATATTTTATGAAAACAAACGGGATATGATTTTGCATGCATATGTAGTGATTAAGAATTTTTTGAAACAAAAAAGGGTAAAGTTTTATTTTTTCTTTTAACATATGATCGATGAAGGGGTATGATTTTGCATATATATATATGCAGTGACTAAGAATTTTCTAAAACAAAAAAGGGTAAATTTTTATTTTTTTTTCTTTAACACATGATCGATGAAGGGGTTATGATTTTGAATGTATATGTAGTGATTAAGAATTTTCTGAAACAAAAACATAAAAGCTAATATTTAAAATAAATTAGAACGTCCATTCGTGCAATGCACGACGAACATCGAAATTAAATGACATATTTAAATAAAAAAAATATAAATTTAAATATAAACAAATGAAAAATATGTTTTATAACAAAATAAAATAAAATAATCCACATTAATTGCTCAATAAAATCTTGAATTTGAAACGTATATTTTTAATTTTGTATAAAGTACCGTTAATTGTAATTTGATAATGAAAATTGACATTACACATTATTATTCTCATTATTATTATTATTGAGTATTAAGCGTCATCATAATAAATAAATCAATATTTTCATACACAAATATAAATAAAAAGTTGTAAAATGTTAATGAAGAGAGAAAAAATAAAATATTTTTAACTTTAATTTTTCATGATTTATTCATTTTAAATTTATTTTTGATGATTTTTTTATATCATATTAAAGATTTTTTCACGAACTTAAATTTAAGATGTACTCCCTCCGTCCCACAAATCTTGACACGTTTGGTTTCGACACGGGAATTAAGGAGTTGTAGATTAGTGTTTTAAGTGTGTAGTTAATAAAGTATAGGAGAAAGAATGTAATAAAAATGATAAAGTAGGAGAGAGAAAATAATAAAAGTGATAAAGTAAAAAAGAGAAGGTAATAATTATTACCTTATTTAGAAATATGTCAAGATTCGTGAGACGGAAGGAGTAGTATATTAAGTATTTTTTTTCATGAATTAATTTTGGTGATGTTTATAAAAAAATTAAAGAAAAAAATAAAGAGAAAAATAGTGAGAAAAAAAAAATTAATGAAAGAAGAGAGAAGAATGGAGGGAAAAGTTGGAAGGAAAAAACTCATTTTTTATATATTATATAGATTTAAATTTAACTAGAAAGTAATATGATAGAAATTTAGTGAAATGAACCTTAAATAATTGCAGATTCAATTTTACAAAAAAATCGAAAAATGAAGAATGGCAAAGTTGATAACCTATGGGTGGCACTCGCATCCAGACCTAGACTCGCATTCTGATCCAAATCCTGACTCGAACCGCGTAAATGATACTATTAAGTTATACAAATGATACGGTCTGTAATTGACACTATTCTGCTATACAAATGACATTGCGTATAAATGACACTGTGTATAATTGATACTATTCAAAAATATAATTAGGGTTAATTGCCTGTAAATCCATAACGTATACACGGAATTGGTTTTTGCACCTAATTTGAAAAATTCGCTTCTAAATACATAACCTTTCCTTTTTGTCTGGTTTTTTTCCGATGATCGGTTTTTTTTCACGCCGGCGCCGGAATTGACTATGTGGCAGCTGGAATTAACACTGTGACAGCCGGGAATTGACACCTAAGCTTATTATTGACATGTGGAAAAAAAATAATTAAAAAAACAAACAAAAAACATACATCATCATCTTCCCCAATCTCCCCCACCCCAAACCCTAATCTCCCCTCCCCCACCCACCGCCGCCACCCTCAGCTGCCGGCGACGGCGCCCGCTGCCCCCCGCCCCCTCCCCTTCCCCTTCCCCGCCTCGGTGCCCCTCCCTCTTCCCACCTCGCTGCCTCCCTCCCCTTCCCCACCTCGGCGCCCCTCCTCCTCCCGACCTCGACAGCGCGGCGGACGAGCTCCAGGGCTCGGCAGTGACGTCAGCCTAAACACAATCTCAAATTTCTTTTTAGACATTCCCAAGAATCAACTACACACCAAGAACGCACGCAGAAAGAAAGTGCAGCGAAATTAAAGAACGCGGCAGTGCGCAGAATTAAAGAACGCGGAGGCGATGATTTAACAGATATTCCAGGGCTTTTCTCCCCGCGGCGGCGATTTAACAGAAGTCGTCGAATCCACTGGAAATTTCAGGGCGGCGGCGCGACGATTTAACAAATAGAAACTAGGGGACTTCTCCCTGCGACTGGCGCCGCTGTCAGCCACGGCCGCCGCCTCGCTCTCTCTCCTCTCTCATCTCCCAACGCACACACACAGACGGGCGACGCGAAGAAAATCAACAGCCGCCTCTGATGCCCCTCGTCCCTCGCCCTCAAACTTCGTTTTTCGGCGTCGATAGTCAACAGACCACCATCGTCGTTTGATTTTCGGAGGAGAGGTGGCGGTGCCTGCGTCTGGTGACGTGTGGTGGGTGGGGGGGAGAGGGGAGGAAGGGGGAAGAAGATGGTGTCACGATGGGGATTTTGTTTTTTTTTTTTTGTTTTTGTTTTTTTTATTCCACATGTCATAAATTGGCTTAGGTGTTAATTTTCGACTGCCACAGTGTTAATTCCGGCTGCCACATAGTTAATTCCGGCGCCGGCGTGAAAAAAAAACGGTCATCGGACAAAAACCAGACAAAAATGAAAGGTTATGTATTTAGAAGCGGAATTTTTAAATTATGTGCAAAAATCAATTCCGTGTAAACGTTAGGAATTTACAGGCAATTATCCCATATAATTAAAACTATAAGTTTGTAAATGATACTATAATATTATAAATGACACTATAAGATTGAAAATGACACTATAATATTTTAAAGTGTTAAAGTGTCATTTATATAACCAAATTATGTCAATTATAGGCAGTGTCATTTGTATAACCGAATAGTGTCATTTACACGATTTGGGTTAGTATGCGGATTCGGATCGAAATGTGGGTTAGGGTCTGGATGCGGGTCAATTTAATTGTACGGTACACCCTATTGTACCTAAATTTTTATGTATAAATAATACTCCCTCCGTCCACGAATTAAAGCCCCATTTGAGGGTGGGCACGGAGACTAAGAAAGCTGAAAAATGTGTTGTGGATGAAATATAAGGGTAGTTGACTAAAGTGATAAAGTAGTTGACTAAAGTGTTAAAGGTGTTGTGTGATGGGTCCACTAGTGATAAAGTGTAATAAATATAGAATATAAAAATGATAAAGTTGTTGTAAGGTGGGTCCATTAGTGGCAAAGGGTAGTAAATATATGAAAAAAAGAAGAGTAAAAAGGTACATAAAGCACAATAGGGCATTAATTGGTGGACAAAAATTTAAGTGCAAGTAGGGCTTTAATTCGTGGACGGTGGGAACACCATTAATCATAATTAACGTGCATCTTAATTATGATAATAGTAATTTATAAAGGTGCCATCATTATTCTCTCCATCATTATCTTCGTGATTAAAAATTTCGAACATGTGATTCAATTGAGGCACACATCAAAGTAATATGAAATGTACACTTTTTGTCCTTCTCTATAGTCATTTTGTCACGTATTCAAGTTCAAGCGCGTGGACATAAGTTTCTAGACTTTATACTAAACTCGACCACTACCAATAGTTTAACTTACTTTGCTATTAATTAGTTTGATCTTCGAACTATTTTAGATTCTTTTTTAGATTCACAACCATAATATGTGGTTGCATATAAAATATTCCTAAATCCTACCTAAATAATATTATTTTAATTGAAGTAGAAGATTGAAATCCATGTATCCTTATAAATGAAAAAAATAATACTATTATTAAATTACAATCCTCGAATAAATCACACCATCGGCTAAATCGTCTCATCGTGTTCTTCCAGTTTGCTACCAAACCGGTAGACCTTGCTAATATGATAGTTTCCGTGGTGGTACTTTTGGGTGTTTTTCATAAACGCAAGCAGTGAAAAAATTACGATATAAAAAAATAAGCTAGAATTTATTGATGATATTCACCCCATGTCAAACAATTTGTGTGTGTATATATACATATTTATGTGTGGTGCGTGTGTGTGGACACACTCTCTCTATATGTTATCACTAATAATTTGGCCTCTAAAATTGGCATGGAATATCGAAGCGCGCATATTCTTTTATTTAGTTGACCAACCTCCAAAATTTTTGTTTAATTTCTAAATTTTGGCCCCTTATATATAGAGTTACTTTTCATCTATTAAGTTTGTTACAACATTCAAACGCATGAAAGTAATTAACATGCAATTGAAATATAAAATACTAGTCGGTACTTTCAAATTCACATAGTCCACTCTTAAACTGGTTCTTTCTATTTTAGCTTTTTAATAATTATTCGTCAATTTTTCTACAATTAAAATTAACATAATACATCAAAGAAACGTTAATAAACCCGATTAATAAAATTACAAATAATAATACATATTAGAAATGGAATTATTACAGATGATACATAGAGACACACAACAAAAGTACAAGTATGCATATACATACATAAAAGACATATGTGTTTATGTGTAAAGGGAGAGACATAACTGATCCATTCTTGGGATTGAATCCCACTTGCACCTACAGCAGGAATCAAACAGCATCTCCCATCTCTTTTGTTTTTGCATATAAACAGCAAAATCTATCCATTTTTTTATTTTTCTTTTTTCTTACACATTTTTAAGAATCTTTTCTCATGAAAGAATCCTATGCTTTTTTTGTGCTTCAACCACTATTTCACTTTTTATTTTCCAACAGTCACTTTTTTTTTGGGATTCAAGAATTTACTGAACGACAAAACTACAAAAGCAACACTTAAAAAAATACGTACTATAAATTCAAGATTTTTCTTGATTCCCATGTACTTATTATCTTTGTGCAAAAACATTCTCTGCAACTCCTGTTTCATTTTTATTTATTTTTTCTTTAAATTTCTTTTTGGATTGAAAAGAGATGTATCAATACGAACTTTCTTTTTCAGACAGATAACTTTTATACTTTCTATGAACTTAGAACAAGATTTGTGTGTCACCATCTTGAAAATGGTTCGATTCCCTTTTCCAGTCTTGTTTATTTAATTAAGTTCAAACTTTTCAATATCATGCAATCAATATAGGAAAAAGTGCATGCATATGCAGATCATGAGGGAGGTGCAACGATGTACTCCAACTAAGCACCATCGTTCGATTACCTTTTATTTGCAGTCTTGAACCCAATCTCTTATTTCATCTCAATTATATCAGCTTACATAGCATGAATAAAAAAACTAAAAAATAAATATAAGAAGAAACTTTAGTGTATATATATATATATATATAGGGGGAAGTTCTATGAAAACACAAAGTTAAATAGAGAATAGAGACATGATCTTATTCATTGATTTCGTGAGATCGGATGGATGAGATTCACTACCATATCTAATGTTGATATACAACAAACGAAGGGTGTTATATATGTCCAAGGGTAAGTTTGTACTTCTAGAGATATTATAACCGAAAAGTACATTAAATAGGCTATATCAAAGCATTTTATGAATGGAAATTTCGGAACTGCCGTACGTTACATATTACAAGCTCAATATCTCATATCACTCTTAGTTCTGAAAATCATTAGCTTAGCCCATATGTTTTCTAAAAGTCGCCATTATGTTTGCAGTTGTCACATGGATAAACATGCTGTATTTTTTCCACCTAATTCATACGAATATAACAAATTCATAACAGATTAAAACTCTCAGTAAGATATATGCACATATCTAACATTTGAGACACACATCTAAATTATTCTGATGCAGGTTTACATGAATATTAACATTAACTTTAAAATTGCATATTAATTGAATTAATTTATATGACCTTGGAATCTAGTGAACATATGTTTGAACATTTTTTTTATGGTAATGAACATCAATGTGAACATACTTCTTATAGTGTTCGTACACATAATAATGAATTACTACGGTTCTTGAATTATTATGCATTTTATTGTTATAGTTATGAATTTTGTCAATTTATTTTTGCAGTTTTGCTTATAAAAGATATTTAACCTTTTCATGATGAATGTAACGGGAAACTTATATGTGATGAACTGTGGGATGGTATGAACATGTTGAACGAACATACACATAAAATGTTACATTTTTAGCGCACATGCATGTTCATATTTGTGTTCGTTGAATATTTTATTCAGTATATGTGTTAGTTGAACGTGTTATAATAGATTTCAGAATTTCATCGTTCGTACTTGTGCATGTGTTTTTATATGTTCGTTGAACAAATTGGTGTGTGTTTGTGTTCGTTTCACATGTTATATGAAATTTGGACTCTATTTTAAGTACTTGCAAAATTATGGTATTTTTTGGCCATATTTAGGGTGAATTGAGCAAATATCGCCCACTTTTTGGGGTCAAACATGTGGACTCCATCGTGTTTTTACTTGTTTGACCTTTCGAAGAGGATTTTTCTTCCATTTGGGTGAAGAGTTACTTAAAATCACATAAATAACTGCAAATCTCGTCCTTTGATCAATTCATATCTAATGATCCACATTCGGTCTCTTATCTCTATATAAAAAGTGGGTATGGTTGAAGCCAACCCTATATATATATATATATATATATAATGGCATTTCAAGAAATTATTTAAACTTAAAGAGCTAATTGACTTATGTTTTTTTAAAATCCAACTTAAACTAATTAAGGTTGTCATATATTCTTGCAAGGTAAAATCTCCAACGTAGAAGCTACACAGATCACATCTATAAATAGATAACAAAGCAGATGGTTCCAAAAAGTAAAAATGAATTATAGACAATTTCTCCCTAGCTACATGGTTAATTTTGCAGCGCTAGCTAGCCTCCCTATATATTCAAACTCATAATTCAACTATATATCAATAATGAAGAATTGAGTTAGTAAAATAAGCATGAATGAGCCGAAGAGCACTTATATATAGGGTTTTTCAAGTCTGAAGATTTAACAAAATGATCCAAGATGAATGAAGAAAAGTAGAGAAAAAAATTGGGTTGAGCATGGGTGCATCACTGTTGGTTTGTGATACGGGTGGGGGCCCGACTACAGTTGGGTCGCACCAACCAACACATGCCTTACCAAGATTTGGGGTTTTGGTTATGGTTTTCATCACAAGAATTACTATTGATGCAGCTGTCAAAACCAGTGAGGCTTAGAATGTCGTTTTGCGACAATGGCCTTAATCCTAGGAAATCCCTCGTCAAATTGTCGCCGCCTTCGTTCCCACTTGCGCTTGCATGGAATCTGTGATGATGTTGCTCGAAGTCCACGTGGCTGAATCCCGGCCCTTGATGGAATCCGGCGTTGTTCATCATCATCATCTGATCATGAAGCTGAAGGGGGGCAGCTTTATCTGCATACGAGGCCAACCCGTGGTCACGTGAGGGGCCAAACCCGTCTGGAGTCACGTGACCGGCTCTCGAGAATGCGACACCGAATGGGGATGGGAATTGTTGGGAGCTGGATTTCGCTCCCATTTGGGCCGCTTTTTGCAGCAAAGCGGTGGCGGAGACATGCGCTGCAGGCGGCGGCAGGTAGTGGTGGTGGTAGGGTGGGAGCACGGTGGGGCCGAGGCTACTGGTAGGGTTAGGGTTTGAGTTTTGGGGGAAGTCTTGAAAATCTTCAAGGATTAATGATGATGGCGGTGGTCCAATGATAGGCGAGCAAGACAGCCATGGTGGAATTTCATGTTTTAGGATGAGGTTTTGATGCTCTTTCTTTATTGAAAAAGGCGTGTTGTCTTGTGATGTAAATTGCAGCGGGTTGGATCTAGCGCTCTCTTGAGCTAAAGCGTCGCAAAAGGCTCTGTGCGTGATAAAACTATCTCTCCTGCAAATTGCAATATCAAACATCTACACTTATAATTTCCCAACTACCTTATGATATAACAATGATTAATGAAAGCAACCTGGAGAAGAGGGTTCCGCACTCGCATCTATACTCGCGGGTGCCGCAGATTTTGGAATGCGCTTTCCAATCGGACTGAACGGCGTATTTCTTGGAGCATTTGTCGCACTTCCACTTCTTCTCGCCGTGTTTCCTGTAGAAATGCTTCTTGATTCCGGTGAGATCGCCCAACGCCCTCGAAGCCTCGTGATGAACGCACCCCATTTCTGGGCAGATGTACACTTTTCTTCGGACTTCCTTCTTCGATTTCTGCTTCAACTTCCATGGCAGGTTGTGCCCTCTTCTGTGCAGTTGCAGATTTTGGTCTCTCTTGAACCCTTTGTTGCATACATCACACACAAATCTGTTTGTTGCCATCAGGGTTCTCGGTGATAGAGCTATCACTTCAGCTCCAGGGTCTACACACACACAGACTAAGTTATCTATCTACACAGGGAATATTCTTAATTTCATGATTTAATTTAATTAATTACCTGGATGGCCTGGCTGATTTCTCTTTTTCTTCATTGGCTGTTGAGAGCTGTTTTCATTGTTTGAAGAGAAGCTAGCTTCACCAGATGCACAAGTCAAATTTGACATATTTTCTTCCATACCTGCTCGGACGCCGGAATTTTCACCAGCTTCAAAATGGAGCTGCCCGACGCCTTGAATCAGTTTAATTTTTTTCTTCAAATATTAACTTTCTAACATAACTAGATCTCTAATTTTTTTTTTCTTAGGTATAAGATAAGAGATATTTGAGATCTAAGGAATAAAATACTAACCTAGAAAAGGGCTAATTAAAGTAGGTGAAAAATGGTGCAAGAAATCAGGTGGAAAGTGGCAGAAGAAATACTTTAATTTTGTTTCTTTGTTTGAAGCTCTTCCAAAAAAACTTCAACCACTGTCTTCTCTTGATGATGGCTTCTTCTTCCTCCTTCACTTTGGATTCACCACAGAAGACAACCTTAATTCTAGAGAGAGAGAGAGAGAGATGAAGCAAACCTGTCTGCACACAGACTAATTCACCATCTTTTATCAATGGCTTTTTCTTGATAAAACCAAGGCAATCCAATTATAGGCATGCATGTAAGAACAAACACATGAAACCATCTTCAAACACATCGAATTTTTTTCTCTCTCTATATATATTGTTTATCTTTTGGGGGAGAGAGAAAGAGAGAGAGAGAGAGATGTGGATGAGAAGGAAGCCCTGCAAAATCATCCACCCTTAGCCCAAGGAAAAAAACAATATACAGCCCTATGGCTAAACTCTGACGTGCACTTTCTGTCTTTACCTTTGTTCTCTTCTCCTAAAATTTCCACCTTTTTCTTCCTTCCACTTATCTGCTTTACTTAAATTTACAATTTATTGAAAATATAAACCCTTTTCTGAGATCAAAATTCAAATAATGTATGGCATTTTGCCTCCATCGATCCGTCTGTTGATACATATAGTTCTTTTGTTAATTTGTATTGAATAATTCAGTTATATTGTGTGGCATTTTATCGTGAAAACGTACATTTTATGAAAGATTATATTTTGCCTTCATCTCTCCCATGTGGGGGTTCATAAAGGAAATAGCTAGAAATATGATTTAGTGGAAAATCGTCCAATACGTTTCAATTTTAGTGAAATATGTCTAATTATGATATTCATTTGAAAATTAAGTATTTATTTGAGAATGACAAAAATTTTATAAAATTAATCAAGTGTTATTGTGTTACATACTAAAATACAAATTTAATGTTTAGCGAGACTGAACAAATAACAAAGTCAATTATGAACGAAGTCAATCTTGAACGGTGTTAGCAAAATCAGTCCGAACCATAAGAACAATTAGCAGATCTGAAAACACATGTCAGATCTGAAACCCCTGAAAAAGGAATTGACAATCCTGAAAGACAAAATATATATAATCTGAATATATTTTATATTATACTAGACTAAGTACTTTTTTTTTACTGATATTTTTTTTATTGAGATTTAGTCAAAAAGATTTTAATGAGATTTGAGCCATTAAACTTTTGTTAATGGACCCTTGATATTATATTTTAATTTTAAGTTTAGTTGACATGCTATAAAAAAGAGACCTTACGCTAATAAATTCATAAGTGATTGAACCTATCAAATTTCTCCTTTCTTTCTCTACAAGCCCCATAAAATTCATGTCATGTTCTTATAGTTCAATCTTATTTTTTTTCATAATGGCTGTTGAAATAGAAACTCTGACTCATCAAGAAGTATAATATTTTTACAGAACCAAAAAATATTTTATACTTCAAAATTAATGATAATAATCTGAGCGCGTGCAGTGTGTGTTAGCGAAGTTTTCTTTGTTCTAGAAAACTCATTATATTATTTTACCAAAATCATAGTAAGTCGATCTATATCTATGTACATATATAATTAATACTACTATATGCGTAACATGCATTTATATTCCTAATAATACAAATAATATATTAGTATTACTATATGCGTAACATGCATTTATATTCCTAATAATAAAAATAATATATTAGTATTTGTTTGTTTCTTGAAACTATATATATTATATATTTATATACATACAGACTATACAGTACCGGTTACCAGTTACGACACTACTGTAAGAGCATCCACAACAGATCTCTCAAAATTTTACTCCTAAAAATACTCTTAAAGTCTTCCCTAAATTATTTTTAACCTCTATTTTACAATTGCACACATCAACTCTCCAATTTTCATTATCTATTTTATAATTTTAGGATTAGATTTAGGGGGGGGGGGGGGAGTGTAAATTTAGGATTAAATTTGAGGGGGTGAAATTTTTGTGTGGACCCAACTTAATATAGGTGATCTGTTGAATGATCATTTTATCTCACTTTTTATTATTTTAGCTCAAATTTAAAGTTAGGATTACTTTTGAGAGATCTGTTATGGATGCTCTAAAGACTTATATATACTTCCTCACTTATATTATACAACCATTATGTACTTTTCCAATATCAATTTATATTTATATTTTTAAATTAGCAATTTCATAGGTACATACATCAAACGAGGTAGATCGATCTTATTATGATAATATACGTGTGCTAGGACTTGATGGTAATTATTGTAATTAATAATTATCTATATATATATATAGGGGTGGGCAAAAATAAAAACACCTCTTAAAATATAAAATAATTGAATATATGTGTGTGTGGGGGGGGGGGGGGGTTGGGTAATATAAAAACTAAAGTTATGTGCAGTGATGCGATTCTTATTGTATTTTATAATAGTTAAAAACACCTCTTAAAATATAAAATAAGAATATATGTGTGTGTGGGGGGGGGGGGGGGCGGTTGGGTAATATAAAAACTAAAGTTATGTGCAGTGATGCGATTCTTATTGTATTTTATAATAGTTGTGTTTGTATTTTTACATTTATCATCTTTCTATATTATATACAAATTAAATTGTTAAAATCCGTACATACATAATATATGAAAATAAGAAATATAAGAGTGTAAATCCAACTATTATATAAGTATAACTAAGTCAATATATATCTTTATATATATAAAAAGCAAAGTAAATGTAAATAAATTCAATTAGAAGGGTGTAATTGGAATTGAAAAAAATTATAAAATCCACAATCAATTAAATGTTGACTACACTTTGAAGAAAAGAAAAAAAAAACTGCATCAAATCATAACCGCCTAATTGCAATATTGTAAGACAATATAATTTCTTCTTTTTCGTATTTTGTAGAGATCACAATTTTCTTATTTTCATGCAATTATATTTCGGAAAAAATATGTTATATATATTTTGAATGAAAGGTCACGAAATTATCATTAATTAGATATATGATATGTTAAAAATAAATTTAAAATGAGCAAGTTATTACAATTTAATGTTTTAATATATTAAATTATTTATATTTAAGTAGTGATATTTTTTTAAACTAAAATCTGTATTTCAAATTTCTTTAAGTTACATTTTTCCCCTAATTTTAATATTTTAAAATATATTTAAGTAGTGATTGTTGATCTTGGTCTTTTCGTTTTTTTTTTCTTTTCCATTTTTTTCTTTTGAATTCTTTTTTGTTTATATATATTATGGAATGGTTTCAATGAGATCCCTCACATATGGTGAGATCTTAGAATAATTTGTAGGTATTGATTTAATGTATCTTATGACTAATATTTATCTGAAGTGAACGAAATTTTACTTGAGTTTGAATTCTAGAAGAAGCGAAAATTTTACCAATTTTTTGAATATTATTATTCAACACTATATATATTGGTTTATTCATTATTCTCACGTCTCCCTATATAAGTGATACAATATCTATATGTACATATGTTATATTTTTGTATAAATTATATTGATTATATGAAAATATTAGATTAATTTGCAAATAAAAAATTTGATATTAAATTTTAATTTTACTAATTTACATTAATAATTATAAAAATATATGTACAACCTACACGAATCATAATCGCCGCGCATCGCGCGGGAGATGCACTAGTTATAATAACGAGTACGTGAATGCTTGATTGCGCTATATTTGGTAAGTATTATATATAATTGTGAATAAATTATTTTTGTATAATTATTGTCTTAATTAGAAAGTTGATACATCTTTTTACGTATATAAAACTATATGCAGTATGATATGTAATTAATATTATATTCAATGTCACAAATTCGATGGTACCATGTCGATCAATCAAGAAAATGATTGATTATCTTGTTAATGAATTAAGATTATAAATAAAAGGTTCCCCCCATTTTTTTTCTTCCAAAGATCATAATTAAGTGTCATACGATTCGATCACTTTAACACGAAATGGTCACTGTTCCATTTTAATCAATCCACGTAACACCTGTATAAATCTAGGGAAATAATTAATCCGGCAACCTTATTCATATAGTTCAATTTTGTATCATCATGATTAATAGTAATAAGAGAAGTTAAAAAGTAAAATACTGTATTTTGTCATTTTCCTGTTTTATTCTTCATTGTTTTTTTTTAAATAAAAAATAAAAAATTCCCTGCCCATCCGAAGTCCCAACGTGATCTTCCATCTCACTGTCATAATAAATTATTTTAAAATATGTTTAATAAAATTATAATCCCTAAATTGATTAAAACATAAAATAAATTATTATGGGCCTTTTGTAAAAATACATTTAGATTATCTTTTTCTGCAATGTTTGTATAATTAAAATACATCTTTCATTGCTATCATAATAAAACGTCGAAAATAGATATCCTAGAATTTTTCTTAAATAGACTAATCAATATTTGCAATTTTGCAACGATCGGAGTTTTCTTTAGTACGCTGACTAACCATTTATATTTAATTTATATCATAGATTCCATTTAACTTCTATTGGGATTATATGATTAGTGGAATAAGTTGTGATATAAAAGTCATGAGTTTGAACGTCGACGACAAATACCATCTATGATCTATACGGCCTAATTAATCGAATTACTCATTAAGAAAAACATTTCTATTAGTGACAAGAAGTTTGATAGCTAATATTTGTGTTATAAAAATTAATGATATTTAAAAGTGTAATTATTAGTGATTAATTACATCATCAAATATCACTATTTTTGATGGCACGCATAATAGCTATCAAATCTCATGTCACTAGTGGAATTTTTTTTGTAGTGACGGTAGGCATATTCACGTCCCCTTGGGATGGCCTAGTGGTTAGGGTGGTTGCCTGTTGTCCAAGAGGTCTAGAGTACTCTCGGCCACAATAACCACTAGGTGGAGTGTGTGTGTGGTTTGTATTATTTATAATGTAATTTCATAAAAAAAAGGCATATTCACTAATTTTTTTGGTCGTGGGTGTTGGAGAGTCGAGTTGGGGTTTTTAAGAGCTTTGGTGCGCTGGACTCTAACCTTGACTCGATCGGGCTTCGTTGGTGTTGTTTTGTTCTTCACGTTTCCTACTCTTGCACGAGCGTTCTTCTCATCTTTTTATGGTGAGGTGTTTCCCCTTTTCTTTGCGGTTCTTTTGTTTGTTGCGTCTGTTGTTTTCGTCTCTCTTTGTATGGTCGACCAGAGCCGGGGAGACTTGGGGGCGATGGTTCGGTCGAAGCTCCTGAAGTCTTCTCATCTCAGCTCTCCCACCATTTTTTATTTTCCGTTTATTGCTTTGTATTTAGACGGGTACTCTTTTTTCTCTCTAAGGTTTCCCATTGGATTTTACTTAGAGATGTTTTAATGAGGCTCGGCTCTTTCCTTTGTTAAGGGTTTTTTGTTTTTCGCTTTTTTGCTTCAATAAAATTTTAATTCAGCATCATACTGACTGCAAATAACAAAAATAAACCAAAAATATAATATTACAGAGTTGGTTCCGATAAAATTTTAAGAGTTTCTTTTCCGTAATATATGGTGTGATACACGAAGTACAATTATATACTTTTTGAAATATAATAAATAAAATATATATATTTTTTTATAAATTATGCAAATTCCACCTATTACGATTATTTTACCCTTTTATCACTTTAATAATCAAATTATTAATTATATTTTATAAAGATAAAAATACAAAAGGTCACCCCCAACCGACCAACAATTACCGCCGACTGATGACCATCACCGGACTTCCACCACCATCACCATCGACTGTGCAATTCACAAACCGATCCACCACCACCATCATACATACTCGATTCAATAGCTCAATGTTTCACTCGAGATTGGAGCGTCAAGTAATAGTTTAATTTAAACTATTGGTCAACCCTCGAGCATCAGGTGTCGAGCGTCGAGCAATAGTTCAATATAAACTATTGCTCGAGCATCGAGAACAACTCAATTTTGAGAGAGAGAAAGAGAGAGGCGAGACGTGGTAGCACGAAGTGACAGTAAGGAGAGGCTTGAGGTATGGCAGTGCAACGAGGCAAAAGTGCTTCAAAAGAGAATGAGATTTATGGTGATGGCGGCGAATCTTCCAAGAGATGGGGTCAGAGAGCCAGTGAAGTGTGGTGAGGCGGCTCTAGGCGAGTTCAGATGTGGCGGCGACAAGGCACAAAGGAGAGAGAGAGAGAGAGACGTGTAGGTGGTTTTTTTATTATTTTTAATCAAGGAGTATTATTTAAAGATTTTAATTTGTACAAATATTTTTCATTTAAGGATATAAATGACAAATTTTTCAAAAAGTGAGTACTCCTATTATTTAAATATTTTAATTTGTATTTTTTTTTATTTTTTTAAATAAGTAAAAAAAAAACCATTAACTCATAATTATGTAATAGCAATATCCTCTGAGCCTATCTAGGAAAATAGAATGGGGCTGGCTATCCAGCAATTAACTTTATATGCCCGAGAGATTGGGCACCTATATAAAATGTATATATTTTTCTTATATTAATTACAATTTGGCCCCTCAAAGGAAAAATAATAATTTGGACCTTTTCTTTTAGATTATATTTTTGCGCTATTCAATTATTTGATCAAACTAATTTTTTAGAATTTATTCAATTCCATATATACGAGAAGTTTGATTTTTCTGGAATGGTTAAGTGGAGATCACATGCGTCTTTCAACTTCTGTAGGACCACCAAAATTGACCACTCATAAAAGTATTAGCTTTTTGTTATTTTTACAATAGCTTCATAGTATATTACTTATAGGATGAGTTATAACTTGTTTTGCTATTAGTATTTACTTACCGTTATTATTTAGAGAACGCTTTTGAAATAGTCATTTTGAAAAAAAAATATAATATTTGATTATTAATTAAAAAAATATATAAAATTTGACAATTTTCCCCTTAATTAGGTCTGATCGAATTCCGATTTACCCGCGGGTTTGACACATATGACACTATTAATACCATATGTGCCAACCGAAAAAAATAATAATTAAGTATATGGCACTAATGACATTAATATGACTATAAGTACTATTCGTATAACACTACATAAGAAAGTATATGGCACCAATGACACTAATTAATATGACCATAAGTATCATTCGTGCAACACACTAAATGAATAATCTAAACCCTAAATGGGGAATCTAATTAATCCCTAAATGGATAATCTAAACCCTACGGGGAAGTGTTCAAAATGATCATATAGCTGTACCATCTAAATAATATCAGCACACATGTAAATGATACTAATATGACCATATATAAGTACCATTCGTATGACACTAATTGCACTAATATGGCCATAAGTATCATTCGTGCAACACTGAATATATGGCACTAATAGTGCCATGTGTGTCTAACCCGCGCACAAATCTGAATCCGACCCAAATCTGGTCCGCCCTAATTAAGGGCAAAACAGTCCTAAAACGGAAAAAAATGACCAAATTTTGTATTTTTTCAATTAGTGGCCAAATATTATGTTTTTTTTTTCAAAATGACCGTACGAGTATATTGTTTCTATTATTTATAAGTGCAAATTTTATTTCAAACATATTGTTACATGACCGTATAACGTCCCTTGAGGTAGTGACAAGGCCTCGGCTCAATTTTTATTTATCACAAGTATAAGTCATATGAGTATATAATTTTTGTTACTTTTACTATAAATATGTATAGGATTGGATTAACATAGAAACCCTTCGTAAGATAGAAATTAATGATTGTGTTAATATAGAATCATAACCTTCTTTTAATTAAGTTGTAAAATTTTATTTTCTGTTGTTGCACAGTTTAATGTTTATTATTGCACGAATAGTGTAAAGGATGAAGATTTTTTTTTAACAATTGTACGAATAATATATTGTTGCATAGTATGATATTCGTAGTTGCACAAAAGAAAGTTGTGAAATCTTTGTTATATGTTGTTGCATAGTATGATATTCATAGTTGCACAAAAAAAAAGTTGTGAAATCTTTGTTTTATGTTATTGCATAGTTTAATGTTTGTTGTTGCACGAAAAGTGTAAAGAATGGAGATTTTTTTTTTTTACAAATAATTGTAGGAATGATTGTTGCATGGTATGATATATCTAGTTGCACAAAATAAAGTTGTAAAATCTTTGTTATTTGTTGTTGCATGGTATGATATTCGTAGTTACACAAAAAAAATAGTAAAATATTGAAAGATACCTTAACCACAGGATTTGAAAAATAAATGGCCAAGATTAATTCTCATTCCTCACATTAAAATAGATTTTTATTAAAACTCCTCTCAATATATATATAGGTTCAAGAAAGAACCACTAAATAAAAGAATAACGGAGAACAATTTTCAATCATTCGATCATCAAAATCTACGGTGGATGCATCATCTTGTTGGATGAATGCAGATCTTGGGTTCGAATCCTGAAGCGAGCAATTTTTTTTAATTTTTTTGAGTGCATTAATTTTAACAGCGAATGCATTAATTTTTACAGTGGATACATTAGATTTGATGGTTCTCACATTCTCACAAATAATATAGTTCTCTTTAGAACCATACCATATATATATATATATATATATATATATATATATATATATATATATATAGGGTATGGTTCTAGAGAGAACTACATTATTTGTGAGAACGTGAGAACCATCAAATCTAATGCATTCACTGTAAAAATTAATGCATTCGCTGTTAAAATTAATGCACTCAAAAAAATAAAAAAATTGCTCCCTTCAGGATTCGAACCCAGGATCTGCATTCATCCAACAAGATGATACATCCACCGTAGATCTTGATAATCGAATGGCTGAAAATGGTTCTCCGTTCTTTTTTTATTTATGGTTCTTTCTTGAACCTCTCCCTATATATATATATATATATATATATATTAGTGAAAAGTAAACTCAGACGTTTTATATTACATGACATGAAGCTTAAATATATTAGTATCAATAAACACTACAAGAATTCAGCTCATAGACAACATAATATAGACAACATGCTTCTAAACCTGTTGTCTGTGATAACTATAGACATCTATTTAGGGCGGTCATAGACAACGGTTTTGACAACCGTTGTCTATGATAACTATAGACAACGATTTTGGAAAAACTGTTGTCTATTTAGGGCGGTCATAGACAATGGGTCACAGAATCGGCCGCCGCCAGCCACGCCGCCTCCCCCTCCTGACTCCTACCGACGACACTAGCGCCGCCGTCCTCACTATCCTCTCCCCCAGATCTGACAAAATCTCTCTCTCTCTTTCCAACAAACTTCGGCGGACGACAGCAGCCCTCCTCCGGCCGCCGCCACCGCTCGTTCTCCCTTCAAATCTTCAACCGACAGCAGCAGAGTCGCGGCCGCCGCCGTCCGTCTGCCTTGGTAAAAACCCTATATTTCTTTAGTTTCTAATTCCTTTCATTTCGTTCCCCTTTTTGTTTAAAAACTGAAATTCTCTTCTCATTTCCCTCTTTGGCAGACGGTGGTGGAGGAATTTTTGGTGGTTTGGAGGCGGAGTGAGGAAGGTTTGGAGTTGGTGGATGGGAGAGGGGCGCCGGAGGAAAGGGCGGAGGAAGGCGGAGGCAGCGCGCAGCGGAGGGTGAGAGCGTGGATAGTGTTCATAGCTTGTCCATTTGATGTTTAGAAAGAAACGACGCACCCTTTTGATTCAAATGTTGGATGAAATTTGTGATGTTGTAATATTTGATTAATAATGTTTGAATGAATGTATGGATTTTTAGTATTAATATATGTATTTTTAGTTTTCTATTATGAGTTTTTAGTATTGGTAAATATATATTTAAAAAATCAGAAAATATAAATAAATTACAAAAAAAAAGTTATTTTAAAAACCATTGTCTATATTAGAATAGACAATCCGACCGTTGTCTATTAGAGAATAGACAACGATCGGAAAACCGTTGTCTATGACCGCCCTTCAATAGACAATACTCTCATTTACAACAGTTGATTTTCTAATAGACAATGGGTTTTGTCCGTTGTCTATTGGCGTTTTTCTCGTAGTGAAATTTCTGATTTATATATGTAGTTGAAAAGTAAACTTATAGTTTTCGTAGATGTATTTAGAGGGTGTTTGTCTGAGATTATAATCTCTTCAAAACAGCTTATAAGTTGTTTAGTAGCTTATAAGTTCATTCAAAATGTTTGACAAAACAGCTTATAGTTTTTCAACTATAATTTTTTATTTTCATCATAAATCATTCAAGTTCATTTATGTTTGATTTTCTCTCTCTAATAATTTTTTTTTTCTCTAGCTTATAAGCTCAATTATCCAAACACTTTGACAACTTATAAAGTTTTAAGAAACTACAATTTATAAATTTTTATAAGTTGTTGGAGCTTATAAGCTCTTTAAAATAAGCTTAGCCAAACACCTTCTATACTCTTATTTGGTTAAGCTCTTTCTTTTTTTTTTTAGTTTAAATTATGCTAGCTGTCTTATAATCATTCAAATAATCTTTGATAAGAGACATCAAAATCATTTTCGAAAATTCTGTCGCCATTTTCCAATCGCCGAAAAACATTGTCGTGACTTTTTTCCAACCAATCAATTTTGTTTTCTAAATAATTGCTTGGAAGTGTGGTCAAGTTAAAAGTTTTACTAATAAGCAACTATAATTGTATAAATCAAACATTTCAGCAATTAAATAAAGTGTTAATACTCTGTGGGGGTCTTTCAATAATTAATTTTGATAGGTAAAAATAATAAAATTAATCCTTTATTTATTTTGATGGATTAAAATTTTGGAATATCCAAGGCTCTTTATAAATTTTACTTGATCTTTAACCCATCAAACGAGTGGGATTGGAGAAATCCTACTATTGAGTATAAAATTACTCAATCATCCATCTAACACATAAAAGATTAAAACTTAATGATTTGAAGAGTGCTGAATAGCTAAGTTTCATATTTTTTACATTTTACGTAACTCCAAAAATATTTTCACATCAATATTGCATATACGGCATTTTACTCTCTTCGTTCCACTTATAATGACACAATATAAATAAACATAGAGATTATAAATAAGGTGTTAAGAGTGGGTAGAGATCATTTATTTTATGCATATATATAGACTGAATATGGACCATATTCTATTTTTAAAAAATATCATTATAAATGGAGCAGATGGAGTACATCACTTGAGTGAAGTTCGATTGAATAGATATTTGATTGAATAGATATTTAATTTGCTATTCAATTATTTGACCAATTTTAAATTTGAAACATAATAAATGGTTGGCTCCATATTTATATACCATATACATTTCAAGCTTCAAATAAATTACTTCGTCTGTCTTATAACCTTGACCTTTTTTTTAATTGTTTCGATAATATTGATCTGTTTTTATTTTGAGACATAATTATTTTTTAATAAAAATTTATTAAATATGTGGGTCATCATTATTATTAAAAAGTCAAATAATTTTAATAAGGAAACAACTTTAATAAATAATTATCAAATTATAATTTTTTTTAGCTATATAATTATTTTTTCTTAAATATGTGGATCATTACTTTTATTTCATTAATTTATTTTTTAAATATTCGTGCTCAATAGGAATTGGTTAAGATTATTGGACGAGGAGGATAATAATGGAAGTATATGTATGCGAAACCAATCAAATCAGTGGACCAAGAACATAGAACTTTCAGTAAAGATGTATGCAAAAAAGTTATAATTACAATAACAATTAATAAATGTTGGACAGATGTAAAAGACAAAAATCCCCGCAGAAAGAAAATGAAATGCACATGTAAGAACGAAATATATATTCCTTTCCCCACCAAATTAATTATTCGCATAGCAGAATTTATACTAACAAACTGTCTTGAAAACATACAGTACTAATTTTCAATCACTTTTTCCTTAAAAAAAAAATCATTCACTTTTTCTTTGAAATTTGTTACTTTATTTTTTCCTTTTCTCTATTACTCATTAAACAAAATTATTCTATTCGTTTCATTTATCTTCGTACGTTTGCTTTTGGCACAAAAATTAAAAATAAACAATTAAAATATAAATTGGATAGGAACTATTTATTTTGCACAAAATTTTCTGTACACCTGAATGTACGGTACACCATGATTGTACCCGACCCGAATCTGACCTAATTGAACTATTCTACTATAATGTCAAGTGTTAGTGTCATTTATAAAACAAAATAATATTAGTGGTATTTTTGAAATAGTGTCATTTGTAAAACTAAATAGTGTTAGCGTTATTTCCAAATCATGTTAGTGTTAGTGTAATTTCAAGAAAAAATGGGTCAGTATAGTCCAATTGGGTCAAGATCCAGGTCGAGTACAATCCGAGTGTACATGAGACCATCTCTTTATTTTTTTTGTGTAAAAATGGTAGGGATCATATGCTATTTTTGAAAAATGTCGTTAAAAATGGCACAAGCTAAAAATGAAAGCATAATTTTATTTGAAAAGACATTCCTGCCCTCAATGTAAACTTTTTGTCGCTGAACGGATTCATCAAGAAATCAGAATCTCAGCGCTTTTTCTTCAGGCTTCAATGGAAGTCGTAACCGAAAACGAAGCCCCGACCCGAATCCGACCGGGTCAAAGCAACGAAATCGGGCGGGTACGCGGCCTCGATTCCTCGGACAAGACAATCTCTCGGCGCCACCTATCGCTCTCTGTCGCCGGAGCCATGAACGACGAAGAAACCCGCCTGCAATTCGAAGTCCTCGGAAGAAATCCGATCTACGTACACAGAGATAACGAACTCAAGATTTTCCGGAGGTTCGAAAAGGGCGAGATGAGAAATGGCGACATGCTCTGCGTTTCCGGAAAGAATCCCGTTTGGTACTCGGTGAGAAGAATTGAAGATGGCGAGGAAGGTGTTCGACGAAATGTCGCAGAGAGCGAATTGGCTGGGGAAATGGAGAGTGATTTTGGGTTTAAGGGAGTTGACGATTTGGACCAAGTGGGTTTCGATATTTCGTGTCTGGATCCTGTAAAAGGTTTGTTCGTTTTCCATGAATTAAATGCCTATTTAATTTAGTTGTGTTGAAATAGTTGATTGTTGAATAGTAGCTTAATTGATGATTGATGTAGCTTAATTGATGATTGATGTTGGATGTTTGATGTGAACTGTCAAAGCTTGTTGATTGAGTGATTTAGCTCATTTGGTTGCAGAATTTGGTTTTGTGGTTGAAGGGCACGAGTTTGACACCTATCCCAAGAAAATGATGCGTGATATGAAGAATTGGGATTGGTTTCTTGAGGAAGAAGGGGGAAATGGAGAAGATGATGAGGGGAAGAAAGTGAAGGGAAAGAGGAAGAGAGGAGGAGAGAATGATGATGATGATGATGAGTGGAGTGGGGAAAGTGAAGATGAGAGGGTGTTGATTGACAAATCAAAAAAGGTGGCAAGGGCAAAATACGTGACAAGGTCCAAGGATCATGGCAAGCCGAGTAAGATGAGCTCAAGAAGAACGGAGAATAGGGTTGTTGACGATGAAGATGAGGACGATGAGGATGAGGATGAAGATGAAGATGACGAGACATTAGGGGGCTTCGTCGCGGATGATGAAAATTTGGAGGAGGAGGAAGAAGGTAAGTTGGAGGAGGAAGAAGATTTTGAAGATGATGATGAGGATGAAGATGAATGACACGATCATATATGATAATACAAGGATTTTGAGCTCTTAGGAGTTGAATATCTATTAGTTGCTTTCTAGGTGGATTGAACATATTGTAGTGCGAGCTTTAACTTGTTTATACGTTGTGAACATCGTGTTGTACATTTTTGTTATAAGTTTGACCTTATAGAGCTAGAGATATGTATGTTGCATATGATTTAGACATTACTTTCATCTGCATTCATAGATTAGAAAATTTCCTCTGACATAATTTTTGTAGTATTATGTTATGTTTGATTTGATGGTACCATCCAAACTAAAATTTGAAAACTTTCAAAGTAGATTTCCTATTGCAGTATACATATATAATAGTAAGGGATACTATCGGATACACAATAAAAACTAGTAGTAATATACTACTCCCTCCGTCCCAATAATGTTGTCCCATTTCTTTTGGGCACGGAGATTAAGGAGTGTAAAATTAGTGTGGTAAAATAGAGGTCCCACATGTTCAAGAAAAAGTAAGTATAGCTTAACCCCTTCCCAAACATGTGTCTCTCTCGGCGGCCGGCGACACCAAACACTAAGCAGAAGCTCCGCGGCCGGCGAGAAACATGAATTCAAGGAACGCAGCAAATTCATAGCTTAACCTCCTCCTAATTCGTGTGTTGAGAAACATGAATTCAACAAAAAATAAATTCAAGAAACGCAACAAATTCAGCAAATTCAGCAGCAAGATTTTTTATTTCCGGCGAGAAACATGAATTCAACAAAAATAAATTCAAGGAGAACTAATCAACACTGCAAATTCAGTAAACAAGAAAAAGAAAACCAATTCAAGAAATGCAGTAAATTCAAGAACAGAAAAACAAAATCCCTAATTTATATCCCCTTCTATCCCTCTTCTTTAGTTCCTAAATTCCAGACAAGATTCGCCACTCACCACCACTTCTGAGAAAAATAGAGTAGGAGAGGCGAAGCACCATGAATGGTGGAGGAGAGAAGAGGCGACTTGACGGCGAGAGGCGGCGTGAGAAGAGGGGCAAGAGGCGGAGGGCGCTCTCCACTGTCACTACAACGAGTCCGACAAGCCCTAATTTCTGGGGGAGCGGATTTACAGAGGGGGAAGGCCGGAGGCGGCGGCGGCGGCTGAACAGATGGGGAAGAGGGAGGCGGCGCCCACGGAACAGAGGGGAAGCGGATTTACAGATGGGGAAGGTGGGAGGCGGCGCCGGTGGAACAGAGGGGAAGCAGATTTACAGTTGGGGAAGGTGGGAGGCGGCGCCGGCGGAACAGAGGGGCAGCGGCGCCGGTGGATTTGCAGAGGGAAATGGTGGAGTTAGAGAGGGAGAATGGGGGAGATGGTATGGAGCGAGAAAGAACGAGTAGATATGAATTAGAGAGAGAGATAAATTAGGGTTTAGAGGGGGAATTAATTAGGATAGTGTTTAATTAGAAATTAATTAGTTCCTAAAATTTTCCAAAAAAAGAAATGAGACAAGATTATTGGGACAACCCATAAAGGAAAGTGGGACAAGATTATTGGGACGGAGGGAGTAATATGTTTCCAATATCATTCTCAAAAAAAAAAATATGTTTCCAATATAGAAATATAAGAGATGGTGTTAATATATTTTATGAAGTCTTCTTATATCGAGCAATAAAGAAGAAAGAAAGTATCATTAATGTTTCCAATCGAATAGCTTATTAATAATCTTAAACGACAAATAACAAAGCATAAGTAATTAAGAAATTAATGAAATCTGAATGTGGAAATATAGGCACCGCCTTGTTTCTTTCTACACCAGCTGTGAATCTGTCTCTCTCCCTCTCCTATCTCCTTTTCAACTGACTTCTTTCATAATTCCAGAAGTTTCCTTTATGCGACGATGAGTGTGGCTGTGAAACATAAGAAAACACGACACCACCTTCCTCTCAACTCTCTCTCTCCCTCTCCCACCTCTCATCTCTTTATCATGTGAACAATGAACTAGTATAAGTTTTAAGCTTATATAGAGCTAGGTGTGTTGCAGTAATCTTATAATTTAAGCATCATATTTTTGTCGACAAAAAAATTGAAGGAGAACAACCGGTAGTATATGGATATTCTATTTCATGTAGGAATTATAGGGGTTGGTTTTTAAGAGAACTACATTTTGTACGAGAACGTGAGAATATTACATTGAAACTAATTTTACTGAAAAAATGAATTTTTTGCCCCTCAGGAATTGGAACCCAGGTAGTAAGTGCATTCATTCATCTATGAAAGTCATCCTAAATCTTGGCGCTTACAATAATTTTTTATGCATATAATTTAATTTTACAGTTATATATTTATTTATTTTTTCTTATGTATTTTGATATGTATAGATAGTTAATTTATATGTACTATGATTGTAATTATTATGTGTTTATCTAGAAGCTTTCTTGTTCTTACCAACTTTTTTTATTTTATTTGAATATTGTTTTATAAAAAATGCGAATTGTATTTTATTGCAGCTAGTGTACTAAATTTTACTTCAGTTTGAACTGCAATTTGTTGCACAAGATGATGCATTTTTTTTTGAATAAATATATAATACAAACTAACGTATAAGTTAATTTTATGGTAAACTAGAATTTAAACCAGTATGAAAATTTGGTTTTGAAACAAAAGAAATGCATTGGTTTTCCAAATTACTTTTTTTTAAAAAAGCGGAATGGGTGGAACATATTAATCATCTGACATCGTCAACAATTACATCATGCATGAAACCAGTAAATAAGTCGTCTTAACCGTGCTCGGCTCAAACTTCCAACACAGCTCATCAACATCCCCGCATTCACCCACAGGAGTGCACTTTGATTATTGATATAATACTTATAAAAGTAAAATAATTAATATTGTCAAAATCTAAATAATTATTGTGAGGTTGGCCCATTTCTCATTCCCTTCTCCCTTTCTTTTTCTTTTTGGGTCTGGGCCAACTTCAGGGCCCAGAACCGAGCCCACCCCCAAACCCTAGCCCACTCCTCACTCAGATATACCCCACCCCAGGTTCTCTCTCTCTCACTTTCACTCAGCGCCGCTCTCTCTCTCAAACCCTAATCCCTCTCTCTCCCTGACTCTCCATCTCCTCCGCCGCTCCACCGCCCATCCCCTCGGTTCCTCCATCACCATTACTGCTCCCTACTCCTTACTGCTATCCAGCTCCCCCCTCTTCCCCTTATATCTATGATACTCTCTCATACGCTGGGGATAACGTATTATCAAGAAGTGAAGGGCTCTGCTATTCCTTTCAAGTGTGTTTGTTCATTGGATAATACGGGATTCCCTGCGTGGGTGGTGGTATCACCGGGCTTTCCAGACCATCGGAGCCCTGTTTGGTGGTCACCTGAGAAGATCTGAGCTGCCGGAGTTCTGACCTTGGCTCCTGCTGTTGGTGGCTCTGTTGAGATCTGAGAAGCTGCTCCATCGTCCATACCTTGCCTTTGATCATTCAGCTGCCGGAAGGGTTGCTGAGTTTAAGGGGGAAAATCTGAGCCCCTGTGTCCCGAGGACACCTTTTCCCTCGACTGAAACCCTAACTTCTTTTCTCTTCTTTCTTAGTCCCTTGTTTCTTTTTACTCCTTTAGTTCTCTTTTGTGCAGATTGCAGAAAAAGGAAGGAGGAGTTGAAGGACTGAAGAACAGAAGAAGAGTAGAGGTAAAGCTCTGAAGAAGAAGAAGAAGAAGACGAAGAGTCAAGTGCCTGAGCACGAAGTGAGAAGGACCGGAGGTTCGAGAAACAAGAGGAGTAATCCCGGCAAGGCGAAGATACCCTACAATTATATTTTGAAAATTCAATATAATCCATGTATAAAAACTCTTAATTTCTTGAAAACAATCAACACTTTCATGCATCGTTCACCACATGTCGTTCACGTTTTATATATTTTATTCCGCATATTGTTTGTCCATATCGTTATAGTTTGTGCAATCAGTATCACCTATTAAATTGATACAAGTTCAAATAATTAATATAGATAGTGGTTGAATAAAACCTTCTTATTATATGATAATTATGATTATGATGAGAACACCTGCCTTCTATCTATAAATTAATTATGATTCAATGCAAATACTTTTTAAGATACACTGCAAGATATAGTTTTCACCATATTATACAATAAAAACCTTCAAGTCTTTAAAAGACTATACTCGTGCAATCATATTATACAAGAAATGCAACTTGAAAAACTTATACTTCATCCGTTTTCTAAAATTACGCCATTTATTTTATTTTTGGTTTGGCACGTAATTGGACAATTTTCTATTTGTGAGCATTACCTTACACATAATTGGACGATTTTACCCTTATAATTTACACTAATTTATTTATAATTTTTTTTTGAAACGCTAGTTTACCCATAGTTAGATTAACAATACCCTCAATATGAAATTATTTATCTATTACCAATACATTAAATAATTTTTTATTAAAACTCATGTTAGAAGATTTGCATAATTTTAAGGGACATATCAAGTATAATATACAAATTGACATATTTAACCTGTAATATAAATATTGCACATACAAAATCTTATGAGTTAAATTTTCTACTATTTAAATTAGTAATGCAATAAAACTTTTAATGATTTATTTAAATTTTTGATAAATAAATATGCAAAAACTTCACCCGATAATTTAAATATCTAGGCCTGCCTATATAAAGAGATGCTCATTGGGCCCGAAATAATGGCCCAAAACCAATTTAGAATATATTTACAAGCCCGTTCCAGTCCAAAAAATCATACGTTGTCGTTTCTGGATATTTTACGTTGCAAAATCCCCTAGAAGAAAGTTCCGTCTTCAGACAACCAAATTCTCTAATCACGAAGGGGGCAAAAGCTAGGGTTTCACATTCCTCAACAAATTTAATTCGGCAGCTCAGCCTCTGAATCGTCACCTTACCGAAAATTGT
This sequence comes from Salvia miltiorrhiza, assembly GCF_028751815.1. NCBI lineage: Eukaryota > Viridiplantae > Streptophyta > Magnoliopsida > Lamiales > Lamiaceae > Salvia > Salvia miltiorrhiza. The sequence continues at coordinate 66,344,215 of NC_080388.1, read as the reverse complement.
GGCTAGCTATAAGTTTAGGTGATTTTTTGTCATCAAATTTTAGGGTTTAATTTCGCAAGTTGCGCCAGAGAACGCTGCAATGATTTCTATTTTTGCAGGTGCTTCCTTTTCTTATCGTGGTAGGTAGAACCATCAGCGATGGATTACAGCGGCGCTCCACGGAACGGTGCCGGTTATGGCGAAGAGCCGCCGCATTATGGAGGAATTTATGAAGCAGAAGGGGGAAACTACGGTTCGAATGATAATATAGATGTTAGTACAAGATTAAAGCATGATTCTTCGTCGTCTGAAGGGTTAGTTTGTGTTAGTTTAGCTTGTGTTGTAGGTCTGTTGTTAGATTGAATTATTTGATTAGTTTAGTGTGTGTGTTGTGTGGGGGAGATTTATTGGTTTGGGTTTGAACCCGAAGAAAAATATTGAGGGATGTGGAAAATTTGTTGTAATTATTGGTTTTCTTGTTTCTGTGTTTTTATAGAAAGCTTTTCGTTGGAGGCATTGCTTGGGAGACGCCAAAAGGTACTCTTTTTATTTTCTTATAAATAGATTATTCTAGCTGAATGAATTGAAAATTTCATGGTGTATATGAATTGTGTAGTTTCTGTGACTTTGGTTTTTCTTGATGAGAGATTCTTTGATTTTTTCCCCCTTCTTCTTCGAGTGCAGTATCTTACTATGCTTTGTTTCCTTTCTTGTGTAAATGGTTATTCTATTTGCGTTGGTGGTATCTCTTTCAGAGTGCCCATTTCCATTATATGGATGAATTGAATTTATAATGTATTATCATAATTTGGCGACTTCCATGTGTGGACTGTGGGTTCTATGTCATTTTGTTTAATTGTGCAACTGGTAAATTGGTTATTTCATTTGCATTTGGTATCTATACTTGAGCACATGTGCCAATTATCAGTATGCATTTGTCCTTGTTTATTCTTCACTCATGATCATCAGTTTTCAATGTCAAAGCAAACTTTATTTTCAATACGTGAGGAATTTATTGATGGCTTGTTATGCATTTGGTCATCAATTTTGAGTGACATATACAGTCTGAAGTGATATCTGGTGAGAGTTATTTATGCTTACACAACCTTGGTCCTCTCTTCTCCAGAATCACTGAGCTTGTACTTCAGTAGATATGGAGAAATTACAAATTGTGTCATAATGTATGATAAAACCTCTGGGAGACCACGGGGTTTTGGATTTGTGACATTTGCGGATCCGGAGGTTGCTGAAAAGGTTTTAGAGGAAAACCATGTAATTGATGGAAGAGCGGTAAGAATCATTTTTCAGCATGGTGTCAAGATTTTGTGGTTAATGGATTAGAATCTCACTCAGAACTCATACTTGCATCTTGGATGTCAGGTAGAAGTAAAGAGAACTGTTCCCAGAGAGAATGTGCAAGTTCGTGGTGGAGGTTCAGGGACAAAGAAAATTTTTGTGGGCGGTCTTCCAGTGACACTGACTGAAGGTATCACCTCTAACCTCCCATTATTCATTTTGATCATATGACGAATACAACTTTTCTATTTGGCAACTACTTCGTAACATTCCACATTGGATTTCACAGATGATTTGAGAGAGTACTTTTCTTCTTATGGTAATGTTGTTGGCCACCAAATTATGCTGGATCGAGAGACTGGTCGATCTCGTGGCTTTGGCTTTGTAACTTTTGATAGTGAAGACGGTGTTGAAAGAGTACTCTCAAATGGTCGAATGCATGAACTTGGAGGAAAGCAAGTGAGTCAATGACATTATTATAAATGCTATTGCAACATACTAAAGTGACTAAACATTGGTTTTGGAAATTTGCAGGTTGAGATAAAGAGGGCTGAACCAAAAAGATCTGGTTTTGATAATTCGAGTCAAAGCCGGCCTCGCCATGGTGGCAGTAGTTCAAATCCTCCCGGTAACTCTGTTGATGTTTCAGAGGGTTATGCAGGTGGCTATGGTGGTAAGATGGGCGGAGCCTATGGTGGCTACGGTGGTTATGGAAATATGGCTGGGAATTATGCCGGTGGGGCTTTAGGGTTTTATCCAGGGTACGGTGGGTACGGTTATGGTTATGGATCCGGTGGCCCATTCTATAGTGGTGGTGCATATGGTGGTGGCGGATTCGGGGTTCCTGTGGGTTATAACCGAACTGCTGGTTATGGCATGCATAATGGATACAGTGGTGGCGGCGGCGGCGGCGACGATGAAGGCTTTGAAAGCAATGGCAATGATGGAGCGAATGGTGCTGCAAATGGCGCCGGCGGTGAATACGGCGGCGGTAGAGGGTATGGCAACGGTGATGCAAAAAATGGGAGGTTTCATCCCTACCGGAAGTGAGACTAAATATGCAGCTTGATTTCTTGAATGGATATTTGATATTCTACAGATGGTTCTTACTAGAAATGTTCAAATATTTATATTTTGTTGTTTTAAATGTGCTTAAGGGATATTGTTTACATTGTATAAATTGCTGTGTTATATATGTTGAAAAGGGCAACTACATAAAGAACTTTCTAATTAACTTTCTAGGAGTGAGTAACACGGAATAATTAGTATTGAAAGTGGTGAAAATGTGAAAATAAGGGTAAATAGAGTTATAATTGATGAGATATAGTTTTAAAAATAGGTATAAGTTCTTTTTGTAGACGTTTCAAAAAAAAAGAAATAGAATTTTTTTTAATAAACAAAGAGAGTATATATATATATATATATATATAGAAAGGTTAAACAGAGAATGATAAGTATTTAGAGAAAAGAGAATTAATTTGGAGCATTCAATCTTATTAATCCAATGGCCAGATTTGTATACCTTTATTTCCCTTAATTATATCCGAAAAGGACAATTTGGTAATTCCAATTTTGCAGTAACCGTGTAATTCTCTTAATTATAGGTAATTATCTATTTTATTTTGGTAAGATTTGATTATTCCATATCTCTTCAATCTGCATTCACGTATAATTCATAAATTTCGTATCTTTGCAAATTTATGTATATGTATTCACGCTTAATTTAGTCTTGTTAATCCATTTAATTATTTCTGTATCTGTATTAGAAAAATTCAAATATTTTATTTAGTTGTTCGTCAATATTTTTACGCCTGTTCGAAATGCTTTATGTTAAATATTTTATGTTAGTAAGAACATTCAAATAGTTTATTTAGGTGTTCGTAATTGTTTAAAGCATGTTCAAAATATTTTATGTTAAAAATCCGAGAAAAAAAATCAGATTTTATAGCAGAAACGAAAATAAAAGCGATTCGCCGAGAACATAAATGAACAGAACATAATTTATATATGAACAGAACACAATTTATAAATGAACAGATATATTCAAATTTACTGGAGCCATAATATCCCCAAAATTCCAAAATTGCTCATTCAATTTGACGAAAAAGAAAATAGCAGTTCAGATTATTGCCAAAGACTAGATTTTGCGTTTCCAAATTTTTTGAACAAATCAGAGTCGAATCCGCCGCCTCCACCGCTGCCAAACCCTCAAACCCCGATCGACGAAGCCAACCACCTCCAGGTCTGCACAATCCTCTACCAACACCAAAATTCCCCAGACGCAAAGACAAACACCAAAATCATAAATCAATTAAAATATAAAATAGAGATAATTAAAACAACGAGATCTCAATAATCGTCATCTCGCCGTACTCCTTGGTCGGCCGCGCGTCGAATTCGGTCACTCCATCAGCGCTGAATCAGCCGGCAAATTCGCTCCCTATCATCACGTAGCGGCAGAGAGAGGCGAAAGCGCTTCGCTGCGCCGGAAACAACGAGAGAGAGAGAGAGAGAGAGAGAGAGAGAGAGAGAGAGAGAGAGAGGGGAAAAGAAAGACAGAGAGGTGGCTAGGGCATGGTGATGGCTCCGCCAGTGCTGTTCAATCGAGAACAGAGGAAATGGCAGGGGAGCGTGTCCGTGGCGGCAGTGGGAGACAGAAGCACCTCGCCGCGTCGGAAACGGTTTTGAACAAGAGAGAGGCATCGGTGAAGAAAGAGAGAGAGAGATGGCAGAGTTGGAGGTTGTTTCTCAATTGCAGTAAATGTTGGAGTGAGTATCGGTTCTTCCTTTTTTGTTAGTCTACAAAAGTTACTCAAATACCCTTTAGTAATTAGAATGTAATTTTCGGCTGTTTTAATTGATTAAAAAAGCTGTAAATTTTGTTAAATTATAACCGTAAGATCAAGTGGTTTTGATGGAGGAGATTTATTCTCTATTCTCTATAGATAGGGTCATTCTTTGTTTAACTTGACCCTATATATATATATATATATATATATATATATATATATATATATATATATATATATATAGGGTGTGGTTCTAGAGAGAACTACATTATTTGTGAGAACGGGAGAACCATCAAATCTAATGCATTCACTGTAAAAATTAATGCATCCGCTGTTAAAGTTAATGCACTCAAAAAAATAAAAATAAAAAATGCTCCCTTCAGGATTCGAACCCAGGATCTGCATTCATCCAACAAGATGATGCATCCACCGTAGATCTTGATGATCGAATGACTGAAAATGGTTCTCCGGTCTTCTTTTATTTATGGTTCTTTCCCGAACTTCTCCCTATATATATATATATATATATGGTATTATTTTGACTTTTTCTCCACTGAATAACAGTTACATTTAAAGCTTATATTTTATGAAAAATATTTAAATATCCTCTTCTTTTCCTTTGTTTCAGAGATAAGAAATTCACGTACAATTACATCTAAGCCCACTTAAATTCCTTATCGTCTTAATCAATCAAACTTTTCGCAATTAAGCTGAACACAGTTGGTTGAAAAATGACAAATGAATTAGGCTCGAATTTGAAAATAATTTTAATACTATATCTTGATAAGTCGAGCATGAGCTCGTGTTTTCAATAAACTGGAGTGTTTTCAATAAACTCGAGAAGGTTTGGTTTGATGAATGAGATAAATAAGATTGATAGGATCATATGATGATTAAATAATTTATCCAATTTTAGAGTGATAAATAATCATTCAACTGGATAATTAGATTTGGGCCGAACTATCAATTACAGATCAAATTATACAAACCAAACACTTTATTAAACTTAATTATTTTATCAATTGTGACTTATTATTTAAACCAAACTCCTCCTTAATGTATAAATGAATGAACTAGTAACTAGTAAGTTAACAACTCAAATAATATTAATATCGAAAACAACATTATAAGGATTTCAAGCTCATAAAATGATCTTCGACCCAACTCCATAATTTTATCGATCCAAACTTGAGCGTGATCATGCTCGGCTCATTGAGCTCGTGAACATGTTCAAAATTTGTTTGTTTGCGAGTCTGTTCACGAATCTTCAATCGAACCAGTACACGGGCCTTTAACGAATTGAACTCGAACTCGAACTTGAGTATATTGATTAAGATCAAGAGTATATTCTGAATATTTTTCAAGTCTTTCACGAGTTTTTAATAAGCTTGAATTCGAACATCATTTATACAAATATATGATGAATTGAGCTCAAGAATTTAACTATGACATTATTAAGTATCACGTAAATCGAACTTAAGCTTGATAATTAAGTGATGAATCAAATTTAATTAATAAAATAGAAGTTTGAGTGAAGCTCGAACCTACTAGCATTCTACGGTGCTTTTTATTTCCATAAACTCAATTTATAAAATTAACAATCAGACTACATGAAACTATTTTAGGACCAAAATTAAAAGAGACAGTCTCTCATGCAACTGATAAATAAGATTGATATGATCATATGATGATTAAATAATTTATCCAATTTTAGAGTGATAAATAATCATTCAACTGGATAATTAGATTTGGGCCGAACTATCAATTACAGATCAAATTATACAAACCAAACACTTTATTAAACTTAATTATTTTATCAATTGTGACTTATTATTTAAACCAAACTCCTCCTTAATGTATAAATGAATGAACTAGTAACTAGTAAGTTAACAACTCAAATAATATTAATATCGAAAACAACATTATAAGGATTTCAAGCTCATAAAATGATCTTAGACCCAACTCCATAATTTTATCGATCCAAACTTGAGCGTGATCATGCTCGGCTCATTGAACTCGTGAACATGTTCAAAATTTGTTTGTTTGCGAGTCTGTTCACGAATCTTCAATCGAACCAGTACACGGGCCTTTAACGAATTGAACTCGAACTCGAACTTGAGTATATTGATTAAGATCAAGAGTATATTCTGAATATTTTTCAAGTCTTTCACGAGTTTTTAATAAGCTTGAATTCGAACATCATTTATACAAATATCTGACGAATTGAGCTCAAGATTTTAACTATGACATTATTAAGTATCACGTAAATCGAACTTAAGCTTGATAATTAAGTGATGAATCAAATTTAATTAATAAAATAGAAGTTTGAGTGAAGCTCGAACCTACTAGCATTCTACTGTGCTTTTTATTTCCATAAACTCAATTTATAAAATTAACAATCAGACTGCATGAAACTATTTTAGGACCAAAATTAAAAGAGACAGTCTCTCATGCAACTGATTTCTGAATGACACTACTATTTGTATGTTGAAATAGCGTCATTCAAGTGTCATTTTCCGAATAAAGTAGTGTCATCCTGGAAATTAGTTGCACGGTGCAACCGATTGCACAAGAGTATTTGTGAAATTAAAATAGTTTACCCGAATTTAGTTATTTTATAGCCTATTAAAACGAAAATGATTTATACGCCCATTATCTATCCAGATTGTGAGACCTTTATATACCACTTCTGACTGACCATCCATGGATGCCAGTTCACCGATTTTTGCGCTTTACGCGCAACGAATAACTATTTCTTGTCCATAAACTTTCAATTTACGGGTATAAACTGACAAAAGGTTCAAGATTTCGAAAAGGGATGGCCAAGATTCTGATGGTGAGGGCCAGTTGCAGCAGTAACCATTATCTACCCTATGCTGCACTTCTCTCTCCACAAAAAGCCATGGTTATGTGCTCAAGTTTTTCCCCAGTCCAATTTGGGGCTAAGCCCATTTCTTGCTCTCCCATTAAACCCCATTTCTGTATTAAAGTTAAGGGCTTCTCTTCTCAAGAATCCAATTCACCTACCAAAGGTACTTGTGGGTATGTGTGTTTTAATAGTTAGCCCTCTTGTTTGATAAGCTTTAGTTAACTTTGAGGAATTTTTTGGTGGGTTTTGTGTTATGTTGTGTGCATTGCTAGCTTGCTGTTACATTGTTGAGACCTCCTGAGGTTAATGTATGTATGTAATTGTGTTTTATGTGTGAGTTTGTGTGTGTGTGTGTGTGTTTGTGTGAAATACATTCTTGTTTGATGGGCTTTCTTGATGTTTGATTGACCATTTTCTCTTGTGTCTTTTGTTTTGGGGAGTGAATTGAGAACTTATAATCTTGACTCTTGCAGGTTTTTACCTTTACTTATTGAATTTATGGAAATTAAATTTTCACAGTTCATAGCAGCATTTAGTCTTTGTAAATGAATTGGAAGCCCCTGTTTGATCATGATCAACTTTTTCATTTGATAGCTGTAGTTTGTGCATCTAATTGAAATATTTTCAATCATGATCAAGACATATTTGAAAGATTTCGAAATTCAGATTTTTATCTCAAAATTGTTGCTTGCATTTCGTATTTTTTTACTTTGGATCATGTTTTCTGGCTCTAGAGCCATGTGCTATAATATCCAGATGTTATGATACTATCATTGGTCTTGTTCATTAAAGATCTAGTTTCGAAGGTTCTTTCCTATTTCATCTAGAGTGATAGATGCCAGTATTTACTTAAGTGGATAATTTCAGTCTTCCATATCATATGTGAATGTTCCAAGTGAATTTGAGCATTCAGAAAGTTGAAGATATGTTGCTACAACAAAGACTGATAAATTTTGTGTTCAAACAGATGAGCTCCCTACTCGAGTTGGTTTTTTGGGCCTCGGAATTATGGGTTCTCCAATGGCGCAAAATCTCATAAAAGCAGGGTTAGGATTCAGTGTATTTTAGTAGTTGAGTTCAGATTACTGCTTGCGAAATTTCTTGTTTATGCTAGGTCTATTATGATTGTTTATTACATTGTAAGCTTTAAACTTAATATACTTTGTTCACTTCTTTCGATTCAACAACTTGTTGCTGATGGATATGTGATGCAGATGTGATGTCACTGTTTGGAACCGAACGAAAAGCAAATGCGACCCTCTTATCTCCTTGGGTGCAAAGTAAGTTCATGATCAAAACTTATAGGAGCAAATTTTTTTCTCCTTTTAGAATGTCAAAAAATTAGTTTTTTGAGGGGAAGTATGTTATGTTGTTAAGTCATTGCTCGCCAATTTTTTGGGTGTTCAAGTCCGTTGGATAATATTTCAGAAGATATACTAAATACGAGACAGTACTTCACAGGCTTGTATTGCTCATGTTAGGGTGCTTAAAGATTGTTTGTCGTGCGCTATCATTTCTAATTTTCTTACAAAGGAAGCCTTTGATGCAGATATAAACCCTCACCCGAGGAAGTAGCTGCCTCTTGTGATGTCACATTTGCCATGCTTGCTGATCCCGAAAGTGCAGTGAGTATACATGCTGTTGAGGATATAATTGTGTTTCTCTAGCAGTCCGAGCTCGTTGAGTTTCATTTTTTCTTTTCAGGTCGATGTAGCATGTGGGAAGCAAGGGGCAGCAAGTGGTATGAGTCCCGGAAAAGGGTACGGATTTTTTTTCTTTAAAAGAAATTGTGTGCAACTTTAAACTTCTCATTAAACATTTCTGCAGTTATGTAGACGTCTCCACCGTTGATGGCCCCACTTCCAAATTGATCAGTGCACGCATAAAATCTACTGGAGCTCTATTTTTGGAGGTTAATTGGTTGATGTATTTATCTAAATGCAAAGGAAGGGAGTTATCATCTGAGTGTTAATGAGAAACGCATGTTCTCCTTTGTCTCGACAGGCTCCAGTTTCAGGCTCGAAAAAGCCAGCTGAAGATGGAAAACTAATTTTTCTCACTGCTGGTAAAGAATCCTGCTTCACTTTATCCGAAAATCAAGTACATTTCCGATTTTGTCCAAGAAAATTGTTTTACACAGCTTGCATAAAGCGAAACTCTGTCTTTCAGGTGACAAATCTCTCTATGAAATAGCTGCCCCGTATTTAGACCTCATGGGAAAGGTGATTCCTCGACTTTTCTCTTTACCAAAATCGTGGTGATCTCTTGTGTTTTCACATGTTTTCACAATTGCTCTAGTCAAGATTTTACCTTGGCGATGTTGGCAATGGAGCTGCAATGAAGCTCGTCGTCAACATGATTATGGGAAGGTTCCGTGGCTTCTAAAACCTTTATAATTCTTCTCTTTTGGGGCATACGCCTCTTCTTGATCACAAAATCCTGATTGTTTTAGCATGATTTGCAGTATGATGGCCTCATTTTCCGAAGGATTGCTCCTTAGTGAGAAAGTAGGCCTTGATCCTAGCGTGCTTGTTGAGGTACGCCTTTCTGAAATCAAACATATAGTAATATGAATTGAGGGAGTGTTGTATCAGATTGGAGTCAATTGCCACAAAAATACCAAGAAAATTGTGAATATCGAGCTTTGATCCAAATATGGGTGCAACATTCAGTAGAAAAGATGATGATACATGGCATACGGTGGTGTTTTGTTGTGCAGGTAATCTCTGAGGGTGCCATCAGTGCGCCGATGTACTCCATGAAAGGTCCTTCAATGGTGAAGTCGCTCTACCCAACTGCATTTCCACTCAAGCATCAGCAGAAGGTATGCTAATACCCAATAACATCTTGTTGGGGAAGTTGTTTTTCATTGTGTAATAACAGAGAAAGAAACATCTGCAGGATCTTAGACTCGCTCTAGGGCTGGCTGAGTCGGTTTCTCAGGCGACTCCGGTTGCAGCAGCAGCGAACGAGCTCTACAAAGTGGCCAAATCTCAAGGACTAAGTGATGATGATTTCTCAGCAGTGATTGAAGCGTTGAAACCCAACCTCAAACAAACATCTTAGGATGCTGTGATTCATTTTGTTAGCTCCTTTCTAATGCTACACATAGGCCAAATTATAATTTTAAATATAAGAGCTTTTCTCGTTCAATATTACGAATTCGAATTATAATAATCTTTTTTTTTGTTTACTCCGTTCTAGGAAAATCAAATATTGTGAAATACTGCAATAATTCCAAATTGAATGACATTCTTCTTTGTTTTGGGACGGGCCTTTTCGAGTTTTCATAAATTTAAATGTAGTAGTTGCTAGAGTTTTATTATAGCGTTGAATGTGTAGCATTCAAGTTTAGGGAGTGACTTGTTAATTTGCTCTCAGTTATTCACGTTGGTGGAGGTTTGGGAAGATATAGAGGCTATGGAGTGAGTTGTTAATTTGATCTCAGTTATTCACGTTGGTGGAGGTTTGGGAAGATATAGAGGCTCGCGTGTAAATCTTTTGTATATCTTATCATTACTAGTGGATAATTTACCATGGGCGTGGCCCCCAGACGTATGTGTTTTATTACAGAACTGGGTTATCAACTTTGGTGTTCTTGTGTTCGGTTGCATCAATCTCTCTATCAATTTTAATTTTTGGGTGTGCGAGTTTAAATGTGTTTGGATAGGTGAAACTTTCAGTAGTCATTATTGTAATTGATTTCAATCAAAATAGTGCATTTTTAATTCTGATATTTGAGAGTTGTCTTGAAGAAAATTCCAATCTTTACAGAGGATCATATGAATTACCCCTAAAAAATGAAAAAGATAAATTGAATCACATTCTTAATAGTCAAAATAATATTGTGCAAATACTATGTGATACATTTTATTTAAATTAGCCATTTTAAGTAATTTATTAGTACTTCTTTCTTATGGAAACAAAAGAATTCATGTCTTTAATTAATTATAAACTTTTTTACTTAATTTCGATATTTATACTGAAAATATTTGTAATTGTTCGTGTGTTTTTGAAAAAAAAAAACTTGTGCACAATATATTATCTCCGGTCTAAGTTCTCTATGTTCTGAGAATCAATATATTTATGTTTCACTTTAAAAAAGAAAAAAAAAACGAAGAAGATGAAAAACACAAATACACTCAATATTATTGTTTTAACTTTAATTGTTCGTTAGGGTTTAACAGTCACTCTGTCTCCACTGCTCCAATCATCCCAAAATGGCTTCCTCCAAATCCCTAATTCGTGCTGGGGCTTCAATGGCGACGCGGTTCCTCAGTCGGGCTTTCCACACAAGCCCGAATCCTTTTCTTTCTGCGAAGCACGAATTGATAGCGGCCCCCAAATTGCTCCCCTCTCTGTTTAGTCCTCAGTCTCAGAAATTGGCGCCTTTTTACTCCCCGCAGCCTCAGAACGACGTCGAGTCGATCAGAAAGCTCAACTCCGAAGGATTCCTCTACCCTTCTGGCCTCCCTTCTCTCCCCTTCTTGCTGCCCGAAGGTAAATTCCATTTCATTGAGTTTTTTATGATTCAAGTCTTTCTTTTCAAATTTTGTTTTGTATTGTTTGCTATTAGGAAATTCGAGCTTGCTTCTAGTTGTTTTTTGTGCTGTTCTTTCGTAGAACTTTAATGTGATTGCAATTTAGACTGCATATAGTTCCAACTGTAATTGTGGAAGCTCCAGTAGATTTAAACTACATTTTTTATGTTCACTATTTCATCATTACGTTCTTCTTTTTATATCATAGTGGTTAACAATGTGAAACTTTGTTGATTTTGGGAGTAAGATTAAGTAGATCTTGTGATAATCAGGTATAATGCTAGACTAGGGCGATAGATAGTTGCTAGGTGCGTGCTGTTGCCGGCTTCAATGCCTTTGGCTGAAATATGAGAGTGATCAAGGACTTGTAATTCTGAGGAGGGCTGTCTTGACAATTTTAGTCTCTGAATTTTGATATTTGTGGTCACTGCCCTCTGATTTCTTACGTATTGTAATATGAACTCAGTAAAGTTTGTGGACATGTAGTACTATATATCTGATTCATAATTGTGAGCAATTTGCTGTGTGTTTTATTCACATAGTTGAACTTTAGAATCCACCCACCCACTTATATAGTTATCGACATGCCATCTAAGATTAATTCACGTTATCTTTTTGTAGCTAATGTTTTCCTATTTCACATGGGTATGCTTATCATTTTTTGGAATAGCACTCAGAGCTTTGCCCTTCGTCTGAATTTGCATACTCTTATGATTTTGAAGGTCCTAATGCTTGCTAAGATTTCTCCTGAGTCTTATGGCGATGTTGCCATATATAAATGTTAGATTTACATTTGGCCACGATACCCTTTATATCTTTCTGTCTATAACGAATATGGAATGGAGGGTCATAAGCATCTCCACATATATGCAACTTTGTGGAACAAGGCACTAATCTACAAGTCTAGGATTCACGGGTGTGACAAAAACCACCTCAATACTGTCTTAGGTATCTGAATTGGATCTACTGCCTTAGGATTCGCCAGTGTGACCAAGTCTTATCAACAGAACTCACGGCCTGTCAGGTCAAATTACTCAGCTTGTGTTGTTAACACCCCTCCCCACAGCAGTAGTGGGAAGGGGTGTTAACAGAAGCTGTGTATTGCTCGTTGTAATAGGATCAGTACAATCAGGGACGGAGGGAGAGAGGGGCGCGCGCCCAGGGGGGGGGGGGGTGCATTGGGATCCACTAGGATTTGAAAAAAAAAGGAGGTATTTAAAAAGAGCTAATAAATTCCTCATTGCTGTCAATAATTTTATTTAACAAATCATATCTTTATATTAATTGATCATTTATAACATCAAAACTATTATTTGTTATTAAATTAAAATAATTTTATTTTAGTTAGATCTCTGCTTCAATTAATTATGATTGTATTAAATTATTAAAGCGCATTTAATTCTTTGAAATGTGAATATTAAAGCAAATTAGAGATACAAATTGAATTATGAATAATTGATTATTAGTCATATTGATAGTTTATTGTAAATATAGCTTCCACAAAATCTTCCTAGCTTAAGTTATACGTACCTTGTCCATTTTTCTTCGATGGATCGCATCTATAACAAAATATCCCATGTTATGGCTTCGACTTCATCGATTCATATTTTTCTTTTATTGTTGTAACATAATTAATAAAGATTATGATGGCATTAAAATTACTATTAACTTCTAATTTTATATTAAAGTTCTACTGTTCTAGTTATTACTTTTTAATATTATTAGTTGAACCCCCTGACAATTTATTCTGGCTACGCCACTGAGTACAATATAGATTTACTGCTGTCTGAACTCTGAAAAATGTTGCCAAATAAGGTTTCCACTGCTAACCTAGGAGGGATACTTGCATTTATCTTTGGTAACAGCTTGGCAAATACAGGTCAGCCCTCAATTCTGTCTAGCTTGCAGCATCTTTTATCATGGCATGTGTGATTTAGGATGTTATAATATATATTTTGGGCGACTGATGAGTAATAGAGAGTGTTGCGGCTGTTGCCTCAAGAGTTAGGTACTAATGATCCACAGGAGAAAATGTTAGAAATTACTGTTTTTTGCAAGTTGAGAGTTGTCGAGACTAAAATTGCCACCACATGTAAATAAATGACTAAAGATCCACGCCTCCTTATTTGTGGGATTAATTTGGCAATGGGTTTCATATAGTAAGGTGGGGCAGCACTGAAAAATTTCGTTGGCAGATGTATCAAAGTAATTGGTCTGGCATGTCCTAAATCAAAGAACAATGGTATTGGCCAAAAAGTGTTCCTAGATGATTGTGGGACCAGTAACCCGGTTTTATCTGGCTGTATACGGCGTGGTCTTAATAGTCAAACCAGAAGATGAGCGTGTTGTGACGTTAGGTCATAAATACATGATCTTGGATTGTCGGTTGCAAACTTTTAGCTGGAGCGAGTAATATCCATTAGCATGTAGTCTACTATCATACATCAGTCATACTTTCGCTATCTTTGATGACGGTTGCTAGCGAGAGGTCTGTGGTATATCTCATCAATTCGTTTAATTAAGTTAAAGTTACCATTTGTTCTCCAAATTTTTCTCAGTTACTCCTTTTGGCGTCTGATATATGTTATATTCTTTACGGCTCCTTATAGGTGACGAATCTTCATCAAGTGAGCCTATGCTTTGTCACACGAAGAGGACGTACCAACCAAGCAACATTAGGCGCAAAAGGGTTCATGGATTCTTCGCTAGGTAGAAAATCATCCCCCCCCCCCCCCAAACACAAATGCACTCTATGGTTTGGCCACGTGCATGCATGCACCTGAATGCTAACACTTGCTAAATCAACTCACTCCCTCATGCATCATGTATGTGTGTCTATTTGCGCATAAATTACATGCATGCATTCCATATGTGGATTATGTCGTATATATGCTTCAAGATGTTCATAAAATCTTTATACATGTTTTTTCTTTTTAGTAATAATTCTAAGTATCTCCTCCACATATTTTGACATTAGTTATAGAGATTTTCCCCCCCTGTATTCTAAATTTTCAAAATTGTAGGTTTATTAACTTTTTAATAGTGTGATTGGTGCTCTGCTTCATGTCTGAGTTATTTGTCTAATTTATTACCATGTTAGTATTATATTCATGCAAACTATTATAGTTGTAACTAAGGAAAAAATAACCCATGCTTTGTCACGTACATGATCTGCTCGTGTGACTTCCCAACCCGCCTCTCAAATCTCTCTGATATTCTGTGATAACTGCATCAATCATGTTCGGCGTCCATAGTTAACCCACCCTAAGCTTGCCTCTAGACTGATAGGTTTTCCTTGTCCTGAACAGGAAATCCACCAAAGGTGGCCGGAGAGTCATTTCCCGACGAGTTGCAAAGGGTCGGTATAGAATCACGGCATGATCAAACTTCTAGCAAGTTTCTGGCTGATCTGATCAAATGGCACAGGCATTTTGAGGGGAAAAAACTGAATTGGTGCTCATAGTTGCCTCCAAATTGTTGTTTTTTAGCTCTTACTTATTTTTGTAATGGAGTTTGATTTTGCTAAGTACTGAATTTGATCTGTGTTTGAGATGAGCAATAATTATGTTAGTTCGATAATATTTTAGAAAAAAGTATGGTGATTTAAGTTATGAAGTAATTGATAGCATATTGCATCCAAGAAAATATGTGTTTTGGGGACTTACTATATCTGTCTCTAAACACACACACAGATACAATTGTATTAGAATTGTGCACCTTTATGCCTACACTTTTCACAGAGTCTTACAAAGCAAGAAGCAAAGTCTTTACAGAACAAGTCTGTCAACGTGAGAGAGAGAGAGTAGTAACGTCTTTTGTCTGCATTGAATTTTGATGTAAAAAAATGTTTTGTCTTATTTATGCATATCTGTAAATGCTAGCGTCTGCTAAACACATAGATGAAGCGCTGCAAAATTCGAGAGCAGCCACTTGTGTGATTCAAACATACACGTATATACATCTAACATTTGTATCTGACACATACACACTCGGCCCCACTCTCGCCGGAATCATCGCTTTTTTAAGTTTCTCGCTCAATCAAATTACTTTTTTTCAATCCTTATTTATTAATTCTAAGAAGAACTAAACAACTTTCACATCATTTGTCTAAAATAACACACTTATTCATCGATTCAGCCGTCAAATATCGTTGACCAATAGTGTGTGAATTTATTTATCTTACCCTTAATTATTGCATTAAAACCAAACTATTAAAGAATTTGTATTGAGACAAAAGGAGCAAAATGAGAAATTTGACGTAAGTTTTTAATATATTAGTATTTAATTAAAATGTGTTATCTCCCTTTTGTTTTCCAAAGAGCAAATCGTCTTGAAACAATGCCGTCCATCATACATGTAAAGAATCAGATATTGCTTAATTATTAGTAAATCTTAATACTAGCCTTACTCAAAATATGGTTTTTTTTCTTTACATATTTTAAGAAGTATTTATCCAACAACCTCACATTGAACTGCACTCTTGTAGAGTATAATACGAGGAATAGTTGAATCATTTTTCTGGTTATGTCGTGCCGCAAATCTTTACCACAAAGCATCATATTTATTTCAATAAAAACGTTACATTATTTCATATAGATCGGTATTCGTATTGTTCAAAAGTAGAGTGAAAAGGCCTTCTTGAAAATCATGATATCCTTTCGACTGATATCCAAATTAAATTGCACATATAGATCTTCCTTTACGATTAATTCTGCAAATAATTAAACATATATCTTTAAAATTGAAATGACTGAAATAAAACATTAATTAAAATGAAAAGGGACAGGTGAAGGGATATTCTTACATATATTTATGAACATTTATTAGCGAAAAAGATCGAAATACAAAACTAGAAAGTTTAAGGTTCTTCACTGATCATACACACTCCATTAATACATTAACCACCCAAAAAACCAAACACACATATATATATATATCGTCATGGCTGAGCACCCCAGAAGGAGACAAAAGCAGCATCATCAAAGAAAGAGCCGCCGCCGCTGCAGCTCGAGGCGGCGGAGGAGGTGTCGGAGTCCGGAATGGGCGATTCGAGCTCTGCCACGAGGGCGTCAAGGTAGCGCAAGGGGCTCGGCGGCGCCGCCATGAAACTGGCATCGATCCCAGCAATATCCTCAAAAAACGGTGGCTGCGCAGATGCGGAATTAATGTCAAAGATAGGACAGTTGTTGCAAGATGGAGGTTGGAGATCCCCGGCCATCAAAAGTGAATTAAGGTAGGGGAAGCTTTGAGGAGCGAGAGAGAAAGGCTGCATTAGGGGGTATGATTGGAAGGGTTGGATTAATGGGATTCTGCGATTTGGGATGAAATTGTTCATCAAGATTGATGTTTCAGAGGAGCTGCTGCCGCCGCCGCCAAGATTCACGTTTTCAGACAAACTGTGATGATTTGCATTGGCACTCACGAACTTTTTCTTCACGCTGGAGTTCCAGAAATTCTTCACTTCATTGTCTGTTCTTCCTGGCAGATGCTTAGCAATCTGTGCCCACCTGCAAAAGGTTGGAAAATATTTGATTTTTCTTGCAAATTCTTCAAATCATCAGTGCCCATCTGCAAAAAGTTGACAAAAGATTTGTTTTTTCATGCAAAAGTAGTCATATATATTATTACAAAAATGAAAAAAAATTAAAGTCAGACATATACTTTTAAAACATTGTTTCTTGAAACATCTGTGCCCACCTGCAGAAGCTGATTTTTATTTATTTTTTATTTTTCATGCAAAAACAGTCGGATTATAAACAGAAACAAAAGAAATTTTTTGAAGCAATATGTGCCCATCTTCAAGAAGTTGAGAAAGATTTGATTTTTCATTCAAAAACAGCCAAATAATTATCAAAAAAAGAATGAGTTGAAAATTGAGAGAGATGGTGGTTTTGATTGGTTAATTACTTGTTTCCTAGTACTTTGTGAAGCTCAACAATGATAGTTGCTTCCTGTCTTGAAAAACTCCCTCTCTTGAGATCAGGCCTCAGATAATTTATCCACCTCAATCTGCAGCTCTTCCCACATCTCCGAAGCCCTTCAAAAATATAATAAGAGAATCATGTATGCATGCACCTCTCACTCTCTCTCTCTCTCTCTCATAGTCTCATAGAGTGTTTGTTACCAGCAAGCCTAGGGACTGAGCTCCAGCAGCCATGGCCGAAGGTGGAAATGTAGTTCATGAGCTTCTCATCTTCCTCAGGCGACCACAAACCCCTCTTCACTTTCTGTCTGTTGCAGCATGTGTGGTGATGTCCCATTCCTCTCTCTCTCTCTCTCTCTCTCTCCCTCCGTCTCTGACACAATCTGGCCTCAGAACATCTGCAAGAAAAAACAGAAAAACACACACGCACGCATATGTGTGTGTGGGGAAGGCAGATATCATGAAATCTTGGACAAGTAAGTACTAGCAAGGGAGAAAGAAAATGGTTTTGTGTGATTGCATGAGGATATCATCATATCATATCAAATATCAATGGAGATCGCGAATTTTAATGTTGAGAGAGGTACCGTGATGTCTCTAAGAGGGCCCTTCTCATTCTGCAACGCCTACGAGTATGAGTTGGTGTTTTATAGCAAGGGTTTTGCCATAGCCCATGCAGTTCCCCTCGGGGGGCCCACCCTTTTATTAATTCCAATGTTATTGCTCCAATTACCTACAATTCGAGATATACAACAATGTTGCATCTCAGCCGAGTCGAACTGAATACTAGTGGACTGGAGTTCAACTCGTTTAAATATTCGAATGTTTGAGGTTGGCTTGAGCTCGATTCGAGCTTTTATCTTGTTATTTGAGCTTGGTTTGTCACCCACGTACTGAGCTCGTGCTCAGTTCAAGCTCGACTCGTGTGATACTCGATAATGACGAATTCTAGCTTGAGCTCGGGCTCGACTTGTTAGATGTTCGTATACACGATGTTCGAGATCGAATTCATTAAAAATTTAAGAAAAATATCTTAATTAATATGTTACTCGAGCTCGAACTCGTCTCGTTTAAAGCTCATGTACTAACTCGATTAAAGGTTCGTGCGAACAATCGAATTCGAACATGTTCGCGAGCTTAATAAGGCGAGTGCTATCATGTTCGAGATCGGCTCGTAGATTATCAAATCAAGTTCCGAACAAACTTTTTTTTTAGTCGAATCTCGAATAATTTGCGAGTATATACGAGGCAAAATACCATGAGTAAAGGTAAGATGTAGTCCTTGCTCGGTTTTTTGAAAATTAAAAGAAAAAAAATCGTTTGTGGGCCCCGGCCTTTGTGGCTCCGCCAGTGACGAGGGTGGTAGCAACACCAACTCCTAAAAAGAAATAGGAGCTTATAAGGAGTTATTGTTGCAAAGTTCTTGAACTTGACTTCCAAAGTTAAAGAACCCAATTTCATGCCTAGAAAAAGAGGAAATAGTGGGCCAAATTCATTTATTTTTATTTTTATTTTTATTTTTTGGAATCCACAATGAAATTGCTTTTATAAGTTTATTGTTCTAAAGATAAGTTAAAAAAAAGTTAATAGATTCAGAATTTTAAATGTGGCAGCTAAGGAATTGCTTTTTCAAATCAAGAAATGCGATGAGGAGCTTTGAAGATGAAGTAAGAGCTATATGGATGGAAGAAGTGAGAATTTAGGACATACTAGTACATCCTCCCGTGCGATGCACGGGCCACGATATATTTATTTATTTTTAAAATTTTAATTTATATAAATATATTACTCCCTTTGTCCCACTCTAATATGTTCGTTTTTCTTTTTGAGACGTCTCACTCCAATAGGCTCGTTTTTCATTTTCAGTAAAGAATGTACTTAATTAGTGTAACCACGTCACTTACTCCTGAAAATTAAGTTTCTTAATCTTCGTGCCCAAAAGAAGTGAGCCTATTGGAGTGGGACGAAGGGAGTATTATTTATGAGTTAAATTAATTAATAACAAAAAAATTCTGTTAATTTAAATATTAGTATTTGATAATTTATCAACTTCATGAGTAGGAGTATAAGTATTGTATAATAATTAAATTTACTGATTATAAAGTATATAATTTAAGTGAATCTCATTTTGAGCAAATAACACTAAAACTATCAATAACAATATTAATAGATGTCATATAATAATTTCGGGCTCTTAAAAGTACGAACTGCATTATTATTAAAAGTTCATATTTAAATAGCCCAAAAATAATTACAAAAATAGAAAAAATACGAATAATATAAAAACAAAATATAATAACAAATATGTTTATACAAACAAATAAATAATTTGTACATATTATTAAATAAATCTATATTACATTTTAAATTCTAATTTTAAGATAAATAACTATTTTTTTACAAATTCATATTGAAATTTCCTTCTCCTTAATTGCATTAAATTAAAATAATTATAATCAAACAATCATGTAAGTTTTGTTGCAAGAAAAAAAAGACATTTAATTATTTTTTCACCAACAAACGAAAACAAAATAAAATAACTCATCTTTTATAGTATTATATAAAGATGTATATACTATATGTCAAATCTTAGAAAAAAATATTATAATGATATTTTTCTATTTTTCTAATATTATAAATATCTGAAGAAAGAAAGAGAGTAATATTTTTCTAATATTATTTTTATTTTTTGGAATCCACAATGAAATTGTTCTAAAGATAAGTTAAAAAAAAAGTTAATAGATTCAGAATTTTAAATGTGGCAGCTAAGGAATTGCTTTTTCAAATCAAGAAATGCGATGAGGAGCTTTGAAGATGAAGTAAGAGCTATATGGATGGAAGAAGTGAGAATTTAGGACATATGGGGAGTGGGGGGTTGGCATTAATGTAAATAAGAGTGGATGGGCCATTAAAGGGAATTCTTTTGTGGTACATGTATCATCGGATTCTTCCACATTTTCCTTTTCTTTTTTCTTTTATTTTATTTCTCCAGGAAAAATACCAATTTTACTTGAGTTAAGATAGTAGTAGGAGACGTTCACCTATGTACTAGTAGATACTACTATGTACTAATATTAATTAATAGAATAGTGTGTAAATAAATTTGATTAGAAGATTAAATTAATTTGTCAAATAAATTTTATAAATGAATTGCATTAGAAGGTTATAAATTGTAAATCACATTATCCAATCAAATAACCAACAATTAATATAATCGAAAATCACCAAAATATTTTTTTGCACCATTTTTTAAACCTTCCATATTCACACGTTATTTTAAGAAAATCAAATTGTTTTTTTCCATACGCAATATGTTCAGTTATTTTTTATTTATTTTTTATCAAACTTCAGACTTTAGTTGCCGTTTTCTTTAAAGTAATTCTTTCTAAATTTTTCTTTACGATCCTTATCTTATTCTTATTTTCGATAATTTTGATTTTTTTTCAGATATGGATTTTTATTTATTTTACATTAATATTTACTATAATAGGATATCATCTCACAATTTTTTTTAAATAGCATATTATATATTACGTGTGATGTATAATTCATAGAAATATAGAAGCATAAAAGTGAATCATTTTTCTTTTTAAAAGAGTTAATTATGCAGATTTCATAAATACTTAGAAGATATTTTCATCAACTTATCCATTTACTAAATAAAACAAAAAAATTATTTATTGTTTTTAATGAATCACGCGTTTGTAGTTGATTTTTCGCACTAAAACTTTTAACTATTAATTGGGACAATTTATTTATTATTTATTCACAATGTATCCCATAATATATAATGATATTTATTTCAATATGTATTTATAATTATTTTAATTAATTAGACTATATATTGTCCATCTCATAAATTAAGCAGAAATGTTTATAAATATTATAAAATTAAATTTTAACTTTATCAGATCAGAGTAATAATTTTAAAATATATCATATATATGTATTGAATTTGGTACCACATACTTCATGATAGTCCATGTGAATCATACAGGTAGTATGCACACTAATTTGAGATAGAAACTAAAGAAAAAGTAACGTACATATACACACAATTTATATAATACTATCATATTATCGGTACATAATTGGTACAGTGCGTATGCGACTGCCATCATAATTCATAAGTATTGACTAGTCCAGAGAGATTTTTTTTTATTTGAATTGTGATGTGAATTATGACATAGAGATATAAAATTAATATTGACTTATAGATCGGTCCCCGTTTCACTTTTGACTTTAGGCTTCCCCATATATGAAGTCAAATATTTTTAACTTGAATTGTGTGGCAAGACTGATTGTATCGTAGGACATTCCAAGATTGATTGTGTTGCAAGAATGACACTATTTCATTCGAGAAATGATACTTGAATATTTTCGAATGACATTACTTTAACATATAAATGACACTTGAAGATCATTTAGAAACCAGTTGCACAGTGCAATCGATTGCACGGGAGAGTGTATCTATATATAAAAGTTGAATAATTATCGTAAAAATTATATTTTATCGTTTTTTTTCTCACAGTCGTTAGATTTCACCCTTTTTTTCTTCAAAACTAGACTTCACTTTTATATTTAGTTAATCTATATTCATTTATTTAATTCAGATAATCCGTCATTCTAATTAAATCCAGATACACACATATAGTTTTCAAAGAATAATTTATACTTCCAACTTTAATTAAACCGATCGATCTTATATATATATATATAGTATTTTTCATCACATATTTTAGTAGGATGAAAAACGTTTTTCATCTTACATAACGTCATCTTGTTAAATTTTTTAATGAAGAGTCGCCTAATAAATGTCAATCGGGACTCTCTCTCTCTTTCTTTCTCCATAGTGCATTTTGCATACGTCAAAACGGTGGAGTTTTTGTCTTCTTGAGTTGATCTGGTCTATTATAAGTTTCTTGTTTTTTTCTTTAGGCTCTCTCTCTCTCTCTCTCTCTCTTTCTCTCTCTCTCTACAATATTTTGTAATCAACTGAGGTAGGTATAGACTAAAGAGAACTCCGAGCGACAATTCTCGAAATTAGTTTTTGGGTATAAATTGTGCTTCATATGTATCTCAACATATATTTAAGGCGGTTTTGTTGCGTCGAATTAATTAATGAAATGTTATTTTTGAGTTGCTCTATCATGCGGATAATTCCAACTTAATTGACATCATAAAAAAACAAATAAACGCAGTTGCTTCCCCTTCAACCAATACGTTGGAAATTTTGAGTCATCATAAGCAGAAATAAAAATTATTATTGATTGTGTGTGTTTTAGCTAGCCTTGGTTGGAGTCCATGTGATCTTCAAATTTATTTATTTAATTATTAATTTATTGAAATAACAATTCAGGGTTCAAACTTCAAACCCTACACTTCTCCTTCTTCAAGTATTAAAAAGAAAGAAAAAAAAAGGCGATAGTAAAACATAAATGTAACATATGATATATGTAGACGCAGTGACAAACTCAAGAATTTTATTTAGAGGGTCCAATTACAGTAACTTAAAATTTAATACATATAACTAATTATAAAAATAATATGATAATATTATAACACACAAGTAGCAGTTTAAAATTTTCCTCTCGCTCCTCTAAATGGTAAAATATATGTTATTAATTTTACTTCATTAGCATATGGTGTAATGTAGCATATATTCCTTCAAAAATAGAACGAATTTACGATCCATCTCGCCATTAATGATTGACTATGTATAGTGTAATACCAAACTTAATTTTGTGCAACCTTTTTCTTTGGAAGAAATAAAGAATATTCTATAAAATAAATAAAAATATTTTTATTGCTTATGAAAAATTAATAGTCATTCTAGATGTTATTACTTGTTTAGTGCATCTCCTATTAATAATTTTTTCTCCTCCTAAAAATAGCAAAGTTGGTACTATAATAAAAGACACATGTAATATTTGATTTGAAGAAATAGTGCAGTAGTCGTATTCATAACTTCAAAGCATCTCTCTCTCCCTGTGTGTGTGTGTGTGCAAGAAACAGTTAGGGCAGTTCGTCATCATGAGCCAAAACATTAAATGCAAGAGATCTCAATGCAATATTGACAATGGAAATATATAAAAGTCCACTTTCTTTCAACCCAATTTGTTACTTTTCATTATAAGAAGATATATACATATACGTATGTATGAGGGGAGTTGAAAAATCAAATTCGATCACTATATTTACATATTTAATTAATTTTAGATCATAGTAGTTCTCGAGGGCTCCTCACTGTTATTTTTTCTTTTTGAATTGAAGGATGTAAAAGTCACTATTACAAAAAAAGATGATAACGTTTAACTATAAAATACTAGTTTTAAATCGATTAAATAACAAAACATATCAAACTTATAAAATGCATTCCGTTCAATTAAAATTGGTACAAAAGATTTGGGCCCGCGAATTAAAAATATGTAAATTGGTTAAGTGCAGTAGAATCTACGCATTTTCAATATTTAATTTTTATTTTTATCATTTATAAAACAGGTGAATTATAATGGGACATGTCAAAATAGAATACATGTCATTTTTTAGTGGACTAGATGATATATTTATATATAGAAAGGGTATTGTTGTATTGGCCTATAAATACCCGAACTTTTTGCATTTTTTGATTTTGCACCTTAACTTTAAAATCTACCTATAAGTATCCGAATTTTGTATTCTTTATTATTTTGCACCCGACGAATTTTGACCCCCAAATCGTTAATGAGATGACAATCAGATTGAGAGGTAAGTTTGAAGTTCATAACGAAACAGATAAATTTGTTGTTAATGTGGGATTTAAAACATGTAATTGTAGATCATTTGAGATGTCAATCTGGCTGCCATGTTAGCTACGATTTGGGGATTAAAATTCGTTGGGTGCAAAAATAAAAAAGAATATAAAATTCATTTTATAAGTAGATTTTAAAGTTAGATACAAAACCACCCAAAAATGAAAAAAGTTCCAATATTTACACCCCTATATAGAATAATAAAATAAGATGTAAAAGTCGAACCAAAACCCAAATTTACTAACTATAACAAGGTCAAAATGGTATGGTAAACAAAATTATCCAAAACTCGAACTCATTTAAAATAAAGCTTATTGTAATTGACTCCAATAATCAAAATGCACCAAAATATATACTTTCCTTCGTCCCGTAAAAATAGTCATAATTTTCTATTCTTGGGTATTCATAAAAAATAGTTCTAATTTATTTATGAACACTATCCCACAATACATTATCCTCTATATGTTAATTTATTTATATATTCTACCATATGGTGGGACCCTTTATCCTAATTATTATTATTAACACTATTTTTATAATGGGATCATTTTTCCACTCACAATATATTTAACCACTTTTATTAAAATTCATGTCACTCCCTATTAGGACTATTTTTATAGGACGGAGAGAATATAAATTATAACAATATAAAGGTCAAATTGAACAATTATAGTATATAAAAGAGGGATATGGTATGCGCCATTTATGAACACCTAGTGTGAGTACCGTTGACATATTGTATTTCACATTAATTATTTTTTTTCGTTCCTTTATCTTTTTCCTATAAATTATATGTGATCAAAACTATTAAATTTACAAATCGCACAAGTATCAAAATTTGATATGTTCTTTATTTTTCCCCAAAACTTCAAAGATGGTAATGAGATTAATAAATTAAATTAGAATTGACTTTTATAAAATTTATAAATTTGATGAACTTGATCGCAATTTATGAGATATTAAAAAAAATAGAAAATACTAACGTGAACTATATGTCAGCAATGTTCATGTGTAAATGGTGTGCATCTAGCGCGTCGTCACTCCTTATATATATTTAGGGTGTGTTTGCTTTGAGGTATAAGGGAGGGATCCAAGTTTCATTTATCACATTATACCTCATTTGCTTTGGCGTAATAAAATATTCGAGCAGATGATATAATTTTTAGGACAATATCTTTTTCCTTGGAAAATAAATAATTTATACTTAAGGGAGGGTGGTATAATTATTAAATTAATTTTTATTAAAAAGAGAAAGAGAAAAAACGAACCAAGAACCCTTGAGTGCACAAACAACAAACTAAGGGCCGAGCCTCATTAAAACCCTTTTTAAGGCAAACCTGGTCGGAAAATCCTTAAAAGGGAAAAAGAGTACTCGTCTAAACAAGGAGCTGTGTGGGAACGGAAGTGAGACAACTTCAGAGATTCCGGCCGAACCATCACCCCTAAGCAGCTCGGTTCCCGAACACATCAAAGCAAACCAACAAAGGAGAACAAGCAAAGAACAAGCAAAAACACAACCAACCAAAAAGGAACCAAAATGAAAACCAGAAATAGCACGACACCAGCCACAACTAGCGAAGCTAAAAGGAAAATCAGCAGACCAAGAAAAACCATGTAAACGGAAGAAGTAGGAACCATCCCAACACCAACAGACAACCGAAACCCCAACGAAGCAACCGCACCTGTCGCGAGAAGCATCCAACCTATTCGAAACAAACACTAACACCTTAAAGCACCATTCTAACAAAGCTATGGGTAGAAAAATCACGAGCCACCGCATGTTTAATATCGTCAATCGCATAAGGCCACCATCCCTCTTGTCTATCATAAAGGAGGGTGGTATAATTATATACCACCTTATAATGGAGGAGTGGATAAATGCAAATGAGGTCCTCTGTCCCAAATGTAGTGTGTACTATTATGTACCACTTTTAAATTCTTTATAATTTTTAATTATTTGTTATTCAATTTTAATTTATTATACTTTAATATAATATAAAAATAATTAGCAAGGGTTTACTCATCCAATTAGGATTTATAATTATTTTTATATTTATTTGAATTAATAATAGATTATTTGGGTTCATTAATTCAAAGTTAGGATATATAATTTTTAAAATTTCAAGTTTTAGTGATAAATATTAATTAGACTTCATAATATAATAATAATTTTTATTTTTATAAAAATAATTATAAAATAAAGAAATTAAGAGTGGTACACACTATATTCTGGGACAAGGGATCTTATCTGGGATAAATGTATCACTCCATTATTCAAATCAAACAAAATATAAAAAATGTGATCTTCACTTTAAATGATAAATTTATACCTTATTATATTATCCATTTATTTAGAGATTAGACCATATAATATTTATTTTTATGTGTACAATAATGCATTTATATATATATATATATATATATATATATATATATATAGGGTTAGGCTAAAATAAGAACTAAACTTAGGATATAAATTAAGAACCATTATTAACCAATGGATCTTTAGAGATAAACGGTCAGATTTCAATATGATTTAATGCCTATAAGTCTCGGCTTTTACATTAATAGGGTACAAATGTAATTTCAATTTCTTAGTAAATATCATTTCCACAATTAAAGGGATCGTGTATTTCAGATCAGTTGAAGATTTGTTACCATTATTTTCACGCAAACCCCATTATTTCTCTAGCTAGCAATGATTTTGTATATTTCACGCAAACCCCATCATAACTTGAGATGAACAATGATTTTGTATATTTCAATAATTATATGCAATATGCGTTATATCAAATTGAGAATGAAGGTATTTGATGATATTTTTTACAACACAAAATTCATGGTATATTTGGCTATTTTTTTAATGGCCAAGACAGGTCAAATAAATAACTTTTTTTTTTCTGAACATCAATTAATGTCGTTGTAATTTTATACTGTTTCACGGAACACTTATTAATCATATAATTCACATGCATGCCACATTAAATTTGAAAACACATACTATACATTTAACATGTAATCTTAGCACAAATAAATAGGCGCTATCATTTATCACAAATTGAATATGGATTATATAAGTTTGAATTTTACAAAAAAAAAATACATGCATTTCCTATTATTTTCCAGAATATAACTATTGTATTGACATTTCACAATAGTTATTAAACGAATAATGCTAGAATTTAATGTGAATCAACTCATTATTAAATGACAATTTTATATAAAAAAGAAAAGAAAAAAACCTAAAAAAACCCTTGAAAGCACAGAAAGAGCAGACTAAGGGTCGAGTCTCATTAAAACCTTTTCACGGAAAATCCAGTGGGAAAAACCGTGAATAGGGAAAAGAGTACTCGTCTAGACACAAGACGAAAGTAGGGAATAGCGAAAGGAGATACAACTCCGAGATTCAGAAAAACAACGAAACAACAACCACCCATCAGTCCCAACTACCGTTTCTTACGCAGATGGCTATGCGAAGCCATGTCAAGGCAAACCGCAGCCCTAATCTCCTCAATCTCGTGCGGCCACCACCCTTCTGAACGTTGTTGGTTAGCCATAATATCTGCCGCCTTGTTTCCTTCTCTAAAGATGTGAGAAACCTGCAGCGAGAAAGCATCTAACATCTTTAAAGTCCTATTCCACGCCGCCTTAAAACGCCAAGGCACATTAAAAGAACGAGTATTAAGAATTGATATCACGTAGGTGGAATCGGCTTCAATCCAAAGCTTGTGCCAACCACGATTGTGAGCAATTTGAATCACCGAGATAACAGCCATGAGTTCCGCTTCAAAGGCAAAACCCGAGCCACCTTTGAAGTGAAAACAACCACGCACCACATTCCAGTTATCTCTAAACACCCCACCTGCAGCAATAGTGCCCGGAGCTCCCGTCGCTGAGCCATCAGTATTCACTTTGATCCACGGCGCCACCGGTGGCCACCAATGCACCTCAACAAACTCCGGAGGAGGAGCACTCCTGTTAGTTACACCCACTGCCCGGAGAATCAGATAATCTGACCAAGAATTCGACATGTAGCCTAATTTAGGAAAGTTATCATGAATCTCTTTGAAAGCAACTTTCACAGTGTGGATGACACGACTTGCTTGGAACTTTTGATTATCAAAGATACAATTGTTTCTCTGCATCCAGATGGCCCAGATGACCGTGATGATACCAGCTTTCCAGAATTTACCGGTGAGGGGACTAAGTTTATACTGCCAAGCTGCCACCAAAAAACTATGAATATCATTCTCTTGCAACCCTTGCGTGAAATTGAACCACCCAAGAAACGTAGCCCAAATATTCTGTACACGCTCACAATTCCAGAAAAGGTGATCCTGATACTCACTTCCTTTTAAGCAAAGCAAACAGACGTTTGGCGTGATCATACCGTAGCGGATAAGGCGATCATAAGTCGGTACTCTATTATGAAGAAGACGCCAACAGATCAAAGAACGTCGAATCGGAATAAAAGATTCCCAAAGCCAAGAGCCCCAAGACACCTTCGGAAAATGATGACAATGCTTGTTGAATGCCAGCGCAGTAGTGACATTCCCGTGCAATGAGGGTTTCCAGAAACGCACATCTCCCTCAGTACCAAGAGGAGTGAGTAAAATATCACACACTATCTCAGGAAAAGTATTAACAAAGTCTTGCGTGAAATGCCAGAGCCCATCGTAGAAATAATCAGCCACCGATTGAGTAAGAAACGGAAGCATGAAATGCAGAATACCGCATTTATTCATAAGATTATACCCAAGCCAGTCGTCATACCAGAATGAAGTAGAAGCGCCGTCATAAATATACGAGTACGAATCCGCCACCAAACCATCAATTTCCTCACGTAAGCTCATCCAGACAGAAGAAGCAGCCACCAGAGATTTACAACGCCCAAAGCGATCGAGATATCTATCTCTAATCAAATCATATCCGAACTCACGCCCACCAACCACCTTCCACGCCATTTTCATTAGATAGCTCTTATTCATGAGCTCGAACGACCTAACCCCGAGACCTCCCTCCTCCTTAATCGAGCAGACCCTCTTCCAACTCACGGAACAAGATGGCGTCTGCTTTATGTTGCCAGTCCAAAGGAAATTACGGCAGCACGCATCGAGCTCCTTAATAAGAGCAGTCGGCCATCTATAAACCATCATGGAGTGCGTCAGGGAGCTTTGGATAACCGACCTGATCAGGCAAATCCTCCCAGCCATCGACAAGTGTAATCCCTTCCATCTCGCGAACTTGTTGATCACACGATCATGAATCGGTCGAAGATAGGAGGCATGCACACGACCCTTAAAGATAGGAACCCCAAGGTAAGTAATCGGAAAGTTGCCCTGAGAAAATCTCAATATGCTCCGAATAGCCCTGCAGGTCTGCGAAGGAACTTTGCTAGTAAAAAAAATTTGTGACTTATCCGGGCTCACAATTTGATCAGAGATTTGACCATAATATTCCATAATTTTCTGAATGGTATTAGCGTTCGTGACCGTGGCGTGACAGAAAACCAGAATATCATCCGCATATAAAAGATGAGTTGGAAAATTAATTCCCTGTCTCATTTGCATCGGTGTAAGGGTGCCCGCGCTAACACAATTTGCAAAGAGCCTACCAAGAACATCCTCGGCGATTCCAAAAAGAATCGGAGAAAGAGGATCGCCCTGACGAACACCCCTTGAACACGCAAAATAACCTTTAAGTTGACCATTGTACAGAATAGAAATCCTAGCCGAGTGGAGCAGAATCTCAATCCAACTAATGAACTTTGAATCATAGCCAGCAACACGAAGAACGTTAAGCAGGAAATCCCAGCTAAGAGTATCAAAAGCTTTTTTGATGTCAATCTTGCAAGCCATGTTTTGACCACGGCTCGTACGATGCATACAGTTCACGCCTTCGGATCCAATCAGAATACAATCGTGAATGGAACGACCGCTAATAAAACCAAACTGGTGACGGGAAACATAAACAGCAGCAACCTGGCTCAGTCTAGACGCCAACACCTTAGTAATAATCTTGTAAAGAAAGTTGGACAAAACAATCGGTCTCAGATCCGAGACCGAATTGACGACATTTTTCTTAGGTATCAACACCAAGGTATTAGAATTGCAGCCTTGAGGAAGATAAGAATTCCGGAAAAAAGCTTGAACAGCACACCAAATATCCACTTTAATAATCGACCAACAATGCTGAAAGAACTTACCCGAGAAACCATCAGGCCCAGGCGAGCTGTTCGGCTCCATCTGAAAAACCGCAGCAGAAATTTCCTCTTCATCCGGCAAACGAATGAGCAAATTATTATAACTATCTTCGACCATCTCCTCAAGAACCGCCTCAATCGCCGTAATATCAGTATTAGTATGACTGCTAGTCGAAAACAAAGAAGAGAAGAAATCCACGATATGATCCCCAATAACCTTCTGGTCGTAATTCATATCTCCATTGATCTCCATGTGAGAAACGATGTGAGGTTTACGACGAAACCTAAGCATCGCATGAAAGAACTTCGTGTTCCTGTCTCCATCTTGAAGCCAAGACACCCGGCTTTTTTGCTGTAAAAGCGAGCTCTGCCTGGAAAGCGCAACGTTGATCTTTGCTTGGGCTTCCACTTCTTTATCAAAGAGATCCTCCGTGTAACCATCCCTGGCAATCTGATCTTGAATCTCCAAAAGCTCTTGTTGAGTATTCATGATACAAGAATCAACATTTCCAAAAACATTCCGATTCCACGCGCGAAGAACCTGCCGAAGACGCATTAATTTATGCATAACTTTAAAAATCGGGCAGCCAATCTCGGTATCCATCTGCCAGGACCCTTCCACCGTATGGAGAAAATCCGGATGTAAGGTCCAGATGTTAAGGAACTTAAAGAAACGATGGCGAGGAGGAGCATCCACCATGCAATGAAGAACAAGCGGGGAATGATCCGAGGTAATACGTGGAAGAGCTTGGACAAAAACCGAACTCCAGAGATTTGCAAAAGAGTCAGCATAAATCGCTCTATCCAGACGAGACTCGACATGGGTAGGCATAAATCTACGACCAGACCACGTGTAATGCAGACCAACCGTGGGCGCCTCAATGAAACCGGTGGCTTCAATGAATTCACAGAACTCCGCACAAGCAGTAGAGTTAGGCATACAGTCACTACTTCTTTCATGGGCGCCTTTCACCGCATTAAAATCGCCAATAAAGACAACATTACCATCAATATGATCCAGAAGATCCAACCACAAACGCCGTCTGCCAGCATACGTGTTAACGCCATGCACCACCGCGATTTTGAAATTCCACGTCGACCATCTGCAGTTCATGATAACCACCTGCTCCGAGGAGAAAATCACATCATGAGTAACAGAAGGATGAGAAAAAACCCAAATATTCGAACTCATGTTGTCTCTTGAA
Source organism: Salvia miltiorrhiza (assembly GCF_028751815.1). Classification (NCBI taxonomy): domain Eukaryota; kingdom Viridiplantae; phylum Streptophyta; class Magnoliopsida; order Lamiales; family Lamiaceae; genus Salvia; species Salvia miltiorrhiza. The sequence continues at coordinate 66,312,620 of NC_080388.1, read as the reverse complement.
TTTTGAAAACAAGGAATAAGATTCAGAGAACGCCAAAATCTAGAAAAAGTCTTCTTGAGATTCGTCTTAGGCTCAATAATCCCAACAATAACAGGGGAGAAGGAGTCGCAATGCTCCTTTAAAACTCGTTTGGACTCGTCCGTAAGGCCACGGACATTCCATACGAGGACATTCATCATAAAGACTGAGAATTCGTGTTCGGGTTTTCACCCGATTCCACTTCAGCTGCCCAACTCTTGGCCGCCACATTATTCAGGGCTCTATCATTCTTCGAGCTCCCAGATGTAATAATGAAATCTCTAGGTTTATCTCCTGCTTCCCAAGCTTTGTAAAGTTTATTTTTGATGAAATCTTCAGCCTGTTGATTGGGTTGTTGGTTAGGTTGCTGCTCCACTGACTTCCGTAGACGACTCTTGATACTATCTTCCTCAAGAATCCTCGGTTTCCTTGTCGCCAAATCTTTCGGCGGTCTCCCCCTTTTTTTCACCTGCGCCTCCGCCTCACAATTCCTGAAAGTTTCCACTATCCGCTGAGCTTTGATAGCGCTTTCCATCATCTTTTCCTGTTTCTCACAATTTTTATCCCGATTGACCGAACTTTCAAAAATGACGATCTGTTGTGAATCTTCTTCAGCCACTGTCTTGCCTCCATCCGACTGCCCATCAAATTCCTCTCCTGAATCTATCTCTTCCGTAACCGGCACAGTGATCGCCTGTAAGATATCCGGACCTGACATCAATCTATCTCCATTGGCATCCTCAAAATCAACATTCCGATCAGTTAAAGCCAGCGACTGATTGTGGTTCTTTGTTCCCCGCGGTGTCAGAATCTGCTCTTCTTCAACAACAACCTGTTCCAAAACCCCCAACTGATTTAGAATCTGCTCTTCTTCGACAGCCACCTGTTGAAAAACCCCAAACTGATTTTCAGTGATAATCTGCGGTCTGTGAGCTTGATCAGTCCTATTCTGGTCCCAAGATTTTGGTTTCCAGTTAGGTGCCCTAACCTCCTTAGCAGCTCCCTTATTAATAATTTCATTGTCTTTCACCAGCGACCTATCTTTGGCCTTCCCATTCTTGCTATCCTCCTTGGATTTGTTCTTCATTTTATTGCAGTTATCAATAGAATGTCCAGTGATCTTACACTTAGAGCAGAAGGCCGGTAGTTGTTCGAATTCAAATTCGACGTGAAAGGAACGTTCTTCCCCGTCAACCAGCAAAGCCTCCGGAAGAGGACGCGAGAGATCAATTTCCAACAAAATTCGAGCATAATGTCCAGCAGCACCACGTGCAGAAGCCCCATCAACTTTAATAGGCGATCCCATCGCCCTTCCAATACCCGTAATGACATCCAGAGTCCAAAATTCTAAGGGCAAATAATAAATGCGCATCCAAACTTCACAAAGTGATGAAATTTCTTTATAGGGGTCGAAGAATCTCACCCATTCGCGTAACCGCATGGTTCCGAAAGGTAACTCCCAAGAAGTGCTTTTCTGAACTAGCGCCTTGTCTTCAGCGGTATTAAATTTAATAGTGTAGAAGCTCTTTCCCATGGGGATGATTTGCCAATCATTGTCAATATTCCAAGCCACCTGAAGATCACGTTTAAGATCCGTGAGAAGACGAGGCTTCTCTCCTTTCCTAAGAAGAAGACGACCAATTAAAGCATGCTCAAATTGATTTATTTTGGGCAGCAGATGCTCTTTTGGCACCCTCAGCGTGGGTATTTCACCAGAGAAATCCGGTTGTAGCGAATTGAATCGATGAACAAGCACATCCGGCGTACGTTCAATTTGTCGGGGTCTCCTCAGAAGCGAAGCAAAAGAAGTGGTGCTCGGCCGATGAAGCTCTGTCGCCGAGGCCTTCTTAGAATTGTCTCCCTTGATCAAATCCTGAACCTGAGTATTGGATGTAGTGAATTTATGAACCTGTGAATGTCCAGAAGGTCTACCAGCAAAGGACGTTGTCGTAGATTCCTCAGCCAAACCCTTTGAATATTCAACATCAAATTTATCTTTGTCGTGACATTCTCCATGGCTATGACGTTGAGTAAAGAAATTATTGGAAACTTGCGGCAGATTCAGCCCTGCCTTATCAACCATAATCGGCAACTGTTGTTGGCTGATTTGCATCGTAGGCGTCGGTGGCTTGCTCGGCGACATTGGCGGCATCGGTTGAGGCGTGCCGGCGATTTCAGCAAAGGACTGCATGGGCGGCGACTGGGCTGGTGAGCAGATCTCTTCTTCAGCGGCAGAGAAGTTCGGCAGGATCTGCGGAGCTTCATCAGCGGCTGCGGCGGGAGCGGACCTTCGCCAGTTGCTGCGTGGAGACGTCGGAGGCGGAAGGCCGGAACGCTGGGTGGCTATGGGAACAGCCCGGTCGCCGGTGATTGGGAGATCCATTTCTCTCTCAGATCGCCTTAGGAAGAGGTGCTGGGTCTGGAGATGCGACGGAAGACTGTAGCGGAGACGGGAAGGGATTCGGTACGCGGTCTGCCGTAGCTGTTGTCTTGCTGCAGACGAGCGGTGTTCGTCTCCACCTTGTGAGGTGGCGGGCCGCCTAACGGCGTTCTTCTCCGCTGACCGGAGCCAGAGTCCAGCGGGCAGCCAGCGGTGGCGATCGGCCTGGTCGTGCTCCGCTCGTACTTCTACATCTCCCAACTTCGAAGGACAGCGGGGCCGGATCTGGAGAATCGCCTCAGCGGGGCCGGATCTGGAGATGCGCCGGGCGACTGAAGCGGTGGTGAATCGCGGTCAGCCGGAGCTTATGACTGCGATTGCTGCGGATCGTCTCCGCTGACTGCGGAAAGGCGCGAGCGGCGTTCGTCTCCGCCTTGTGGGGTGGCGGGCCGCCTAGCGGCGTTCCTCTACGCCGACCGGAGCCAGATTCCAGCGGGCAGCCGGCGGTGGCGATCGGCCTGGTGCGGCGCAATTGGTCAAACACGCGTCCCTTTCCTTTCCGCAAAAGAGGAGTCCAATGTGGAAGATCGATAATGTGAATCAACTCATTAACTGCATGAATTCATAGTTAAATTGATAAAATTATTTATTGTAAGTTATTAAACTTCACGAATATTTATGGTTAGTGTACGAATTTCATGTGTATAAGACATGAACAACATATGATTTCGTAGTGTGTTACATTATTGCATTAATTTTAAAGTCATTAGAGATTGTTGTAATAGAATTTTACCAATGTGAACCATTACACAATATTTATTGAACGAATAATGCTAGAAGTCAATTTAATGCGAACCATTTATTGCGAACCATTTCAATTTTTTAACACAAAGAATTTCACAATTTAATGCGAGCCATTTCACAATAGTTATTAAACGAATAATGCTAGAAGTCAATGCGAATCAACTCGTTAACTGCATGAATTTTTTTAGAGCTTTTTTTAGAGCTCGTTAACTGCATGAATTCACAGTTAAATTGACAAAATTATTTGTTGTAAGTTTAAACTGCACGAATATTTGTGGTTAGTGTACGAATTTCATGTGTATAAGACAAGAACAACATCAGATTTTGTAGAGTGTTACATTATTGCATTAATTTTAAAGTCATTAGAGATTGTTGTAATAGAATTTTACTAATTCTATATGAGGCATTGCAAAATTGAGGTTCATAAGAGTGCCAATATAAAATTAACTATTTGATGAATATGATGACTATGATGACTTTGACGAGAGTGTCAACGAAAAACACACACATCATCCAAAAAATGAAATAAAATAATTCATGCTAACCATGAAATTTATTCATTCACACAATAAACTGAAATCCAAAAACTTATTACGTGTAATGTATATGCCAAACCCAACACTAAACCACATTTTCTTTCCCACGCATTGAAATGTTGGACCTCACACGAGGACGGTTCTGCAAATCTTCAGCTTCATATTCACCAATGGCGCACACAGTCTACACATGATTGGAAAGCATAATTAATTGGTGAATTTAACACCCATATAAATAACATTACAGTAGCCACGCAAATTCGTGTCCACAAACATAATATTCACACACAATTTGAAAATATTCATTTAGTATCCACATAAATATAAATTGCTTCACACATCTGTGCATTCGATTAGTTACCAACATCAATACTCTTTGATGCATGAACACCATAAACATGATGTTTAATGCAAATGAAAACAAATACAACCAAAAAAGAAAATGAAAACCACATATCATTAGTTGGTGATTCATAAATAGACCTAACTCTATGAATATATTTATGAAATTTAACATAAAACAAAAAAAATAAAAACAAAAATTCATTCAATAAACCTTTGCACTTGACCATGCTCCCCCACCAGCAATCACAGATCCATGAAATTCACAACAATATGTGATAAAAATTCACAATAATATAATATAAAATACCACCGGTCCCATATCAAATCCCAAGAAATTCAATGAACGCTCATATCAAATCTCACCGGTCCGACTAGCCTTAGTTCGTGCCATCGCTGGAACTCCGTAAATATGGTTGATATGCCCGGAAATAGTATCGGATTTAAGTTTTCGCCGCTTCAACTATGTCGTCGCCTCCCTTTCCATCCCCACATATGCATTTTTAAAAGTAGAGATCTGAACACGGCAATTAGGGACCACAAAAAAATAATAATATGCGTTTCAATAGGTAAATGAATCTTGTTCGTCCAATGCTTGAAATCCAATGGATATGATTACTTCTCACTTCTTAAAATATTTAGGCTTCTCAATAGAACCTTTGCCTATATATATATATATATATATATATATATAGGGAGAGGTTCAAGAAAGAACCATAAATAAAAGAAGACCGGAGAACCATTTTCAGCCATTCGATCATCAAGATCTACGGTGGATGCATCATCTTGTTGGATGAATGTAGATCCTGGGTTCGAATCCTGAAGGGAGCATTTTTTTAAAATTTTTTAGTGCATTAATTTTAACAGCAAATGCATTAATTTTTACAGTGGATGCATTAGATTTGATGGTTCTCCCGTTCTCACAAATAATGTAGTTCTCTCTAGAACCACACCCTATATATATATATATATATATATATATATATATATATATGGAGAGGTTCAAGAAAGAACCACTAAATAAGAAATAAGAGCAATTTTTAATGTATGAATTTTATGTAGAACACGTATGAATTCGCTGTATAAAGGTATGAATTGTGAAAAATAAATTTTTGTTACCTTTGGGATTCGAACCCAGGACCATAAATCTATCCAACAAGATTACGAATCAACCGTAGATCTTGATGATCTAAGGGCTGAAAATAATTCTTATTTTATATCTTAAGAAATGCTCTTATTTTAGCCATTCCCTATATATATATATATATATATATATATATATATATATATATATAATTATGCATCTTTTGGATAAATTTTATACATAAATAGTAATTCATTTTCAGGATAATACATTTTATATATTTTACTTTTAATGACAATTGTAAATTAAACAAAGATTAATGGTTGAGATTGAGTTATAGTTAATGAGGGAAGGTTCCTATATCAGCCTACCTCTGTCGATCGATATATATACATATTTGTGTACGTGTGCGTATTGTGTGTGAATATATATATTTGGGTCGACCACATCGATCTAAATCATTATCTGCATGCAACTTTCCCATATTATTGAGAATTGACTGCGTCGCAAATCCCACACCACTATATTAAAAAATGACAGATTCCAAACTCAACGGTGAAATCTTGATAAAGCAATGCTTCTTTTGGTTTTATAACCAAACAGAAAAATAGGGACACATATAATTTTTAGTTGATTTAAGAGAAAAACTTAGAGCATATGCTTGTGATGAGATATCAATTTAGTTTTCCAAATCAAATAATAATTCCTTTCATCTATTTTATTTCGAAAGGGACAGTGGGTAGCACATGAAAGAATTAATGAGATGAGGCTCCATTTCTTCATTTGACGAGCCATCATGGGACACAACCTCAGCTTCACTTTTGTTTTCTCCCATTTTATGGTGGCTGTCAATTTTTTATTATTTTTTGATATTTAATTCATAGGTTTTTTATCGAGGATTATTACAAGCTTATTGTTGAATTAGTTTTAGTCGTCCACGAAAATTCGCGTATGACATGCACATAGTGATAACACACACAGTATGACATGTCACACACACAATCAAGTTAAAAATTAATTAATTAATATATTTCCATCGTCCATGAACATTAATTGTAGTCTTATTACAAGTTATAGTCTTTTCCTTCTTTTTTTTTGTCATTATCCCTTATATTTTAAACTATATACATTCATACTCAATATTTGCAAAAATTCCATCATTTAACATATCAATTTTGATCGATCACTTTCTCCACTCAACTTTAATGGGTCTCTAATTTCTCCACATTTTTCAACCAAACTCATGCCCCCAAACCATATAAAATGAAGTGGAGATAGAAAATGTAATTTTCTGTAAAAAGATAACAAAATTAAGAGTAAAAATATTGTTGAAAACGGCATGCAAGAAAATGGGTCTCTTGCATTGAAAACAAATCCATTGAGAGAAAGTTTGCAAACATACTCAAAAGAAAGCATGTGTTTCTAAGCCATTAATTCTTGTGTCTTGCTTTCGAGTTGATCCATATATGGAAACTTCCATTTCAATTTCAACTTTCAAACAGAATAAAATGGAGTATTTCGTATATATGGGCTTGTCTTCACTCTTGAGCAGGGAAGTTATAGGTCGAATCGGTTTGAAAAAACAAAAATCGAGTTGCTACCTAGATTACTCAATTTCATTCCATTGTGGCTCTAATCAAGCTCAAACTATTTGATCACCTCAAATTCTATATAAAATAAAGACATAAATAAATCGAGCAAAGATACTTAAAATTTTAGATAAAACATTAATTATTAATCAAGCCGAATCGCCGTCAACATTAATTTGTCGAGTCGATTTAAACGTTAGAAAATTGAAGTCCCGACGAACTTAATTTTTAAATGACTAGCAGAAAGAACGTACGTTGTACGTGTAATTAATGTTATTTTAATTGATAATCTATCATTTAAAAAAATCTATTAATTCATTACTTTTATTAGATAATTTATTGGATGAATATATTTATTTATAAACCTTATCAATAGCTATAGATATAGGGCGCGTTCACTTTGATGGATGGAAAAATGAGGGATAACAAAGATTTATGCCTTTAAATGTCTCATTTCTTATCCTACATTTTACACAAAAGAGAAGTTCACAATTTTTTTTCTTCCTTATTTTCACTTCAAGGAGGGATAAGGAAGGAAAAATTATGAACTTCTCTTTTGTGTAAAATGTGGGATAAGAAACAAGATATTTAAAGGCATAAATTTTTGTTATCCCTCCATTTAGATGGATAAAAAGCAAACACACCCATAAAGTATTCTTTATAGATTTAGGTGACAAATAAATGTTATACTTTATAAATATAATAATAAATGGAGTATATAACAAGGATAAAATAGACGATCTACAAGTTGTGTAGATTTTAATATGAGATGGAGTTTGATATTGCTCATCCAATTCTCAGCTGCTCCATGTCCGTTAAATTTTCAAATTGACAGCCAAACCATAGGCTTTCTCTTTCAAGCAGTGTTCAGTTTGAAACGATAAAACTTTAGCATGCAATACATTATATAATCTCGTTTCATGATACATCAAATTTTTTATGATGTGATGGCGATGCGTGTGGTCCTTTTTAAGAAAAGAATCAGTTACCATGTATTTTTATACGTATTCAGGCTGCACAAGTCGTATTTATACACAAATCCGCTATACCTACGAAATTCCATATATTTTATACGTATTCAAACACCAATGTTGTAGCACAAGTCGAATATTTATACGAAGCAGATACAAAAACACTGCATATTTTACAGTGTTGAACCGTAGCATCTGCTGCTATAACAACAAATTCAAAAGCTATATTATAGTTTGATCACTCAATTTTTTGCAGAATGTATTGAAGCTGATTGTATACTCTCAAGGAAACCTTAACCCGAAGCAACAATCGACGAAATCAAGGACAACAAGATGTTGAACTCATTCGACATGTAAAGATATTTAGGAAACACGCAATGCTCACGCGTAGTAGGCCGGAGGGTAGAGATCCTTGCACAGATCAACGGAGTATAAGTCCGTGTCAGCGCTCCTCCTCGCGTTCCCTTTAGAGAGGGGGCTCGGCTTCCTCCGGTGGGGTAGATCCTCGACCGAATGCCGGTGCAAGGAGTGGGCATTCGCATTTGAACCATACGCACAAGGTCTCTGCTTTGCCTTGGTTGCTCTTGTGAGGCTCATGTAGTGAGGCTTGGATTCCGTTGTTGTCTCGCCCGACCCGGGCGTTTCTGAGGTTGTCGTGGACGAGTTTGAAGTAGTAGTGGTCTCGTCGTTGTACATGGACTCGGAGCAGGGATCAGAGGACGAGCGTAGGATCTGGCAACTCATGGGCACCTTCAAGGGTGTTCGAGTGGAGAGGTTGCTGCGCCTTGTTCTGATGGGGTCGTGGTCGGATGCGCTGGACAAGGATCCAGCCTCGTGCTTCACGGAAGCCGGGGTTAGATCGGATACATCGCTGTGGAACTCCTCCATCAGCCTTGACTCCCATGGCTTCGTTGCCATCCAACGTTCCAGCCAATTGAGCCCTGCACCGGCCTTGTCTGACCTAGCCGGTGTGGCCGTGCCCATCTTGCTGGCCCTCGAGCATGCGTTGGGGGTTCGCCTCAGTTGCTGAGATGAGATAAAATCGATATATATGTCAAGATTACAACTTCGTCTCCGAACATTTTTAGTCGAGAAAATATACAAACCAACCATTAGTACCTGCTGGTAAAGAGCATAGGCAAAAGCCCTCTCTCTCTTGATGGCTCCTTCTTGCTTCATTTGCAGCTTCGACATCACTTCCTCAACCGTGCCAACGCTGTTGCACCAGCCACTCTGTGATCACAGACGAACGCAGAACTCAGTGATTCCAATCTTACTAATAAAACATGTTGAAAGGATCTTTATGATCAAACCTCGACAAGCTTCTTAGGGTCGACTTGGCTCTCTTTGTCCGAGAGCCCTCCTGCAGAGGATTGAGTGCAATGAGCTCTTACTCGAGCTTGAACACGAACGAGAGCCTGCATGCACCTTAGTGTCACCGCAGCTTGCTTCCTGACCAGCCGTCCACGCACTATGGCTTGAAGTCTCACCAACGCCTTCAAGGCCCTCAAAGCGCGCCGCGCCTTCAAAGATTCACTCACAAGGGATTAAAAAGAAGGAACCTTTCTTGTTTTATACATAATGTTCGATTCATGGAAATTAATGTGAACTGAAACATCTAATGTTTGATTGATTATAAGACTTCCAATTCTTTCACATATATCTAGAAGCAAGAATCGAATTATTTCAACTCTTCAAAAGACATCTACTTTCTAATCTTCTACAAACCAATAACCTTATGAAACATCTAATCAATGACTGGTTATTAACATTACATGTTGTTTGGAGCACGAATCCAACCTTTTAGCTCTTTTGGAAAGCAATCTATAACTCATGATTGATTAAATAAAAAAATCATCTCTCTTCAAAAGCAAACCTACATTTGAAACATCTAATGATTCATTGAGTATAACACAGGCAAATCAAATCTAAAAAACCACTTATGTTTGGGAGCATGAATCAACTAATTGAATCAATCTACATAAATTATTTATGCATGCTGATGCAGTCCACTATCCACATATGAAAAACAGTATAAAACAGAAGATAGAGGTACCAGAAAAGCACGAAAAACAGTCTGAATCCGAACAGCAGCCCACTCCCTCCGGACCACCATGAAATCCTTAGGTGAAGCCTTGGCAAGAGCAGCCACAGCCGCCGCCATTTCACTGTCGAAAGCATAAGAAGAGGCTTCCGATCCCTCCGTCTCCGCCCCATCACCGCCGCCTCTGCCGCCCTTAGCTATGACTATTCCACCTGATCCACTCCTCCATAACCTCCACTTCCTTCCCTTACCACCTCCTTTTTCCTGCATCAGAAATCAAACAATAATTCAATATTTGGAAACATCCCATCTAAAATAACTTCAATTATAGCATGAAAAGTTAAAAGTTCGCAAATTTTGAAAATGGATTTTCATAAACTGCAAGAGATCAAAGAACTACCACATATCAACATATTTGCAGCTATCATCAAAACAGAAGAAAATTAACATGGGGCGAGTTGAAAGAAAAAGAAAATCAATAGCAAATGCCAAAATGACAAATTTAATCTTAAAAATACCACATGCAGTTGAGTTTTTTAGCTGGTTTCAAGCGTCAGAAACTTCACTAAACAAAATGAAACAAACACAAATTCCACTCATAAAAGAAACTAATAAAAGACAAATAAATAAATAAAATTGCACAAGTGTTTAGCTTACGAGTTCATTCACAGAAGCCTTTTTAAGACCGATCAAAGATTTTATCCACTTCCCTGAAGCACCCATTTGCGCAGAAAAATCACCAAAGATCACAAACAACACAAAGAAACAAAAGGACTGAATGTTTGCAGATTCTTTGTTTTTTCAAGAAATATTCTCCCAAAAATCGTTTAATTCCTGTAATGTGGAGACAAAATAGAAGAATGGTATTGGGAAAGTGAAGAAGAAAACGATTTGGGGAGTTCTCGAAATTCGATCAATATTTAATTAACGGAGTGGAGCGGAAGTGCGAGTGTTTGAAATTTGAAAGTTTGAATAAAAGAGAAAAAAGGGAAGAAAAATGGAAAGTTGTAACGGTCGTGAGCGGACCAATACGACGTAGTTTCGGGGCTGATCTGTCCCTTTAACAACCTAGGAAAACGGGAAAATTAAAATGTGACGACGCCCTTTTTTTCACACAATTTTCATTCGTTTTAGGTAAAAAAAAAGTTGGTTAATTTAGTGTTCTTTTTAATGTTTGAGATCCCTCTCCAAATAAGTAAGGGGATCTTCAAAAAATATAAATAAATAAAAAGTTGGAACATTTAAATGTGGCGTGCATTTAGTATTTCCAAGTAAGTGTTTTCAAATTTGAATTTCTAAACTTAAAGCAGGAAAAAAAGTTATGAATCTAAAAGAAAGGAGGGATTTTCTTTTTCTTTTCGAGTTTTTGTTTTTGTAATTTTATAATGATCATTAACCAGTTTTAAGTGGTATATTTCAAATTTAAACGCTTTCTATCACACACACGCAATTTGCATGTGAAAGTGCTTAGTTTGTAAATTATAGTATTTTTTTTAAACAACATTTAATTTACAAATTAATGATCACAAATATTTCTCTGACTCAGCCAACTATTTTGTTCGAATTCAAAGATAGCATCAAATAAATGATTGCATATATCAATTTTTATCATCTGATAGTTCGAGCTTTCATTTCAGGAAAGAGAGAGAGACGGATCGGTATGGGTCACATTTCCCTCTAGAACTGGGCTAGCCCATTTTTTAAGTCTAACCCGACCTAGCTCCATATTACCATCGGTTACAAGTTTTGTCAATTAAATATTAACTTCAATTATAAAATTGCATGTAACTAATCTTATGATTTGGATTTCGCAGCATTTGGAGCAGATCCATGGGTATTTGGCTAGTTATTATTTTCACGATACTTTGTAAATTATAGCATTTTCATGACATGATTGCGTAGAGTTCAGTTTAATTTTGTAACCATGAGGATATGATTTTATATAGTACATATATAACATACTCCTTCCGTCACGGCTTTTGGTATTCAGTTGAGAACGACACGAGTTTTAATAAAGTTATTGATGTGTTGCGAGTGGAATAAGGGTCTCACATTTTATGTGAGAGTTAAAATAATTAAAGTGGAGTAAGGGCTCCACCTACTTTTACTAAAAATAGAAATGGATACCAAAATGTGGGACGATCAAAAAAGAAAAGTTGGATACTAAAAGCTGGGACGAAGGGAGTATAATACTATTTTTTTAAAAAAAACTATAATACGTGTAAAAAACTATAATACATGTTATTTGTTTCTTAATGTCAAATAAATTTATTTAAATTCGAACTTCCCGTCTGAGACCATAACCTTTACATTTAATATGATTGTACTTCTTTTAATACTTAAAGCCCAATGGGCCTGTTCCAATAGGCTTAGCAGCATTTTTTATTTTATTTTTTCTTTTATCACCGTTCGGGTAAACTAGTTGAATGCAATAATCTGAAAATTCCTTCGTTCAAATAAATTAAAGAAAATCAATCAGAAATATCTATGGCAGAACGAAAAGGGATCGGCGACGCCAACCCAGTTTCTCAGCCGCGTAAGAACTTTCGGTTTAATATAATTATTAAATTACTTATTGTCATGCTTTCCATTTTCAAATTTTCTTGTTCTCATTTATTCTTTTAACATTTAAATTTGCTTCCACTTTTTTTTTTCCCCCGATTAAAATTTGCGTTTATGCAGCTTCCCAACTTCTAAATTTATGTAGTCAGTTGAATTTTACTGGGTTCTTTGTATAAAGAATATCTGCAGTCAAAACGTTTGATCTTTTGAGAAATATTCATTCTTGGTTTATATATATATATTACTTTTTCATCTTTAAATTTTTTTTTTGCAGAACCTAGGATAGTTGGCGTTGAAAAATTTAAGAATTTTCGGAGCTCATTGTTCTGAGCTGATTATTGGTAAATATTTTAAGTGGAGCGTGAGGTCGAAATTTGAATTAGTATCAATGATAGAAGTGTTCAATGTTAAAATTTATAGTATAAGAAATGTCATAAACTTTGTATCACGAAAGTTGTAGTTTTGCAGCAAATTGGATTGTGTAACCTTTTATGATTTTACTCTTGCATTAGTATTATTTTGTAGATGTAATTTGCTTGGTATCAATGGTGTCATAGATCATATATATATACTAACACGACTACTACCAAGCTCAAACTCGTCTCGTTTGTATGCTCCCGATCTTGATAGCTCAACTTGTTTGTTTAAGTACTTTACGTTTGCCTATAAGCTTCATTGATCTAATTGCAAACCTACCTAGCTTGTATTCGAGCTAGACTCGTTTAAGCTGGAGTTGTTGTTTAGCTGAGCTCAACTATAACCCTACCGGCTACCGGATATAGAAACCACCATCTGAATACATACATGTCAACAATTTATATTAGTAATTTGCCCAAATTTAGTTATGGATTGATCTAAGAAGGGACTTAGAATTTATTTGTTATACAACGAGTTGCTCTTTTGTCACTGTTTACATGTATGGAATGATCTCTTTAAGGGACTTAGATATTAGTATTCACATTAATGTTCCTGCTTTGCAATAGACAACGATGCAAAACCATCAAATGTGATCGAGGGGACTATAAATGAGAACGAGTCGAGGGTCCATAATGCAGAAACACATGGGAAGAGCGATGATATCAATGAGAACACTCAGATTGATGAAGTCAAAGGACCGAGTGTTGTTCAACGCGTGAAGGAAGAGGTTGAAGCTGTATTCGAAGCAGTAGTTCACCCCAAGAAATAGTTTTTTTTTCTTTTTTCATGAATTCTTGCTTCATCGTTTATCTGATGCTTCTTGATTGTAGAAATGCTAATATTTATTATCATCTACTTGATGAGTAACATCGCTTGTATCCATTTCGGTTAATTTTATTGAGATGAGATGTGTTTTTTCTTACTGTTGGAGTTCTCTGATGAATCTCTTGGATTTTGTTGATGAATCTGCATTTGGTGTTATGGTTTTGTTGATGAATCTGCATTTGGGTGGGGTGTTCACAAAATTTTGGATACACCTGGGTGTGCCGTACAACCGGGTTGACCCGTACCCAAAATAGAAGTATTATTTATATGAGTTGGATCAGGATATGGGTTCAAATCAGGGTGCAGGTCAAAAATTAAGTGAAGGTGTAAATCGGTTGTACGGTACAATCGGGTGTACCCAAGACCACCTCTTTGGTGTTTTGGTTTTGTTGATGAATTTCTTGATGATCTGTATGAACTGTTTGGATGGATATTTCTTGATTCCGCATTTAAGTGTCAATGATGGAGATTGATATGTTGTTGTATTCACATTTAGGGGGGTGTATTCGTTCAGGATTTTTATAGATTTCTGCAAACTTTTAAAATCTGGGTGTATTAGTTCAAGACTTTTAAAAGTCTTTTAAAATCTGAGTGTATTCGTTCAAGACTTTTAAAAGTCTTTTAAAATCTGGGTGTATTCGTTCAATACTTTTAAAAGTCTATGTAAATTTAGGTGTATTCGTTAATCTACGGACTTTTAAATTGGAATGACTTTCATTGATTTCGTTCAGAAAATAGGCATCAACAAATCCGACCAAACACCACGAGAATTCACAAATCTGCCAAAATCACGCGCTCGCTGGGTTCCAACGCCCGCGGCAAAGAAGCCAGCGGCCGCTGGACCCAGCGCTCGAGCCTGACGAAGCCAGCGGTCGCTGGCATGCAGCGCGCGCTGGGCTTCCGCGCTCGAGCGCTCGCTGGTGTTGCACGATCGCTGGTCTATGTATTTGGCTGCAAAAATTCGGTTCCAAATGTGGTTTATAAGGGGAAATTGGATAATCAGAGGCGGATAGCTTGAGAATTTATCATCTGAAAAATGAGATGTCAGTGACTACTTCATAATTAATGGGTCAATGCATAATGAGCTACTATATTAAGCTACGATATTCTTTCCCATATGGAAGCTTTTGAAAACATGAAGATTTTTCTTTGTGAAGATGGACAAAACATGAAGATTTTGCTGATATAGATGATACTTTGTTCCAGCATCAGGATAGCTGTCAAACGTTTTAATAGGTCTGCTTGGCCTGACGCATGGCAGTTCATGGTGAGAAGAGACTCCCCTTTAATGGAGTTCTTTATTTATACTGCTCATTTGAACTGATTGGCGAATCTATAAAACAATAGAGTTTGGGATGCAGCGCTCGCTGGGTGTCCAGCGATCATGGGCTCCCAGCGGGCGCTGGGTTCCTCTCTACCGCCCGTTAAATCCCAGCGCTCGCTGGATTTGTGGATTTCAATTCCGTAGAAATCATGTCAAATTCTTTGTAATTCATTAAAAATCCGGTCAAAAATTCATTTAAAATCATGAAGAATTTGAGAGAATTCTATAGACTTTTAAAATCTACGGACTTTTAAAATCTACAAAAATCCTGAACGAATACACCCCCCTTAATCAGTCTGTAAATTTGTTTGCTTTTTGTTGCTTGCGACACAAAATGGAATTTATTTGGATCACACCATCAAATTACTTATTTTAGGGAGATTAAATTCGATTTATTTCAAATACATTTTCACAGCAAAAATGCTAAAGTTACAAAGTTTAACTGATAAAAAATGCAAAGTTTAACTGACAAAGAATATATAAGAAGAAAAGCACTAAAGTTACAAAAAAAATTAGATGAAAAAATATCTCAGTCTATCATACACACATCAAATACTAAAGCAATGTTTGAAAGGTTTTTCAACCTACTACAATGAAAGTTGTTTCTTTTAAGGAAATTTTGAGGATTTGTATTGGAGGAATGAGGAATTAGAATGAGGTTGACATGTGTGATAAACAAAATCGAAGAACATGAACATTTTAAGCTGTATCATAGAAAATACCTAAATTAATAATCTCAATCATTTTGTACGAATGTAAGTAATATCAACATGAGCTTAGAAAATTATTGAATTTTAATCTTAGACTTCACCGTTTACAAAAACAATACCACCATCGATGAATCGACATAGGGTCACCCTCATCCTAATAAATAAATGAATTAGATACTACATCTAGGGAATCGAATAATGCATAATATTTATCTCAAATTGACCAAGAATTTAATTTCAACTATTAATAGATTGGGCTTATACAAAACCTCGTAGTATTGGGCCATATTTTTTAACTTGCAATCTACATTTTGATCGCAACAAATTCAGCTGCAAAACTTTCAGATTCAGTTATTTTAACTTGCAATCTACATTTCTCTCGAAAAAATTAATCTCATCGCTTGCAGCAATGGCCACGTTTCTCAGTCATGTAAGTTTCTTGCGTTTCCGTACATTGATCTGTGCATGAGTTGTTTGATCATATTTTTCCAATTTGCAAGATCTGTTTTTTTTTTTTCCCCTGATTGTTTGATGATTAGAGATCTCATTCGTAAAGAATTCTCGTTAATTCATGTGATTTCTGCATTTCGACTTAAGATTTCTATGAAATATATCATTTTTGTTATTATTTTTCCGAATTACTGTTTGTAGAATCGAGCATTTTGATCGTGTCTCATTTTTTTTAAGGTAAACAAATAAGCTTTTTCAATCCTACTAAGTTGAAATTTCGTTCAGAAAGCATCTCAGTGACAACTTAGATGTTCAGTACAAAAGGAACAAAGCTTAGGAAAATTTAAGCCAGCAAAGTTTTTAATAGCGTATTTTTCTAGTTTGAAATAGATGGCTAAAATTTCATTGGATGATCATTGTAAACTGTCAATATGAACTCTTTTGTTGTTGTTTGAGCTCTGCAACTGGAAATTCTATTTTGTGATTGCACATATAAGTAGGCAAGTGTTTGTGTGTGTGAGAGAGAATTGTCATCTCTAGATTTGTTGCATTGTTGCTCGCCTGGACGATTAAATGGTTTCTAGCACATTCTTTTCTTTTATTTATGAAGTTAATTGTTGGTCGCCAATGCTGATGATGGATTTAACAATGTAAGTAGGAATTTTGATGATTAGTTTAATTGTTTTTGAAATTGTTTTGTGGTATGATGAAATCATGCGAATGAAGGAGACTTGCCCTACTATAAAGAACATACTTTTGCTGGATTCCGAGGGGAAGCGCATTGCAGTTAAGTACTACTCAGATGACTGGCCGACGAATGCTGCAAAGCTTGCATTCGAAAAATCTGTTTTTACAAAGACTCAAAAAACCAATGCTCGGACTGAAGGTGCATGCCATCTTTATGCCTAGCTGTGGTTAGGATTCCCGATTCAAACATGTTGCACAAGCAGCAGCTAATTGTTTTGCTGGTGCAGCGGAGATAACAATGCTGGAGAACAACATAATCGTGTATAAGTTTGTTCAAGATCTGCACTTCTTTGTGACTGGGGGAGATGATGAAAATGAGCTGATCCTAGCTACTGTTCTACAAGGATTCTTCGATGCAATCACCCTTCTCCTTAGGTTTATCTCTCAATGTGTTTGGAATTGCCTTGTATTTCTATCGCGACGATGTGCTGACTGATTCTTTGCTTCTGATCGACTCTTGGTGCTTTAGGAACAATGTCGACCAAAGAGAGGCGCTTGAGAACTTGGATATGATTCTCTTATGCCTTGATGGAATCGTGGATGGAGGGTAGGTTGTGAACTCCTGACAGATTAGGATGCGTCTCATTCGTTTTAGGCAAAACATTCTTGTCTTACAAAAGGCTGCATTTAGTAAATACAAATCCAAATCTTGATTTATGTTTAGATGGCACTCACTCTTGGACAGCTAGTTCATTTCAAGAGTGAAAACCGCATTGGAGTTGATATCTATGACGATGCGTTTTCATCTTGCAGGATTATTCTCGAAACAGACGGTAGTATTATTGCTGGAAAAGTAGCCATCCATAGCATGGATGATGGTGCACCATTGTCAGAGCAGGTGATACTACATTCCTATGCTTTTGGTTTTGATATTTTTGAAATGGTTACCTACTTCTATGTGCTAAATATATTAGTATATATGAGGATGGAGTAATAACATAACATGTGATGATAATTTCTATTTAGATGCAATTTTTTTAATGCCGTGACACGATACACCTTGTTGCAGACAATATCTCAGGCACTGGCCACTGCACGCGAGCATCTGACAAGATCGCTTCTGAAATGAAGCAATTTCACACCAGCTAAGCGCGATTATTTTGATGATATTCTCTGGTATTATAGTTTTTCATGCTTATGATTCATTATTCGAGTACCATATAATCTTCTTTGGCCATCAAAACATAGTACCATGAAATCGAAAACTACTTGTGTGAAATATTTTGGAGGCCTCTTTGTGCAGAGAATGGCATCTCCTATAGCATGTGTTGTTCAGTTTGAGAATAACAGTCTTTTTGTTCATGGAAACCTTAGTATAAGTTTTGGGAGATTGTACAAATCCACCCATGTAAGAACTCGGTTGAACAGAACCCCCTTTATACGATAGTATATTAAATTATTATATCTACGATGGGTCTCAAATTTGTCCATACAACATTAAACATTTTAATTGATTATATTCATTAATACACATCTCTCTCAATCATTTACATCATGTTAAGGGTGCTGGTGGAAAAACTAGTAGTAGGTTCGATTTTGTAGAGTGTTTATACATAAACTTCCATTTATTTGTATTTGGATGACAAATATCTCACTGTTCCACACTAAAAAAAATAATAAGAGAACTATCACTAAATCTAGTATTTTGAGTATTATTATCACTCAAATAAACAGTCTTTCCACACATTAAAGAAAATAAAAAAATCACACAAACAATGGAGAATCTGGACATCAAAGAGTTGAAACTGAGAGGAAGAATCCGAGATAAATTTGAGTTTGGAGAATTCGACCTTAACATTGAAATTGATTATAGAGATCCCAAACCAATGTTGATGAAAAAGGAGAATTTTTCACAATTCGATGTGTTGTTCACGGTTTAAGTTGGTGCGGCGTGACACTAAAATCAAACTAAATTGTATTAGTACCAAAATCGAACCAAACCAAATGGTATTTAATACAGTTTGGCGATGTAGTTTGCGGTTTATACATATCTTTCATTTTTCTAGTAATAAAAATCAAATGTCTAAGTCGTTCAAAAGGAAAAAACAAGATATCATTAAAGAACAAAATAGAAAAAGTTGGAACACATGAAGATCAATTATAAAATATGAATGAATTGAACCGATGTACCTCTAACACTACCAATATCAGAGTAGCATTCTTTAGCAAAAAACTAAAATATGCAGCGACCGGTGACAAACGGGTATATATTGGTGAGTGAGGCTTAAGGTTCAACATTTTGATTTTCTAAGTTTTAAGTTTGCATGTGTCGTCAGATGACAAGCGAGGATTCAGGCTTAGGGTTCAAGTTTTTTTATCCTAAATGGTAAGTTTACATCTTCAGACGATCTGTGAAAATAGTTATGAATATAAATTAATATAATATTCATTACTTAAGAAATTTTAAAAAAATAATAGTATAACAACAACAACAACAACAACAACAACAACAACAACAACAACAACAACAACAATAATAATAATAATAATAATAATAATAATAATAATAATAATAATAATAATAATATTATCATTATCATTATACGATTTGTTGCTTAAATTTGTTTATATTTAAAAAAAATGGACCCAAATCGTAAACCGTAATTTTCTAAGATATAAATTAATCCAACCGCAAAAATACAATTAAATGTGATTTGATTGATGATTTAAACCAAATTGTGAACAACCCAAATCACATTTGAGCTTGAGCATTAGAGAAGACAAGGACAAGCCAATAGCAATAAGTGAGTAAATTTAATTATCAATATACTCTTGATTTTTTTGTTTTAACTTTGAGAATTAGAACATATATTTAAAAATAATACTAGTATATGTAACATGATCAAATTTTGATTTTGTACGTCACAAAATATAATCTTCGTGCTCAAAAGAAATGGAACGGGTGAAATATATTGTTCGCTGATTTTGATTTTGCAATCAATCAAGATAAATTTACTCCCAATTGAATTGATATGTTGCTAATATAGCATAATCATGTATGCACTAATGTCACGTGTGTGCCAACTGCCAAGTACCAAATTTGGTCAAAGTTTGACTGTTTTAAAATCTAAGCCGAAATCCTTCCTTAGCTTGTGTGAATTTTTGAGAATTTTTATTTAATATTGCTTTGATCAATTCTGCAGGTAATGAATCTTGGAGGGATGTAGAGTCGGAGTGGTTGAAAATATAATTTTACAATATGCTGTCTTGTATTGATTACGCCATTTGCAATGGCGTGCTAATTAATTCTTCAGGATGCGTTTATTTTTATTGCAAAATTTTCATTGAATGATGAATAAGAAATATGAAAAAATATACATATTTTTTTATTATGTATTTATTAGTGATGAAAATATATAAAAAATGTTAAAAAAATATTTTCATAACACTAACCAAATATAATTAATATTAGTATCAAATATTGGAGAGAAAATGAGTTGTTCAAAAAAATATTTCATCCGAAAAGAAAAAAAATTCTGCCGTAATAGACATGTGAAAAAATAGTGAAAATATATATATATATTTTTTCTCATTTTCGTCGACCCTTATTGTTTTTGCTGAGTCTGCCGCTTTTTTCAGATCAAATAAAACAATATTCTGAGAATTCGTGGATGGTTTTGTTGATGAATTTTTTGCTGTGTGACAGATGGCAAATCAACTACTCTCTTTTGGTGTCGACAAAGATGTTTCTGTTAGTGTTTGTGGGGCAAATATGCAACTTGTTTTTCGTGGTGAGAGAGATGGATGTGGGTGTGTGACTGGGACATACTTAACTTAAGATCTAAAATATGAAAGAATGAATATATTTTTATATCTACGAACAAGTTTGGCTTCGTCCATGGTATTGCAGAAATAGAGTAGTGGTATTTTTTTATTTTTCTTTGTGAAATAACAAATAATTTTTAAAATAAAATGACAACGAATTCAAACATACTATATTATAGTATTATCATCATTAGATCAATACATACGCACACGGAAAGTGTTTTCTTATGCTTCACTTGAACACTCGTAGTCAAATGAAGAAATTATGGAACAGAGAGAGCTCTCTCAATTCTATATTTGTGGCTCTTCAGAATTCATTAGATTTGATTAGCTGTTCTTTGTTATTTTGAGATTTCGTTAGCTTTAAATATCGACGTGTTATTCAATTTTTTCGTTAAACGTTATCAGAGTGTTATTCAATTTGTTCGGCTAATTAGTGAGAGAATATGAAAATATTGCAATATATATATATAAAGTTACGAATATTGGGATTGAACCTCAATATTTTGCCCTACGTCTTAAAAATACAATTTTTTACCATGTTTACAATTTTAGACTGTATTGTCTTTAATTTGGATGGACCGGATCGAGTTGAGCGTGAATTCGGGTGGTACTTTTAGCATTAATATTATAATTTATGTCAAAATTACCATATTACTTTCAACAAAAAAAATACCAATTAATTCGATATTTTTGGTGCTAATATTGTCATTTGTGTCATAAGTACCAAATTACTTGATTTTTTACTTATTTATTTTTGTTTGTACTACTAACACTAATATTCTCATTTGTTCTGAGTAATTAATTTGGTACTTTTGGCACAAATTATAATATTAGTGCCAAAAGTATCAAATTACTTAGTTTTTTTTTCTTCACAAATACTCCGTGCAACTGGTTGCCAAAATGACACTACTTTATTCGTGGAATGATACTTGAACATTTCCGAATGACACTACTTCAACATACAAATGACACTTGAAGATCTTCAAGTGTCATTTGTATGTTGAAGTAGTGTCATTCATAAACCAGTTGCACGGTGCAACCGATTGCTATTTTACTCCTTCATGTTTTTTTGCCTTGGAAGGTCTTGGGAGGCTGGCGCGCTCCTAGTGAACTACGTGGCCTTGATCTAAGGACTGAAAATAGTTTCTATTTTATATTTTAAAATATGTTTTTATTTTAGCTCATTTATATATATATATATATATATATATATATATATATATAGGGGTGGGCTACCGTGAGAGCACATCTTAAAATAAGAAATAAGAGCAATTTTTAATGTATGAATTTTATGTAGAACACGTATGAATTCGCTATATAAAGGTATGAATTGTAAAAAATAAATTTTTGCTACATTTGAGATTCGAACTCAGGACCATAAATCCATCAAACAGGATTACGAATCAACCGTAGATTTTGATGATCTAAGGGCTGAAAATGATTCTTATTTTATATCTTAAGAAATGCTCTTATTTTAGCCCTTCCCTATATATATATATATATATAATTCCAAATTTTCAACAAGATCACTCATATAAAGTGAAATCTTAGATTGATTTGTAAGTGTTGATTTAATATATTGTACGACTGATATTTTTATCTGAAAATTTTATTCGAGTTCGAATTTTAGAAAATCGGAAATTTTACTAATTTTTAAATATTATTATTTAATATTATATTGCCTTATTCAGCACAATACTATTTGTTGCTTATTCAATTCTAAAAAATTAAAATTAAAATGAAATACTATAATGGAGGCAAAATTTTAGACATCCACTGAGTTATTCACCTAGGAGCCAATTCATGGCAAGAATAATTGGAGAATATATAAGATTGATTATGATGTATTCTTATGATTTTATTTTGTTTAGATTTGGACATAGTTTTTATATAGACAACAACGATAGTTGGAGCGAAAAGACTTTTAAGTATTTTCCTAAAAAAAAAGATTTTAAAATACTTTATCTGTCCCACTATAAGTGAGACTTTTTTTTTAACATAAGAATTAAGAAATGTGTATTGTGTGTAGGTGAAAAAATGTTTAAAGGGTTAAATTTTTACCCAAAAAAAATATAGTTTCACTTTAAGTGGGACGCCAAAAAAAGAAATCTTACTTATGAGTTATGATAGGACGGATGGAATATTAATTTATCAATACGCTTGAAAAAATAGGTATCAAGGGTGCATTTGTAATTAATTCAAAAAAAATTATTGGTGGGTAAGAAAGAATAACGTGAATATATATGTGTGAACAAACCTCTTTTATTTTTATTATTATACGTTCGATGGGTCTACAATTTGACCAAACAATAATAAACATTTTTATTTGGTTAAATCGATTAATCACGAACTTTTTATCTTCCTCCAATTCGCAAATATCTCATTTTTCACCCACTTTGATACTTTTTAACATATAATAAAAATCCTTAACTTTATTGTTTTAGAAAAAAATCATTATCTTTATAAGAATAAAATAGAATTAATTATAATCAGTATTTCTTTTTGTTTTTTCTGATCATAGCTATTGCCGGCTTTTAATTATCTGTATTCCACTTTTGTTATATTCCAATTTTTCTCTCTTTTATTATATATTCCTTCAAATAGATGAATGATGGTTGCTTCCAACTTCCAAGTCTTATCCAAAGTAAACCCTCCCCCAAAATAAATGATTTTGGATGCAAGTCTAGAAAGAAAACCTAGAAAGTAGAAAAGGTCGATCACCAAACAAAGTAATCATTTAGTCATTTATATCGAATTGCACATATTGATGAAAAGAATTAGTGTAATTGAATTTATCGCAATTTATATTTTTAATGGACGTCATTCAATTCGGAACAAATTTTAGATCAAACAAAACAGTGTGAAAGTGTATTTGTAATGACAGTGCGCCAAACTATCTGTATACGGTATATATAATTAAACATCGAAATGCATTTGCAAGAAACTTCATAGTTATTTTCCCTAATCACATGATATTCGTAAATCAATGAAAATAATGTGTCGTGAATCACACTTTTCTTGCTAATATGGAAAAAAGCAAAAGATAATTAGTTCCAAAAATAATACTAGAGATATGACTTTTGAAATTGGAGTGGGTCATGCATGATTTTCCAAGCAACTTCCTACTTTTAACATCTAAATGAAAGTATTAATTGGGAGTTGAAGGACCATTATTATAATTATGGGCCATTATTATAATACATCCACTACTTTTGTCTTTGCAGTTTTAATTAATTATCAAATACTTGATTTGTGAGGAAAAAAACAAATTTATAGGATAAAAATAATGTAACGCTTGGAATCGTTTAAAAATGTCCATAGTTTAATATTTACATAAAATATGGTTGAAACTATGATGTATAGAGGATAACAGACAATAAGTTATAGTATAAGTTAAGGATATTATTAAAAATCAAGAATTTTAGTCGATTTTACAATTACAAAGCAACTCGATCATAGCGGTTGCGGTATTATTAATTTTGAATATTTTTTAACATGTCCGACAAAAGTAATATTTCGGTATGTTGGATTCATTTGAGGTGATTATTCGAACCAATTTGCCAGGGTGGTAGTATATAATATATACCCAAGATCCATTTATATATGATTATTTGCTTTCTTTCTTTTTTTTTTATAGCGAAGTTCGCAATTATAAGATACACATTAGATAAATTTTGATCTCATGTATTTTTTTTTTCTTTTTGAAGGGGATCTCGTGTATTTTTAAAACACAAATATTTGTATTTCAAAATTAATAAAATAATAAATAATACTCCCTCCGTTCTACTCCAATAGTCTCATTTCTATTTTTGGTAATGATTTTACACTACAAACAATATGGTCTCACACAACTTTACTCACTTCTACACTCAAAAAGCAAGTTTCTTAATCTCCGTGCCCAAATGAAATGAGACTATTGGACCGGGACGGAGGGAGTACATATTTATTATATTTTGAAAATATTTTGTTATATTTTAGTTCAACATATTGGTAATTGTAGTCATAACAAATCTACATCGTTTTAGAACCAAACAATGGCTATAACAACCGAAAATCCGATCGTTAAAATCGACCGAAAATATTTTGTTTTCATGGATCGTTATTTGCGTGGTCGTTCCAAACATTAATGATCGAAAATTCGGTCTTTAAGTTCAATGACTGAATAACGATCGAAAATTCGATTGTTAAAATATTAATTTTGGTCGTATTTTTTTTGCTATTTTTTTATTTTAACGATCGAAAATTTATTAATAACGACCGAAAATTCGGTTGTTAAAAACAATTAATTATCTAGCTTTTTACTTTACAAGTATTTTGGTATTTCTAATGTATTTTGGACTTAATCGCATACGTTTTGATGAACTCCTCAGTGGATCACCCATCTTACTAGTGCTCTGAGAGGGTGTTTGCCTAAGCTTATTTTAAAGTGCTCATGAGTTATTGAAGCTTATAAGTTGTTTCAACATCTTGTAAGATATAGTTTCATAAGAGCTTCTAAATTGTTAAAGTATTTGGATAAGCGAGAGAAAATCTTTCTTACAGAGAGAAAATCAAATTGAGATGAAATTAGAATTAGAAAAATATATGATGAAAATAAAAGGTATAGCTGAGTCATTTTTGTAAAATGAGTGTTGCTTATAAGATAATGAGAAAAAATAAGTTGAGGTAAATGAATTTATTTTATTGGGAGCTTATAAGCTCTTGGAGTTTTTTTTACAGCTTATTTGCCAAACACTTTGAATGAGATTATAATATCATAAACAACTTATAAGTTGTTTTAAAATAAGAATAAATATAAAAATAATAAAAAATAAAAAAAATATTATTAAAGGTCGAAATAACGATCGATTGTAAAATATTAAAAATAATAATATTAACGACCGAATTAACGACTAATTTTAAAAAATATAAAAAAGTTGATAATAACGAAAGAATTTTTGGTCATTAAAAAAATAAATATATATATATATAGATAAAAAATTTAAAAAATGAAAAAAAATAAAAATATTAACGATCGAATTTTTGGTCGTTAATAAAAAATAAAAAAATAAATAAGAAATAATATAAAAAAATATTAACACAACTGAATTTTTTATCGTTAAAAAAAGACTAAATTTAGAAAAATTAAAAATATTAAAGACCAAATTTTCGGTTGTTAAAAAATAAATAATAATTAACAACCGAAAATTAGGTCGTTATAAAATAAAATAAAAAATTGATCGTGATACGGTCGTAAATCGGTCATTAGAGCATCCACAGTGGGTGACTCGATGGGGTTACTCGAGTCACCCACAGATCGAGTAAGCCCATTGTGGCTCTGCCTTACTCGAGGCCTACCCGATTTTTTGGGTAAGGCATGATTTTGTTAAATCCAAGTGCATGTGTGCACGCGCTACTATATATATATATATAATTCGAATTCAAATTCTAAACGTCTCTTTTAGCAGTTTTTTTTTCTTTTCGGTCATTCGACTATTTGCTTTTTTTTTCTCTCTCTTCTATATATACTCCCTTCCCCATTTTTTCATTCATCAACATATTTTCTACCTTCATCTTTCTTCTTCTCTCTCAAATTTTTGCAAAAATGAATCTATACAATGCCAACTATTACGACCCAAATTGGGTTCCCAACCTCTCCGGCGACTATAATTCCGATTTTTTGGGTTTCAATTTGGAGGAGGAGCCCCCAAGTGGCGAGAAGGAGGCACCACCCGCCCACAGTGCGTCGAAGCCTAAGAAAGGAAAGCGACGGAAGGCGATAGCCTTCAAAGAGAAGACACCGGCACCGGAGGAAGGAATAACCCCCCGTCATACCTACACCCCCGAGGAGACGGACCTTATTGTCCGAATTTGGATCGAGGAGACCAACGACGTCATCCGGGGTATCGACCAAAGGGGGAGGCCTATTGGCAACAGATTCTCGATCGGGTGAACCCCCTCATCGGCGCCAACCTCAAACACCGACAAATAAAGGGACACTAGGCCCGAGTGAGTGCGGAGGTGAAGTTATGGGAAAATATTTGGGTTGAGACGTGCGCCAAGTGGCCTTCCGGCCATTCTGACGACATGCTCCGACAGAAGGCCCAAATTATCTTCGCCGCTAGGAGCACTTCCGGCCCCTTCACCTACAGGAATGCATGGAAGATGCTCCGGACCAACCGAAAGTTCAAGTCTATGTACCTCGAGGGAGACGTGCATGCTTCCAAGAGGACAAAGACGTCGGAGACGGGCGACTTCACCACCTCGGCGTCGGGCGAGGAAATCACGTCTTCTCGGCCGATTGGAAACAAAGTGGCGAAGGCGGCGGCGATGGCAGCTAAGGGGAAGGGGAAGGCGTCGGCATCGCAAGCCTCGGAGGCTCCACCCGAATGCAAGGAAATGTTGGATAGGTCCGACAACAAGATCACTCGAATCATGGAGATGTACGACCAAAAGAATGCCTTCAAGAGGAAGATCAATGACGATCGGGTCATGTTCATGAAGACTTCCGACATGACTATGGAGCAGCTAGAATGGCACAAGGAACGGGTGGCGGAGATTCTAGCTTGGCGAAGAGGCAGTAGAGACTAGATAGGTTTTTATTATGTAATTTTTAATTATGTCTTTAATTTTTTTAAGTAATTTTAAATTATGTCTTTAGGTTTTAAAAATTAATGCAATTTATTTTTTAAGTAAATTGTGTTATTTAAAGTTACGCAATTAAATTCAAATGAAAAATATAAAAATCTAAATTAAAAAGATCAAGTAAGAGATCAAGTCATCCCATTGTGACCTCCTTACTCATTGTGATTCCCCCTTTTATCAAGTAAGCTATCAAGTCATCCCGTTGTGGATGCTCTTAGGACTGCTAAATTAACGACCGAAATTTTGGATTGTTAATTCCGGTCGTTAGTAACGTTTTTTCTAGTAGTTATATGTGAAAATAGTTAATGATCGAAATTTTTGAACGTTAATAGATATTTCATATTTGTGATAAAAATATACTCCATGAAAGTAGTTATACCTTGCTCAAAAGTCAAAACATAATTTTACAAATACTTATTTTATTTGGAGAAGGAAAGCTGTGAAATTTAAATTTTGAACCTTACTATTAATATAAGGGTCATCACCAATTAAATGTTCTTGAAGGACCAGTTTTACAAAGCATTTAAAATAATAGCAAGTAGAATTAATTTTATTTCCCATACAATTTTCAATATTTTATGAAAGACGTGCTTGCTAATATTGGTGAAGAAGACTTTGTGCTGGCTAAAAGCGTGTCCTTCATTATTGATAATTGATATTATACATATTATATTCTTTAGAAGATAGTGCATTAAATATTTGCACGTATGGGGCGAGATTATTGTTCGCTCAATCATAGAAAATGCCCATAATTTCGCATATTTATAGAAAAGGTAAATATTATATTAAACTCTAAATTATATACATTTTACTAAACATATTTTAAATTATAAAAAATATTTTACAATTTTTAAATTATTAAATTGGTATAAAAAATATCTTGCGTCTATTTCTTGGTCTCGAAAATCATGACGTGACTTATCGGATGTAACTGTTTAATTTATATTTTATTGTTTTTAATGAAATGACAAAAAACGATGTCGTTTTGTACATATCATTTTAAAATATGACATCGTTTTGTGTTACGTCAATTGATTCAAATCCGGTTGAAGGGTCAGTTTATTTAATGTTGATTGAATTTTTTAAAATGATATAACAACATAAAAAGACGTAGTTTTGTGTCATGTCCTTTACAAAAATAAAATACTTATATAGTGACATTCGATGAGCCATATCATAATTTCAAGAAATGAAAAATGAACGCATGACATTTTTTATACAAACCTAATCATTTGAGGTTTTCAAAAATATTTTTTATAGTTCAAATTATTTTTTATAAAACGAGTATAATTTGAGGTTTAATATGATATGTACCCTTATAAAAAAAACCCCATAAGTGATACATACACAAAAGTTGTTGTATGCACGACCTTACCATGGAACAGGTCGGCTCCGTCCAAACCGATCCAGACTCAATCTAAAGTTGGACTTAAATTTGGGGCTAAATCATGACCAATGACCCATTATATAAAGGGCAAAGTAGCAATCCCTTCCCCCCCCAATGTTCACTCCCATATCGCGTTTACAACCGTAAGGAAATGTTTAGCCCTGTTCGCACTTTAATGTGCAATAAGTTAAGCAATTTCCCCCTCGCGTCAAACGGTGACTTAACATCGTTAATTTTTTCTTCATCCAGCTCGACAACTCCACTAGAGTGATCCGCTCCAACCCGACCAACTCCTTCGACCTCCCCTACCCGCCAACCAAGCTTATCTTCGTCCCTGACAAGCAACAAAGTGTTCCATGTCCCGATTCTGGAGCAGAGCTGTGGCTCATAAACCCTAAATCTGTGGAGATTTTGGAGACAAATTTATAGCCAAAGCTTCAACCTTCCATGGCGGCTCCAATTCTACGCCACATTTTAATCTCCTTATTCTCATCTACCAATTCCACACTTCACCCCAAATTTCACTTCTTTGTCTCCCTCTATTTTTCAACCGAGGGTACAAAACCACCATTAGAGACCATCACACAGTCACCCAATTCCTAATTGACGACCACTGCTTCTCCCCCACTGCAAAAGTGGAGATCGCCTCCCGCACCTGCCTCAGATTCCAACTAAGCGTCGATTCAATCCTCCAATTCCTTAGACATACCGACTTCTCCAACGCGCAATTGAAAATAATCCTCAAATCATCTCCAAGCTCCTCTCGGCGCACCTCGAGGCTTTACAGATTTGCTCAATGAAATTAACGGAATGTGGCAGGTAGTTTTATTGAACGAAGATGGCCTGCAAATCGGGGCGCTAACACTCCTTGTCGGGGATGAAGATGAGCTTGGTCGGTGGGTAGGGGTGGTTGAAGGAGATGGCGGGGTCGGAGCGGATCTCTCTGATGGGGTCGTCGAGCTGAAAAAAAAATCGGTGTTAACTAACCGTCTGACGCAAGGCAAAAATTGCTTAATTTATTGGACGTTAAGGTGCGAACATGACTAAACGTTTCCTTAGGGTTGTGAACGCGATGGGGGAAGGGGAAACGGAGGGGGCATTGCTATTTTGCCCTTATATAAAAGTAATAGTAATTTTTATGAATAAAAGTAATTTTTTTTAAGTAAAGTTGTATTGAATAAGACAAACAATTATCATGAATAAAAGTGACATTTACTATAAATAAAAATGATAATTATTATACATAAAAATAAAAGTAACATTTTTTATGAGGTAATGTGGCAATCATAAAAGTAATCATATATATATATATATATATATATATATATATATATATATATATATATATATATATATAGGGAAGGACTACCGTGAAAATACTTCTTAAAATAAAAATAAAAATATCTTTTAATGTACGCATTTTAACACGTATGAATTCATCCAACAGGGTTACGAATTGTGAAAAATAAATTTTTGTTACCTTTAGGACTCGAACTCAGGACCACAAATTCATCCAACAGGGTTACGAATCAACCGTAGATCTTGAAGATCTAAGGACTGAAAATTGTTTATATCTTATATTTTAAGAAGTGTTTAAAATAAAAACACTTCTTAAAATATAAGATATAAACAATTTTCAGTCCTTAGATCATCAAGATCTACGGTTGATTCGTAACCCTATTGGATGAATTCGTGGTCTTGGGTTCGAATCCCAAAGGTAACAAAAAATTATTTTTCACAATTCGTAACCATGTTGGATGAATTCGTAACCCTGTTGGATAAAATTCGTACATTAAAAAATGTTTATATTTATATTTTAAGAAGTGTTTTTACTGTAGCAGGGTTAGAATAAAAACACTCTTAAGTGTATAAAATATAAATGATTTTCAGCCCTTAGATCATCAAGATCTACGGTTGATTCGTAACCTTGTTGGATGAATTCGTGGTCCTGAGTTCGAATCCCAAAGGTAACAAAAGTTTATTTTTTGCAATTCGTAACCTTGTTGGATAAATTCATACGTGTTCTACATAAAATTCGTACATTGAAAAACGTTTATATTTTATACACTTAAGAGTGTTTTTATTCTAGAGAGAGAGAGAGAGAGAGAGAGGTTCAATGGAAAAATGCAAATGTTGTTAGAAAGGAAAAATAATCTCAACCATTAAAATAGCTTAATCAAACAGTCAATAATTATGAATAAATTCAGTGTCCAAATTTTGATGAACATGTCAATAATTTTGATGAACGAAAGTATTTGTTGAAAATCTCGCACTCCAGGATTCTAACCTCAAACCAAAATGCTTATTCAATAAATTTATTGGTATGTAACGTATGCTCATCAAAATTATTGATTTGTTCAACATTTCTAAATTTCACAAATAGAATAATTTCTCCGTAGAACCCAACCCTATATATATATATATATATATATGTGTGTGTGTGTGTGTCAAATTTGGGTACACTTTTTTGATCGGGTCGGTTCGACCCACGCACACATGGGACGAGGTGAAGTGCACCCCAATGTGCCTATAAGTCATAACCTCTAAATATTTGAAATATTTTAACGGGATTATGGCAAAAAAATACATGAACTTTGAAAAAAGTTGCAAATTTTAATTGAACTTTCAATTAAGTAAAAAGATACATGAATTTATATATTTGTTGTAATTTTCACCTAAGTTTAACTTTCGGCAAAATTAGAATTTAGTTGGTAGTCGAAAGTTCACTCATGTTGGTAACTTCTGATGATGATGAGTATTTAGAAGTTCGGAGACATAAGAAGACAAAAATTGCAGAAAAATATAAATTCATGTATTTTTTTGACTTAATTAAAAAAGTTCATGTGAAAATTATAATTTTTTTAAGATTCGTGTATTTTTTTTACCATAACTCCTATTTTAATTTATAAAGTTGTAGTATATCATTTTATGTCCTATTTTTAAAATATAATGATTTCAAAATTTTACAGACGACCGCTATAGATACTTTTTTTTTTGGAACGGCGGCTATAAATACTTGCTTTATAAATACAACAAAGTACTATCTATATATACTACATTTACCAAAATATTACAAATACTATCAAATATGAATTTAGGTCGTCGTGCAACAGTCATGATTTTTATATATTAAATTAATCCATTTTAAAAACCTTGTCGGTGATGCCCACACACCCATGGAATTATTTGGTGCCTAATTAATTGGCGTTTAATGTTGAAAATAACTAGCAACTTGAATACGTCCGAGACAATAGAAAATGACTCGACTTATATGGCCTCAATCGTGACGTTTGATATGAAAAAATAATAGGTCTAGTTTAAGTGACAAATTTAAGGCATTTAACTATTCTTCTTTATGAAAGGTCTTGAATTCAATTATGTGTACATACAATATAGTGATTCCATTTGCGTGCGGTGTAGATATTTTTTATCTTGGTGTGATGTAAAGGTCTTATCTGCGTACGATGTAGTGACTTATTTAATTATATAATACATAAATACTTCTTGTAATTGTGTGTGTGTTTATATATATATATATATATATATATATATATAATATTATATTAGTAGATAACTGATCATATTAATTTATTGTGTTAATTAAAATCAGACAATTATACTCCCTTCATCCACGGAAAAACTTTCTAGAAGGGAGTGTCACGAATTTTTTAAAAAAATATTGTTGAGTGTATTGAAAATGATGGAAAAATATTTTAATTAGTATTGTGAGTAGTGAAAAGTAAAAGTAATGATATATTTATAAATAGTGGGGTATAATCCAAATATAAGTAAAAAATTCTTTTATGGACGTCTCAAAAAAGAATAATAAAAAATTCTTTCGTAGAGGGATGAAGTATTTTAATCGGCAATATGAAATAAAACTTAACTGATAAGTTAAATCCAAATAAAACTCGCAAACTCAATTAGGATAGTGGCTTACAAAACTTAATCGATAAGTAACTAATAAATGGTGATATTTTTAGTATTTGTTTATATATACATATATATATATATATATATATTAAAATATTAAAATATTAAAATATACTTTTATGTATTGCACGGGAGACGTACTCGAATGAATAAAACCAAAAATTTGAAAACCAAATTGAAGGTGAAATATTAAAAAGGTCTATTTATATACTTCATCCATTCCATCTTATTTATGAAGGTTTTTTTTAAATGACCCAAATATATTATATATAGACTTATTTTCGTAAAAGGTAATATTTTTTCACTCATTTATTAATATATTTTTATTTAATTTTTTTAATTTACTTTAATTGTAATTCATCATTGAATAATAAATATGAGTATATTAGAAAATTTATTTATATATTTTTAGTTTCAATTATTTCTCTAATTATTTTGTAAATTTCAATTAATTTTTATAAACGGGACGAAGGTATTATGATTTTACGATATAATAAAAAATAGGTAATATAATTAATTATGGAATTTAATAAAAATAATTTGATTGGCTCACATCGCTTTGTGCCAGCAATTAGAGAAGGAAAACCGACGTGATGAATGAAAAAACGTGGACCCCATTTGTAAATAATGGGTCCATTTAGAAAACATTTTCCTAGAAATGCAGCCACAAAATACTAAGAACGTGGAAGAAAAGTTTGGTGCAAACATAAATGAGTTATATTAGCCGGAAGGTTCTCCAAAAAATAAATAAAAAATGAGCTATATTATATCATAATATTATGTGTTAATAGGCAAAAATGTCCACTTCCTTATTTTTTTTTATAAAAATGTCCTAAGTTATCATACAAAATATTCTATGCCCTAATTATATGAAGTACATATTTTACCATTTGATGTTGATGGGTTTGTTTGATTTTTTGTGAAAGTCTTACACATTTGACCGATTTGACAGCCACCAGTCATAAAAGTCAACGATTTGACAGCTACCAGTCAAGAGTATATATGACCGGTGGGTGGCTAGATTATGTGTCCGCCCGGTGAAATCATGTGTCCGTCCGGTGAAATTATGTGTCCGTTCGGGCGGACACATGATCTAGCCACCCATCGTTCATATGTATTCTTGACTGATAGCTGTCAAATCATTGACTTTTATGACTGATAGCTGTCAAATCGGTCAAATGTGTAAGACTTTCACAGAAAATCCAGCAAACCTATCAAATCAAAGGGTATTTAAAGAATAAGGCATAGATTGCTTATGTTTATAAAAGATGACATTTTTACTATATAACTTAATGAGTAGGGCATTTTAAATTTTCACTCTAATATTATTATCGTAAAATTATACTTTCATATAAATTTATCAAGTACATAATCCATCGTTTCCAACTCCATTGTACACGTGGAGCCATGATGAGCCCGAGTACGGGTAACTAAAACCGATTTTTTTTTATGTCCCACATATAATAATATACTTTTTTTTAATTTATCTTGTTTATAATGATATTTTTTAAAAATAATGTGGTTACTAACCTATTACACACTTTACACACATTAAATAAATAATTTTTATCTAATTTATTTTAAATTTTTGTGTCTATATATATTGTATCATTTAAAGTGGGACAAATGAGTATAGTCCGTTTGGTTAGTCGGTACAATTAAATTAATTAATTTTTTTTTTTCAAAAAAGAACGAGAAGAAGTCGCCAACTCACTTCACATACGCATGATTTATATAATTTGAATTGAAGTCGCCACTGATCACTTCACATATGCATGAATTATATAATGTGAATTTTATGCATTTTAGTAAAACTGTACTACTACTGTTTAGCAATGATGAAATTCAATTGCGTTATAACTAGAGCTTGTTACAAAAGTGCGATGATAAATGTAGATATTGATAATTATTTTTTAGCGCAATCATACAAAAACAAATATTGAAAATATATTATCGACTCTGTTTTTAAAACAATATCTTGTTGAGTCATAGAGCTATTACTCAATTTAATTACAAAATTGTGTAAACGTTTTAAACAATGTTTAGGTTGTATAATCAACGTGATAATAGTTTTAACGCAAAATTTCCTGTAGACTCGGGTGTATCGTACACCCGAATTGACCCGTACCCAGATTCTGAACTGCATGTTAATCTAAACCCGCATTCTGATCCAAATCATGTAAATGACACTATTCAGTTATGCAAATGACGCTGCTTATAATTAACACTATTCAATTATATAAATGAGACTGTAACATTTTAAAATGTTATAGTGTCATTTTCAATCTTATAGTGTTATTTAAAATATTAGTGTCATTTACAATCTTATAATGTCAATTACAGGAAGTGTCATTTATATTTCTGAATAGTGTCAATTATACACAATGTCTTTTACAATGTTATAGTGTCATTTATACGCAGTGTTATTTGTATAACAGAATAGTGAATTTACACGATTTGAATCAGGATGCGAGTTTGGATCAAGATACATGTCATGATTTGGGTACGGATCAATGTGGGTGTACTCAAGACTACCTCTAATTTTAATATATAATAATTCATTTTTATCTAGAGCATCCATAATGCTAGAGCTTTTTAGGGACCTTATAGTGAGCCACTTCTCTATAAAGCCATCACCTCTATAACATAGGCATTATAGATTTTTCATTTCATTTTTATAGAGATATTTTGGGGTGAAAATTGAAAAAGAGTCGTGCAACGACATGTATGAAATTAAAAGGGATAAAGAAAATTGACAACAGTCGAAAAATTAAAAAAACTTAAATAGTTTTCATAGTATAATTCATATTACTTTTTTTTTATTTGAGGCACGTGCAAGCACACGCTTCTTTCCTTGCACCCGACTCATTATTTGGAGCCTTCGATCGGGCTCGAGTCCCTCGGTTGAGCTCCATTATAAGTGCTCTTATAACAAAGTACCAAATATTACATACTTAATTTAAAAAAATAAAAAAAATCAAGGGTCCTCAACCTCAAACGCTTCTTTGGAAAAATATAGTTGAAACATTAAGAAAGATGTTGGTTAAAAACAGAAAATAGCAACTCCCAACACAAAATAATTACATAGTTCGATAAAATGGAAATTTTAGAAGCAAGGAATTTTTTTTACTGATTTTCCTTTTTCCGATGGATTATAAATTTATTAATAAAAATATAGTACGAATGAAATACTTAAAAAAGTTGGGGAAAACTATGTCTATGATTGTCGTTCTATAAAAAATAGACACTAAAACAAATTATAGTCGCAAAAATATTACCCCCTCCGTCCCATTAGTAATATTTCAATTATTACTAGCACGACCATCCGTGCGATGCACGGGGAAATCGAAATTAAAGGATATGTTTAAATAAATAAATACAAATATTAAACAGAAAAAATATAATAAATGCAAAATATGGTTTAAAAATAAAATACTAATTACTCAATAAAATTTCAAATTTAAAATGTAATTTTCAATTATGTATAAAGTGTAATGATAATTAAAATTATTAAATTATTTGATAATAAAAATTGAACATTATTATTATAGATTAATTCGCATAATAATAAATAAATATTTTCATATACAAACATAAATAAAAAGTTGTAAAATTTTAACAAAGAGAAAGAAAATAAATATTTTAAAATTTTAATAACCTATTCATTTTAAATTCATTTTTTATAATTTTTATATCATATTAAAGATCTTCTGACGAACTTAAACTTAAGATGCACATTGAATATTTTTTTTATAAATTAAATTTGACAATGTTTGGAATAGAATTAAAATAATAAAAAGAAAAGATAAAAAAATAGTAAAAAATTGACGGGAGAAGAGAGTGAAAAAATAGAGTAAAAAAATGAAGCTAGAAAACTCCTATTTTATATATATTATAAAATAAAAACTCGAAAGAAAAGAGTAATAAAAATAATTGCAGTCTTGCACAATAAAAAATGTACATAATTTTCATGATTTCACAAAATATTTTATGCAAATAAAAAAAATGATAAACTAACTTCCTTTATAAAATAAGAGAGAGAAAGAGATTAATTTTAAAAAAATTAATTTGAATATTTTTTTATTTTAAATTTATTTTTAATATATTATAAATTAAATTATATCTATT
Organism: Salvia miltiorrhiza; assembly: GCF_028751815.1. Classification (NCBI taxonomy): domain Eukaryota; kingdom Viridiplantae; phylum Streptophyta; class Magnoliopsida; order Lamiales; family Lamiaceae; genus Salvia; species Salvia miltiorrhiza. The sequence continues at coordinate 66,275,977 of NC_080388.1, read as the reverse complement.
TTCATGATATTTAATTTGATATGAATATTGAATTTTTAATTAACGAAATTGTATAAATTTTAGAAAAAATAAAAATTCAAAAAGTAAAAAAAAAAATTAAAGAAAAGGAAACCAAAATTGAAAACACGCAAAGAAAAAAAATAGAGAGAGAGAGAGAGAGGGAGAGAGAATGGCGGCAAGGTAGTTAAATAGGGAGAGAATAATGGGCTAAATAGATAAAATGATGGGAGAGAGAAAATTTGGCGGTAAAAATTACCGTTATACTGATCTTTTATATAGTATATAGATATTGGAACGTCCCATTAATAATGTCTTATATATTTTTTAATAAAAAAATAATTATTTAAATATTATTAATAATAGATTCAATTTATTTTCTACATCAATTCACTTAAAATAATTTTTAAATATTTTTTCACTAATTTACTTTATATACTAACTATATCTTTTTTATCTTAAAAAATAATGTGATATTAGTAATTTAAGAATTGGACACGGAGAGTTTAGTTGAACGAATTGGGCAAGGCAGATCCAGTCGTTGGCCAGGTCATCAAGTGGGACCCACAGAGTGCCGATAGTGGAGGAAGAGTAGTAGGCCCAAAGCCTTGTTTTATTACGGGGAAAAGGATTTGTGTATCACAAGTTTTGTCTATTTATCCGGTCAATTCCCCACGATTATAATGTAAAAAAAAAATACAAATAATTATGTTGATTGATTAAGAATTTTCGGATCCGAGTTGATAACTCAACATTGAGTTTTGGATGCAATATGTTATGTTTTGTGAAATCTGATGTGTATTTTTTACATCAATAAATGATCATAATTGGATATTGTATACTAAATTAAGTATTGAAATCACGTGACAATAAAGTACTACTATGAATATCATAGTACTTCATCCATCAACGAAAAATTTATCACATTATAAATAAAATAAATTTATGGCAAAAAAATTATTACATTATAAATAAAACTAGTTTTTAATAAATTTACCATAATTTAAATTTACACGCGCTTTTATCTTTGAGCAATGATCAAATATGATCAACCTTCAACTCTGCTAAATATCCTTAGATTTTGATCTATCTTCAAATTTGGCTTTCGATTGTAGGGTGAGAACTCTTTTCTATCAGTTCTGATATCTTTTTATTTTAATCTTTTTTGTGATTTAAAATCTACGTTTGATCTTATTTTATATCTTCATGGTCATCAGATGTGAATATTTATGGCGCCCAATAAATCATCCTCATCATAAACAGTTACATGATTAATAATGTCTTGAAGTGAGTAGTATTGCTTGAATTTTGTTGAAGTTTTGTATGTAATATATTTTGTAGAAAATTCGTGTATAACAATCTCGAGTATTGAAGGGGGTGGAAAAACTAGTTCATTAGGATTACAAAAAGTAGTGTAACTTATTCTCGTTTTTTCATTGGTCAAAAAATACAATCACCACTTTTTAACGTCAAGATTGTTGACCAACATTTGGGAACAATTTATATAAAATTATTCTGATTTATAATTAGTTTTAGATTACGAAAGTATCAAGATTGTATAACTATTATTATCTCAAAAAATATTCTATAACTATCAGCTGTGAAGCGCGAGCGAGGCATAATTTAATTGATAAAGTTTTGACATTCAAAACTCTCATTTATAAAAAGTTTTGGGTTCAAAAATTCCTTTTATATATTAATGGAAAAAAAAAAAACAACTATTACCTCCATCACAACTTGTCTTAGAACTACATAAAGTTGTTGCTACAATTACATTGGTATAAAATACTATAAATAAGGAATATTTATGTCAAAATACACAAACTTTCACATATATATTTTTGATTCTACGTATAAACTTAAAATTTTACCTTTAAGTACACAAATTTTCATTTCTTTTTCATGTTACACATAATGAATATTTTTGGCGAATAATTTGTTAATGTATTTTTGTATTATTGTAGTGGAATTCACCTAATATCCAACTACATCATTGAGAAAGAATTTTGTTTAAGCCATGTAGACAATTTCGACTTCCACCTTAATATTCATTCGTTGAAAATATTCATCGTGTACAAAATTGGAAATAGATAAAAGTTTTTTGTATTTGAATACAAGATTTTTAGTTTTTATGCAAAACTATAAAGGTGTGAAAGTTCATGTGTATTTTAGAATAGTGTTTTACGTCAATCAACTACTAAACAATTTTACTTGATATTAACTCACAAATTTAACATTTTTAAAAATTTCACCAAGATAAAACCCTAAAATAAGGATTGTCTTCTCTTATTATTATTTTTTCTTAATTTTCAAATATCCAGATTTTTAAATAAAGTGCAAAACGCGATTACTTTTTCATGTATCGACTTAGAAGACATCATGAGATCCAAACCAATAATTTTAGTGATAATCAAGATGTTATAAAGTTTTACAGATTTCGGATTTATTTTCAATTAGATAGCCATTGCAATTTCAAGCACGTAAAACTATTTCTACAAATTTATTTATCAAAAACGAAAAAAATGTAAAAGAAAACTAGTTTCATCATAATTATTTATTTGAATAAAATGCGAGACATAAACAAAGGAGCGAGAGCGTGAACACTGGCGTTGTATCGGACTTCGAAGAGAGAGAAAACTCTGATTTTCTCGACACTCTCCCAAATCAATCAAATCTCCCTCTCTTCTACCACCCTGGCCTCTTCACTTTCTCTCTCTCTCTCTCTCCATCTCTCTCGTTCTTTACTTTCTTCTCTCTCATCCATTGCGATCTCTCAGTTGATTTTTCCATCTGGGCTTCCGCCAAATTCTAATCCTGATCAAGATTTTACCGGGTAAAAAAGTAGAGCAACGAACCATCATCATTTTCACATCTGTGTACGTTCCATGAGCGTGAATCTTTTTGGTCAATGTGGGTTTTGTTTCCCTCGGTGAATGGAGTGAAGGTCCAAGAACAGTGTTTTTTTCTTCGAAGCTCTTGAGCTGGTTAGTACAAATTTGAGCTGCCATTTATTTGATGAATTTACTGCTCTTTTTTATTTTCTTTTGTGATGTTTTTAAGTATGAATGTGGCTTTCAGAAGTGATGAATTCGTTTGCAGTGAATTATGCCCTGTAGCCGAATATTTTGATTGTTGATTTGAATTTATTTGAAGATGGATTTCTGGGTTTAATTTAGCCTTCTAATTTGATTTTTGTATGCGTTACGGTGTCAGGGCTCTTACTTAGCTGTAATTGACTCGAAAGTGTCAAGGATCTCGAAATCTCGATGTCAATGATCATGTAGATGGTTGGTTGCATCATAGAGTTAGTGGGATTAGTTTTATCAACATGAGTTGTACTACAATGAATATGGAGTAGTTATTAATCTGGCTGTTAGAATCTGTTTCCAGTTGTTAGACAGCTGCATTTGCTCATACAGGGGTTTTAGGGTAGGTTTTATGTGAGCACATCATTTTAGCTGTGGGGTTTAGTGGTTATGTGAGCATGCCCTTTTCCTGCTCCGTAGAGGCAAGTTTTGGGTGTTTATGCTTGTGATTCTGAGTGGCTCTGAGCTTTGTAATAGTTTTCGAATGAACACGAGAGTTGGTGTGATTAGTTTTATGAACACGAGTTGTATACAATAAATAATTTGATGTAGTTTCTAATCTGGTTGTTATAATCTGTTTCCAGTTGTTAGACAGCTGCATTTGCTCATACAGAGGTTTTAAGGTTACACTTTATGTAGGCACGTCATTTTGGCTGTGGGGTTTAACGGTTAATGTGAGCATGCCCTTTGCCTGCATTGTGGAGGCAAGTTTTGAGTTTATGTTTATGATTATGAGGTAGCAAAGTGAGTATGAGCTTCATAATAGTTTTTGAATGAACACAGAGTTAGTGAGATTAGTTCTATGAACATGAGTTGTAGACAATGAATATAGTATTTTATCTTGTTGTTATTATTTATTTGCAGGTGTTAGACAGCTGGATTTGCTCATATAGAGGTTTTCAGGTTACGCTTTATGTGGGTACGTTGTTTTAGCCGTGAGGTTTAGTGGTTATATAAGTAAGCCCTTTGCTTGCACTGTGGAGGCAAGTTTTGGTGTTTTTGTTTATGATTCTGAGGTAGCAAAGCGACTCTGAGCTTCACAGTAGTTGTCGGATGGCTCGGGGTAGGATAAGAGCAAGGATCCGAAGGAGCCAGCTTTATACATTTGGTTGTTTCAGGCCACAAACTTCTGAAGAAGACGAGCCACATGACTTCCATGGACCTGGTTACTCGCGAGTGGTTTACTGCAACGAGCCTCGTATGCATGAGCACAAGCCTCTTAAATACTGCTCGAATTACATATCCACCACTAAGTACAATGTTGTTACGTTTCTGCCAAAGGCCATATTTGAACAATTCAGACGTGTTGCCAACCTCTACTTTCTTCTTGCTGCGGTCTTGTCGCTGACTCCTATATCACCATTCTCTGCTTTGAGTATGATTGCACCTTTGGCTTTTGTGGTTGGTCTGAGTATGGCTAAAGAAGCTCTGGAAGATTGGCGTCGGTTTATACAGGATATGAAGGTCAATTTGCGAAAAGCTCGTGTACATAAAAAGGACGGTTTATTTGGTCTTAAACCCTGGATGAAGCTTAGGGTTGGAGATGTAGTGAAGGTAGAGAAGGATAAATTCTTCCCTGCAGATCTACTTCTGTTATCTTCCAGTTATGAAGATGGAATATGTTATGTGGAAACGATGAACTTAGACGGGGAGACTAATTTGAAGGTGAAACGATCTTTAGAGGTAACACTTCCCCTGGATGATGAGCAAACTTTCAATGAGTTCAAGGCGACCATAAAATGTGAGGATCCCAATCCTAGCCTTTACACTTTTATGGGTAATTTCGAGTATGATCGACAGATCTACCCTCTTGATCCAAGTCAAATTCTCCTCCGAGACTCGAAGCTTCGAAATACTGCCTACGTTTATGGAGTGGTTATATTCACTGGTCATGATAGCAAAGTTATGCAGAACTCCACGAGATCTCCTTCTAAAAGGAGTAGGATTGAGAAACAAATGGACAGAATAATATACATCCTTTTCAGCTTCCTCGTGTTCATCTCGATCATTAGCTCCATAGGTTTCATCGTGAAGACTAAATACGATTTGCCAAAGAAGTGGTATTTACAGGTTCCAGATAGTGAAGAGTTATACGATCCAGGTAACCCTCTGAGGTCAGGGTTCTATCATCTAATTACTGCTCTGATATTATATGGATACTTGATACCAATATCTCTCTATGTGTCGATTGAGGTTGTGAAAGTCCTCCAAGCTTTATTCATAAACCGGGATGTTGAGATGTTTGATGAAGAGACTGGAACACCAGCTCAAGCCCGGACATCAAACTTGAATGAGGAACTGGGACAAGTTGACACAATCCTTTCAGATAAAACCGGCACCTTGACCTGCAACCAAATGGACTTCCTTAAATGCTCAATTGCTGGTACTGCATACGGTATGTGTTCTAGTGATGTGGAACTTGCTGCTGCTAAACAGATCGCCATGGACTTGGACGGCAATAGCCAAGCTAGTACGCCTCATTCTTGGCGAAAAAGTGGGTGCAGCTTCGGAGAACCCGAAATTGAATTAGAGTCTGTTGTTTCTTCAAAATATGAAATGGATCGGAGGCAACCCATAAAGGGGTTCAGCTTTGAGGATTGCCGCCTCATGAATGGGAATTGGTGTAAAGAACCCAATGCAGATGTTATCTTATTATTTTTCAGGATACTGTCGATTTGTCACACTGCCATTCCAGAGCGGAATGAAGAGACTGGCATCTTCACCTATGAAGCAGAATCACCTGATGAAGGTGCTTTTCTTGTTGCTGCGAGAGAATTTGGTTTTGAGTTCTGCAGACGGACGCAGTCAAGCATATTTGTTCGTGAGAGATATTCTTCCTTTGAAGAGCCCGTTGAAAGGTGAGACCATGAATTGATTTTTGCCATTGCTGCTTGGGTTTTTCTGATTTCTGATAGACGTCTTGACATATAACGTATTTTTGTAAGTTCAGGGAGTACAAAGTTCTCAACTTGTTGGACTTCACTAGCAAAAGGAAGAGAATGTCTGTCATCGTTAGGGACGAAGATGGACAGATCTTTGTGTTTTGCAAAGGAGCTGACAGGTAAAAAAGGAAAATCAAAGAAATGAAAAGAATATTACAAAGATTGTTCTATTTACAATTCCTTGTTAACATGAAGGGCTTTGTCTGTATTGATACTTTCTGCTGCTTTTATGTGACACTCCTGATTTGCTATTATGCATACTTTGCTTTGCAGCATTGTCTTTGATAGGCTAGCAAGGAATGGTAGAATGTACGAGGAAGTAACCACGAAGCATTTGAACGAATATGGGGAGGTTGGTTTGAGAACACTAGCCCTTGCCTACAAGAAACTTGAGGAAGACAAATATTCTGCATGGAACGAAGAGTTTATCAGAGCAAAAACTGCAATAGGTGGTGATAGGGAAGCAATGCTCGACCGGGTTGCCGATATGATGGAAAAGGACTTCATACTTGTCGGTGCAACTGCTGTAGAGGACAAATTGCAGAATGGAGTACGACTTATATCTTATCCATGCTTTGAATCAGTCGATTCTCTCTCTCCCGTCTCATTTTCTCCTTGTTACTTCTGCATAGGTGCCCCAGTGCATAGACAAACTAGCACAAGCTGGTCTGAAGATCTGGGTTCTGACAGGTGATAAGATGGAGACCGCAATTAATATAGGGTCTGACTCCTAACTATTTAAATTATCATACGGAAACTCAATAGTCGAAGCTTTCCAAATGCTAACCCGAAACTCGTCATTGTCCAGATTCTCTTGTAGTTTACTTCGACAGGGCATGAAGCAGATATGCATAACAACAATGATCATGGATGCATTAGTCCAAGATCCCAAACAGGTAGCTTCTTTTGGCCAGAATGTGATCAATGTGGGGTGAATTTATCTATCTATGGAAGACTTAGTTTTCATGTTTTGCTCTGTAGGCTGTAAAAGAGAATATCTTAATGCAAATTACCAATGCCACCCAAATGATCAAGCTGGAAAAGGATCCCCATGCGGCATTTGCTCTGATCATTGATGGGAAAACTCTAACTCATGCCTTGGAGGATGACATGAAGAATACGTTCTTGAATTTAGCAATTTGCTGTGCTTCTGTCATATGCTGCCGCGTCTCACCTAAGCAGAAAGCTCTGGTGGGATATATATTCTTGTTCTCTCATAATCTGTCGCTTTGCTAATTCTGTTGGATATATTATTGTTAACATTTGGCCTTTTTTCCTCGCTCAAAATCTCACTTGGTTATGTGGTTGGTCATTAGGTAACAAGATTAGTAAAAGAAGGTACCGGGAAAACGACATTGGCAATTGGTGATGGTGCTAATGATGTTGGCATGATTCAAGAAGCAGATATCGGTGTTGGCATCAGTGGATGTGAAGGAATGCAGGTTGGTCAAAAATTTCTGTTGTATCTACAACTTTATGCACGTCCGAACTTGCCAATTTGCTGTCTCAGAACTATGACGTTTCTTGCATTGATACACTATTGTAGCGTGCGTTAATGTAGCATGTTAAATTGAAATAGAAGGCTAGATATGTTAAAGATTGATTGATGAAACTTACCTAGCCTGGGTCTCATTGAGTTCATCCAACTTTAGTGCACTTTGGGATCTAATTAAGCACCGCTTCTGGATAGGCTTCTTCCGGGCTTCCTCTTTTCAGTTGATACATCTGATTTTTTATTTGTATAAGTTTCCCATTAATACGACAAACTCCACAGAAAAATATCATTATTGGTCATAGAGTTCAGCACCTTCGTCAATTCTAGGGAAGCTAATTGTTTTGTGCTTTAAACCTTGTTGGTGAAAAAGATTTTACACCACAGTATGTATATAGCCCACGAAAGTTGTCTTGCTTTAATGTACACGTTTTGTATTCATACGATCCAAAACTGGCTTACTCATCAGCTATTTGCAGGCTGTGATGGCTAGCGACTTCTCTATTGCACAGTTCCGGTTTCTGGAGAAGCTTCTGGTCGTACACGGTCATTGGTGTTACAAAAGGATTGCTCAGATGGTAATTCCTTATGGCTTGGACTCAAGTTATGATAATGCAAAATCCAAAACTCCGTGCATTAATTTTAACTCCGGGAATCCTATATCTCAATGCAGATTTGTTATTTCTTCTATAAAAACATTGCTTTCGGCCTCACAATCTTCTACTTTGAGGCGTTTGCTGGCTTTTCTGGACAATCTGTGTATGTCGACTGGTACATGATCCTATTCAACGTCGTTCTTACATCCTTGCCCGTCATTTCGCTTGGGGTGTTTGAACAGGATGTAGATTCTGATGTATGCTTACAGGTTAGGTTTGCCCCTGTCCTTTGCTCTCTCTCTCTCTGCTTGTACTCATGAAAACTGTTGATGCAACTGCAGTTTCCAGCTCTATACCAACAAGGCCCGAAAAACCTGTTTTTCGACTGGTACAGAATATTTGGGTGGATGGCAAACGGGCTATACACGTCCCTCATCGTGTTTTTCCTCAACATAATCATCTACTACGACCAAGCCTTCCGGGCTTCGGGCCAGACTGCAGACATGACGGCCCTTGGAACTGCTATGTTCACGGGCATCATATGGGCTGTCAACTGCCAAATTGCTCTAACAATGAGCCACTTCACATGGATCCAACACCTATTCGTGTGGGGCAGCGTTGCCTTCTGGTACATCTTCCTCTTCATCTACGGGGAGCTAAACTACGCCCTCGATGTCAATGCCTTCAGGATCCTCACCGAAGTCCTCGGTCCAGCCCCCATCTACTGGAGCACCACCTTGCTCGTGACCGTCGCCTGCAACCTGCCTTACCTCGCTCACATCTCCTTCCAGCGGCTGGTGAACCCGCTCGACCACCACGTCATACAGGAGATCAAGTACTACAAGAAGCACATCCGGGATCATCGCATGTGGAAGGCTGAGCGGAGCAAGGCCCGCCACTCGACCAAGATCGGCTTCACGGCAAGAGTCGACGCTACGATCAGGCAGTTGAGAGGGAGACTCAACAAGAAGTATTCGATCAACAATGCTGTAGCACAGCAAACTTGATTCTGCATATAGATTTTAGTTTTTCTTGATGTTTTTAGTGTTTGGTTTTCTTTTTCTCTTTTTATGGGAAGTCGATGATTTTAGTTGTTTTGGTTTGGTCGAAATCTTCTATTAATTCTTTCTTGATGGGGTATTAAGTGTAGTGAGGTGGTTTGTATGTAGAAATAGTTTGTAAGATCACCTATTCATCAAAAGCTTAAAAGTAAATGGTGGGTACATATTTTCACTTAATTCTTGAGTTTTGTGATTTTCGTTTATGGACGACCCCAGCCGTTAAGGTCAAAATATTTAAAAGGATTGTGTAACAAATAAATTAATGCTTAATAATTTAGAAATAGTGAGATAATTTGAATTTGGCGCTCTTTTTCTTGATTAATTGTACTTCGGGTCTCATGTAGTCACAATTATACAAAAGTATTAAAGAACCTCAAATTAAATGATTTGAGATGGAATCCAGGATCTCAAAGTCGAGTTTTACTTTAACATAGTAGTATTTTTTCTTTTAAGAGAAGTTCTTACGTTTATAAAATTGTTAATGGACAATTTATAGTATAATAGAGTCAATGATAAAGATTTATATTGTTAACGGTAAAAAGGATATGGTTTATTATTTTCAGAAAAAAATAACATTTTACAAACAACAAAACTCGTACCCTAAATTTACATTTCGTAGTAGTATGAGTTTGTAACTAAAAAGAGTATTTAAGTCGAATTCAACCAACATTTTTTGAATTAGAATACTTTTAAAAATCATTTAATGTGATAAACTGAATTTTAAATGCGTTTTCTTTTTCTTTTTTAGGGAATCATTTAAGCCCCAAACACAAAAGGGGAAAAATCCAGAAAAAAAAAAAAAAACTGAAAAGTGAATCAAAGAAAAAAAAAAGTAATAGAGATATGAACAATTTTTTTTTTTTTTGAAGAAAGAGATATGAACAATTTAAAAAAAAAGGAAAAAAGAGATATGATTAAGTTAATAGTATTATTTGCTATTTCTTGGTGCTAAAGTTTTGGTGTGAAGGCGAAAAAAAAATTGTGTGTTCATTGATCGAATCGAATCAAAGTGATGAATTCTAGGTGTTTCTTATTGAAATGCCGATTCTTGGTTCTTCTTCCCTCTCTACGTCGTTTTCTCTCTCTAGGATCCTGCAATTTTCAGCTTTATTTGGTTTAATTTTGGGAAGAATTTTGATATGATTGGGGGAATTTAAATGGAGCCGCGTGTGGGGAATAGGTTTCGGTTGGGTCGAAAAATTGGGAATGGCTCATTCGGAGAGATTTACTTAGGCATGTTGTTCGTGATTTGTTTAATTTAATTGTTTAAATTCGAGACCTTTTCAGTTAATTGGAAATCGTGTGTTGTTTGCAGGCACTAATATTCAGACGAATGAGGATGTTGCTATCAAGCTCGTACGTAATTTGAAGTTTTTATCTGTTCTAAATCTTGCATATATATTATATATATTGATTGATTGGAATTGTGTGTGCTTTTTTCTTTTTCACAATTTGAACTTTGATGAGGTTTCCAGTCACTTTTTTTATGAGGTTTATCTATGGTAGATTGGTTACTGATGAATGAATATTTGCTTCCTGAAACATCAAAAATTTTATCATTGAAAAAATTGAGTTTCTTTGTCTTAGGAATGCACCACTTTCAATGGAGTGAGAAACGTGTAAGGGATAAGTCAGGCGTTTCTTTTGAGCTTATAGATTAGTTTTCTGCTCTTGCATTCCATCGTTAGTGGTTTTGGAACTCGTAATCATCATCATGCACCTCTGGTCAGCTACACGATATTCATTTTCCAAATCTTCAGGTCTTCCTACTTACCATCAATACTAGGAGTCATAAAAATGATTGAAATATAAATAATTGAGAATATTATTTCTAGTTTGTTGGATTCCTTGTTGAGGGAACACAAGCTACATAATAGGTTCATGGTTGTAAATTTCTCCTGAAATGTTCATCAAATATTTCCCATGCATGTCCCATGCTGTGGGATGTTCATCGTAATGTATTTATGCACTTTTTTTGGCCTATGATTACTTTACAATAATGCAATTCATGTGTGTTCAGGAAAATGTGAGGACAAGACATCCCCAATTGCTTTATGAGTCAAAGTTGTACAGATTACTTCAAGGAGGAAGTAAATCTTGTTGTTTCAGTTGCTTGATGCGTGTTTCTTTTTTACTTGGTTATTTTATCAATATCCTCATTATTGGCAATTTTTGTTATGACAGCTGGAATCCCAAATATTAAATGGTTTGGGATCGAAGGAGACTATAATGTTCTCGTCATGGACTTACTAGGGCCGAGCCTTGAGGACTTGTTTACCTTTTGTAGTAGGAAGTTGTCGTTGAAGACTGTTCTCATGCTTGCAGATCAGATGGTAATGCATTCTGTTTGGTCCTGATTGGTTAGAATTTTTAAACAATTTTATGTCAATTTGTCCTAGAAAACTCTGTTTATTTCTTTCAGCTTAATCGGCTTGAGTATGTTCACTCTAAGTCTTTTCTGCATCGAGATCTTAAGCCTGACAACTTTCTCATGGGCTTGGGAAGGCGTGCAAATCAGGTGTTCTGTTTTCCTTATTTTGAAGTTTTCTCAATTTTGTTTAATGGTTTGCTTCTTAAGTATCCCAGATGATAACTCCATTTATTTACCTGTAGGTTTATGCCATTGACTTTGGGCTTGCCAAGAAATATAGAGATTCAAATCATCAACATATTCCATATAGGTATGCTGCGTTCTGTATATGTATCTTTAGAACTCCTTACGTAGTAATCTGAGTTTCTAATCATTTAGTTTTACATGGTCTCTTCAATACTAATTTTTGTACCCGATTAATGTAGTTCAGCAATGTTTTACTGTATCATGCAGAGAAAATAAGAATTTGACGGGAACAGCCAGATTTGCAAGCATAAATACACATCTTGGCATCGGTACGCATGTGGCACATGCCATATCTTTTACCTGTTTTGACCTTTCAGGTGTAGTAGAAAGCTGATTTCTAGTTGCCTTCGTGTTTATTTCTGCTCCACTGCATTAATCTATGGATAGAACAAAGCCGGAGGGATGACCTAGAATCACTCGGATATGTTCTTATGTACTTTTTAAGAGGAAGGTTGTTCTTGAATCTTGTCTTGTTAGTTCACTCTACTTTTATTCTTGTGGTACGTTAACTCATATCTAGAAAAAATGTAGCCTTCCCTGGCAGGGTCTGCAAGCTGGAAACAAGAAACAAAAGTACGATAGAATTAGCGAGAAAAAGGTTCAAACATCAATAGAGGTGATTAAACTCTATGTAGCTTCTGATTGAAGTATATTCCCTGCTATGCAAGAGATGGACTTTAACTCGGACTTTCCGTTGCAGTCTTTATGCCGTGGCTATCCAACTGAATTTGCTTCTTACTTCCATTATTGCCGTTCACTTAGATTTGAGGACAAACCAGATTATAGTTATTTGAAAAGAATTTTCCGTGACCTATTTATTCGTGAAGGTGATGTGCGTCTACCTTACTCTCCCAGCATCTTCTGCTGTTTATGATAGTGTCTTCTACCATCCTCATTTTATGCTTGCGTTTCTCTTAGCAGGTTTTCAATTTGATTACGTATTTGATTGGACTATTCTGAAGTATCAGCAGTCTCAGCTTGCTAATCCTCCATCTCGTGCCCTAGTAAGTAACCTCAAATTGCGACATGCTGTGTTTTCTTCCCCATTGCTAGTAGGTTGATGGGTTTAAAAGCTCACCTGCTCTAGCCTCCAAGTTACAACCTGATGAATTCTGGGACAGGGTGCTGGAACGAGTTCAATGGTGCCACATGCTAATAATGACAGAGAATCAGGTGATTCTTGAGCATATTTATTTGAGTCCCATCATACTGGGTAAAATTGTTGCTTCCCAAATTGCCCCTATTATTTTTATACGAACTACCTCGTTTTTCAGCCATCTTTTACCTTTTGGCTGGTGTTTCTGTTAAGCGTGATGGCATTATAATTGCCTGGAATTTGATGGATTTCTACACCTTTATGCAGGTTTGGACGAAGGCAAGGCACCTGTTCGTGGTAGAAATGTTTTAAACTCTGGAAATTTGTCTAAAATGAAGGATCCAGTTGCAAGTGATACTGCTGCACCAAAGGAGGTAAGACTACTACCTTTTCTTTAACCTCCAAACTTGAATACATTGAATGCATTTTTCCTCCTCAATATCTCTCTTTATGACCTTGTTATTTTAATCTAGAGTTGGTGAAATATTTGGATACAGAAGCATGTCTTAGAAGACATTAATTACCATGAGTATCGGTTTAGTTGAGGGGGGGGCTAAATTTTTAGGGTTTTTTTTTTTTTTGGGGGGGGGGGGGGTATTTTGTATATTTTAAGTATTTTTTATTAAAAGACAAGCATAATAGTAATAATAATGAACAACATTTTCATAAATTATATAGTTTCAATACAGTACAATTTTTTTTTGGGGCATCCCGTACATTTTAGGCATTTTTTATTAAAAGAAAAGCATAATAGTAATAATAACGAATAACATTTTCATAGATTATATAGTTATAACCAACACAATTAACATTAAATTAAATATATATTAGAGGTTATAACAAGTAAATCAACTTTTATAAGACAAAGTTCTTTTATAATAGGTATAAACATATATATACTTGAAAAACTCAAAATTTGGGAGGGGTTCCAGCCCCCCTAGTCCCCATGTGGCTCCTCCACTGGAAATAAAGGAGGGAGAAAAATCGAGGAGTATCTTGTTGGTTGTTTCTTTTCTCCTTCATCTCTTCACATTGCTTATTGTAATGGTTTCTGCAGATATCCACTTCAAATGACCAGAAAGTCGGAACATCAAAGCAACCTGCAGTTTCTAGTACTCGGGATCCAGAGATTCCTGGAAATGAGGAAGACCCTTCACATGCAGTCAATGGAGATCATGATGCTGCACAAAAAAGTCCTCCTGCAACATCGCCCAATAATAACCCCTCAAACACAAAAGCCATGGACTCCACCCTCAAGGGAATGGAGAGAATGAATATTGGCAATGACTAGATAATGCAGTATTATCAGGACTTCTAGCTACATTTTTTCCCTTATTCCCTCTGTACATATGCCGTATCTATATAACACTCAGGGGAATCTGTTGTTTCTCCCTCAAGGAAAGCTGCTCAAGGAAATCTTAACCAGTAAATGGTGCATGCAGATAACGGGATATCAGTTAGCTTCCGAGGTGAAGTGAGAGATCTGTAAACTTGATGCAATGAAAGTGAGATTGGTCGTCGGTAAGCAAGTTCGAGGGCCTTTTAGGCCGGGGTGTAATACCACCTCAGGTAACACAGATTCATTTATCCTTCTTACCTATCTAATGTTGTACTACCCATTCTTTTGATTTGCCATTCTCATGGCCTGTAGTTACAATTATTGATAGTTGAATAAGTTCATATGCAATGTTAATTATGCCAAATGTGGCTTATACGAGTTGCTGTCGCCCTATTATCGCATTTTAGGTGGAAGTATTCACATTTTTTCTTTCAAATCTTTTGCCCCCCCTTTGTCTTGATAGTAGGTATGCTGTTTTGGTGTGTGCACAACAAACTTTATCTTGATTGAAAATGCACACTTTTCTATTGATTGCATTTGTTGTTGTCAATCAGAGGTTGTTTCTAAGGTAGGTTTCACATGTTACTATACTGTTTTGATTTTTGTTTTCCTGTTATGCGAGATTAACCACAGACATTGTTATGTAAGGCCACGAGTTCGAATTATATCGAAACTATCAGAACTCAACACCTTCTAGGCCGAGCTTCTTGCTCAAGACTTGTCGGTAGTGTTAATAGGTAAAACTACTCATTTTTTTTTTATATAAAGGAGTATATAGAAATCATCCACTTTTATAGAAACATATACTCTCTCCGTTCCACTCTAATAGGTTCATTTTCCTTTTAGGGACGTCCCATCCTAATAGGCTCCTTTTACATTTTGAGTAAAAAAAATGTACTTAATTGATGTAGATCACAGTCACTTTCGTTAATTTTCGTGTCCAAAAAAAAGTGAGTCTATTAGAAGGCTCAGCCTTGAGGGTGGGTGAGCCCAGGTGACGACCCAGAGCCCAAAATTTTCAATATATCTCATTAATTATAGCCCTTATGTATACTAAAAAATATTTACTTTATTGGTTTTGGACTCAACAAAATTTATTATAAAATTCCATTAAATCATTAACTATTTAAGCTGATAAGATCCAAACCATTAGCCAGTTTCCCAGAAAATGAGAATGGAGAAGGTAATTTCTTCAATTTATTTTTCTTACCGTTGAATCATGAGTATAGTTATAGAAATACAAGGAACCACAATTATTCTCTTATACCAATTTATTTCTTGATTATCGTTCTAATTGTCCGAACCAAAAAAAAAAAGTTCACATTGCAATTTGCAAATTCTGAAGGTAGGAAATCATTTTGGAACTCTCCAAAACAAATCACCGAAACTTAAAATTTGTCCAAGAGAGATTGAATGGTTTGACAATAAATTTGAACGATATTGATGATTTTGCAAGTAAAAATATTAGGCGAAGTTATTTTATAAGTAATGGAAAATTTTTCATTTTCAATGTATGATAATATACAAGGGTTCCATTTTTATAATTTGGTCCAGGGCCTCATTTTTATCAGGATCGGCCCTGCCTATTAAAGTGGGACGAAGATAGTAGAATAAAGGGACAAAAAAGCCCTTGATGTGACAAAAATTTGCATGAAATTAGTGATACTTTTTGACATTGATAGAAATGAATTTGTTAGTCGATAAATTCATTTTTCGGCTGACAGTCTATTGTCTAATGGATTTGTTGGCTGACAAATTCATTTTGAGCCATTAGTGTCAAAGTGTCGCTGAGTTTTACACAAATTTTGTCACATCCAAGGGCCTTTCTCGTCCATTTACTTAAAAATGGTATTTTCTACGTATTAATATCAAAGTGAGTATTTCCCAATTACTATAATTTAACAAAGTAGGTATTTTAATTTTCATCCTTTTTTTAGGTGTGAGTTGCATATTATTGTATGAAGAGAAGAAACTAAAATAGAAAGGGTATGTGTACGATTGCATGTGCAGTGCCTTAAATTTGTGTTATTCCATGAGCTGTGCAGCACTAACAGAATTGTACACATGCGTTATTTATACTAATATATTACTAATATTCCTAATGAAGTTGATGTATTGTGGTGTGTCACAAGATAAAGTCTGTCAACAGATTTTCATCTCTAGGAAAAGAATGAAGTTTTGGGCCACAGCTATACATCACAAGGAAAAATGTGTTTCAAGATTAGTAAGATAAAATTAATATCCGAATTCAAATTATATTTATAATTTTGTTGATATTTGAATGTTGGAACGATAATATCCTGATATGAAAGATAGTATAAGGTAGAACGTGGCAATGTAACCTATAATCTTTAAGACTGACAAGAATAAAAGTATCAACTAATGCAAATGTCTCACAGGGTAAGAATACTATTCAAGGATCGTGTCAATTCGTATATATATACTCCCTCCGTCCCGGCTTTTGGTATCCAGTTGAGAACGGCACGGGTTTTAATAAAGTGATTGATGTGTTGTGAGTGGAATAAGGGTCCCACATTTTATGTAAGAGTTAAAATAATTAAAGTGGAGTAAGGACCCCACCTACTTTTACCAAAAATAGAAATGGATATTAAAATATGGGACGGCCAAAAAAGGAAAGTTGGATACTAAAAGTTGGAACGGATGGAGTATTATGGATGTCACGAGGGCAGAACGGTAATTTTGAATGTGTGTACTGTGTGAAGTGGGGGAGGACAATAATCTTGGAAGCAAGGAAAAAGCCATTTTGGAAGCATAGAAAAAGGCGTTCTTTATTCAATTAATCCTATGCTACATTGAAATTGTCTATAGTTTCTGTTTGCATAGGACCAGATTATGAAATATGATTGAAAATAATTATGATGTTTGTTCAAAAGCTACATCTTGTTTTGTCAGTTCCCCATTCACTAGTCCTTAATTTGATGATTTGACATAATTTTCAAGGATTTATTATTGATTATCTACAAGAACTTCAAAATAAGAGTTAAAATAATAGTAATTGCCAATTTACTCGCGCGATATAGATTTATGTTTGATAAGATTTGAAGTCAGAGTTAATCAATCTTGAGTTCAATGAAGAGAAAAAAGAAAAGAAGCAATATAAAACAAGCTTGATCAAGAAATGAAAACCTCATCAACAAATGCCAATATTGAAGGCTTTTTAATTAATCATATAATGAGTAAATAAAGAAATAGATAATGTGTAGAACAAAGAAAACATTAAATCAGCGGAAGCCATTGACAACATTGGTGCAAGCATCTTTGATCCATCTAAAGCTCTTCCTAAATGAGCTCTTCATCTTGCCTTCAACTCCATAAGCTTTGTAGCCAGCAATCCTCTTCTTCCTCAGCAGCTCAGGATCCATGTTGAAGCTCCAGCTCTTTGAATCTGCATTGATTCTGCTTTTCTTGATCTTCATCTCTTTGAAATTCTCATCAAGATTTTGATGGTGATGAGGTGGATTGTAATCTGAGGTGCTGTAGCTTCTCAGATCATTCATGCTTCTTGGCTGCATATACTCATCCCTTGTAGACTTGGATCTTGAGAACTTCTCCATCAAGTGTGTGTGTGTGTGAGAAAGAGAGAGAGAGAGAAAGAGAAGAAGGGTTTAATTTGACTATGGATGAATATGGGGGAAAAGCACACACACAGCACACAGTGGAAAGCAAGGAGAAGGGGAGAAGGGTCTAATTTTCTTGGGATTGAGTTGTGAGTTTGTTATTTTTTGGGGGAATTTTGAGGAGGTGGGAAGGTGTTGGTTTCTTGTTTTTTGTACTGGTAGTATTTTTATATTCATTCATTGCATGATGTTGCATGAGGCTGGAGGTGGGCTCGCGCCACGTGGCATGGCTGGACGTTGAATTTTCAAATATATTTCTTTATTTAATGAAAGCTTCCATGTGATGGATCAAAGAATTATTAGGTATTCATCTTTTTTTTTTATCAGAAAAGAAAGGGAGAATTATTAGGTATTCATCTATTCTTACTTTCTTAGGTCCCACATAGAAAATCATTATTGAACTGGTTTATTTTGAGAAATAATTGAAATACTATGATGAGTGTGTGCCCATACTACGAGTAGAATTTGAGTACATCCTAAAGTATCTATTTTTTTTTATTAATTTTTGTTAGAATTTCTTGTTATCTTATAATTTATCTGTTTACGAAATAATTATCTTATTTTTCTAGTTCTCGAATAAGTGTCACGTTTTATATAAAAATAATACTCCCCGGTCCCATGAATCTTGAGTCAATTTTATTTTTCGATCGTCCCACGAATCTTAAGTCATTTATGTAAATAGTAAGAATTAGGGAAAAATAAGGGGTTCTAATTAAATTTATCTTAATTAATTGTGTATTTTTCTACTTTATTACTTAGACACTTACCTAATCATTTTTCTACTTTATTACCTATACACTTAAAATATTAATCTCCAATTTTTTAATTTTAAAGTCGAAAAAAAATGACTCAAGATTCGTGGGAGGATGGAGTATTAAAGTATCTAATTTATCAAATTTCCAATACAAATATTTATATTCTCCATAACAATTAGGAGTAAACGAAGTAAAATTTTCAATTTTCTTGGTCTACGTTATGCGACGATTATAAGTATATTCTTATTTTTAAGATTTTGAACATGTAAGTAATAAAATTGAGAATTACGAGGTTCCAGCTACTATCTATAACTACCAGCGGCTGCAGTGTGCATAATTAATTAATTAATTAATTTTGAAGGTCAACATTGTCAGTCTGAATTTTGACTAAGTCAACTCTTCACAAATAATTGACTTGCATTTAAACTTCCTATCTTTGTTTACCGACATCGTGATAGATATAGTATTACTCTAATGTCTAATCTATACATGTAATAAATTAAAGTTAATTATATGCTCCTACAATATTCAATTACTGTTACAAAAGTGGTTTGATTCACGTGTTAGATTTTATGATAAAACATTGTCTTTCATTTCACCACTTATATACATCAATAATCAATTTATAATGATATTGAGTATAATTCTTTCGTATCCAAAATGGCGAAACATAAGATATACTAATACGAAAAGTCTTGCCTCCTTTAATTCGGATATACTCGTGCACGATACACTACTCCTCCGATGATGCATATACGTTTGGAATGGCTTAATTAATTAATGAAATAGACGACTCTATTTTAATAAAGTAATGAATTTAAATTCCGCCGATATCTTCAAAATTGAGCACGTGACTTAATTGATATGGTGAATGAATACGACTACATGCTAAGCGCTCGTTTGGTTCAAGTAGATGAATGACGCTTGCTTGGTTCAAGTAGAGGAATGGAAATGGAATGAAATCAAATAAATGAGTGGAATGATAATAATAACCATTAGATCCATTACTTTTATTGAGTGTTTGATTTAATAATGAAAATGAATCATTAGTAAGGAATTCTCTTTCTTTTAATTCCCCTTTATTTTGAGGGGTAACAAATTGGGATTACCCTTAGTAAGGGTAATGGTTAACTCATTACTTAAATCAAAAGTAATTGATTCAATTAATTAAATCACTTTTCAATCTCTAAAAATACCCAACCAAACGTAGGTTCAACAACAACAAATAAAATTTTTCACAAATATAACTAAATCAAAATTAGGAATACCTTCTCTAGTGATTACTTCATCTTCTTCAACGTCAAAATTGTTCTTTTCTTTTATTTGAATATAATATTTTCTTGTATTTTAAACCACACGAACATCACAAGTTGAGTGCTCGGCCCATTTAACATTTATTTGAGTTATATGGGCCTTGCTCAGATGAGACAGGCCCATCAATCAGCCAAATTTGTAACAATCCTTGCTAAAACCAAGCCCATCGATCCCTTATTTAGGAGTAATATATTTTTGTGATTGGAATTGGATATATGATTTATTAGTTTTACGAATTGTAAAATCTTCAATTATGTATTTTTTTAAAGAATGTTACTACTACAAACCTAATTACCCAATTAATATTATACGGAATTAATAGGGATGATACATGAACCATCATATGACAAAGCTTGTTAAATACGAAGATAAATCCCCACTCGAATCCAAGAATGTATATATTTGCTTTGTAACAAATGTGCATCCCCATATTTCCAACAATAGGAAAATGAGAGATGCATAAATTGAAGGCTAAAAAACTTCACTAGATTGATCAAAATTTGGGGCAAAAAGGATTAAAAACCGTTACCAAAAAAAAAAGGAAAAAGAATAAAAGCTCGCTACCTAAAAAAAAACTGCAATGCTCTAAGGCATCCTATGCAAAATGAACTACCAATTAATCCGACAGGAGAAATAGAACAAGAAAAAGAAAGTCATTACTCTCGATAGCAACTGCGGATTTCTCTCGTACCACATGACGACACGTCAGAGAAGATCGGCAACGTTCGAGGGAAGTTCCTCGATGACGACGTTGTAGAACTTCTGAATGTCACTGAGCATCTTCTCATCATCCCTAGTCATGAAGTTGATGGAGACTCCTTTCCTTCCGAACCTTCCACTCCTTCCTATCCGATGCAGGTAATTCTCCGGCTGTGTTGGGAGATCGTAGTTTATGACGAGGGAAACCTGCTGGACGTCGATGCCACGAGCCAGGAGGTCCGTGGTGATGAGGACACGAGACGAGCCTGATCGGAACTCACGCATGATGATGTCTCTGGTGTTCTGGTCCATGTCCCCGTGAGTGGCCGAGACCGTGTGGTCGCGGCCACGCATCTTGTCCGTTAGCCAGTCGACCTTCCGTCGGGTGTTCACAAAGATGACGCTCTGAGTGATGGCTAGGGTTTCGTAGAGATCACAGAGAGTCTCGAGCTTCCATTCTTCCTTATCAACGTTCACGTAGAACTGCTTAATGCCTTCTAGGGTGAGCTCGTCTCGTTTCACCAAGATCCTCACCGGCTTGTTCATGAACTTTCGGGTGATTTCTAGAGCCTCGGGTGGCATTGTGGCAGAGAACACCCCAACTTGAACTCGGGGCGGGAGCAACTGGAAAATGTCATATATCTAGCAGTACAAACGTATACTATAAATTGATGCCACAGAGATTGAAGACGACTAAGTTCATGAATGGTAGCAAAAGAGCTCATCTTGCAACCCCTATATACAATCAAATACAAATGCCCATCACAAGTAGATGCTATGGAGATTGAAGACAAGTTCATGAATAGTAGCAAAACAGTTCATTTTGCAACGATGGAACAGATTTATCCAGCACTGCGTATACAATCAAAAATATAATATGAGCAAGCAGAGAAAGAGACATACCTGATCCTTAAAACCACGAGACAACATTTCATCAGCTTCATCCAACACAAACATTTTGATGTAATCAGAACGGAGAGACTGTCTCCGTAGCATGTCAAATACACGGCCTGGGGTACCAACGACGACATGAACCCCAGCTGCAAGAATCCGCTGATCCTCACGTACACTAGTTCCACCCACACAAGCATGCACCTTAACACCAAGGTAATCTCCGAGAGCTCGCATAACCTTCTCAATTTGTTGAGCAAGTTCTCTAGTAGGTGCCAAAACCAGAGCTTGGCACTGTGTCAGACCATAATCAAGCTGTTGCAGTATTCCAGAGCAGAAAGTGGCAGTTTTCCCTGTTCCAGATTGAGCCTGCTGAATAACATCGAGGCCCTTGCAGAATGGAACGATGCCTCTTTGTTGGATGGCAGACGGCTTCTCAAAACCTTATTTTCAGAGAAAACACATGTTACAGATGATCGAGTAAATGAACTCTATGCAAAGAGACGAATAGAAGGTTGCAAACAGACCATAGGCGTAAATGCCTCTGAGCAGATTCTCTTGAAGACCCATAGCATCAAAACTATCGAAGACCTCATCATAAGAAGTGAAAAATTCTTGTCCATCAGCTTGAAGCCTGCCCCACAAGATTGAAACAAGCTAAAACATTGAACCTCTAACATACTATGGCTAGTATTCTAGCCTAATGCTTAACAACTTAAGACACTTGCAACTCACACATCTTCGAGTGATAGTAAGATTGAAACAAGCTAAAACATTGAACCTCTAAGATACCATTGCCAGTATTCTAGCCAAATGCTTAACAACTTAAGATACTTACAACTCACTCATCTTCGAGTCATAGTAAGATTGAAACAAGCTAAAACATCGAGCCTCTAACATATCATTGCTAGTATTCTAGCCAACTTCTTAACAACTTAAGATACTTACAACTCACTCATCTTCGAGTCATAGTGACGAGCATCAAATTGTGATCCCTCTGGTGCCAAGCCTGCCATAACTGCAGTTTGATTGACATAGTATTAATAATTCAATATATACCTCTCAATACTCAAGATGATTGACAATTAACATGATATTTCAAGGAAAAATAAAGAACATATCAAATTAAAGAAAATTAGGAAACAAAACCGAAAATAATTCATCCTATGGGAGCCAAACATGTAACACCGAGAGCATGAAATATGAGCATCAACTTCCATTGTCGAGTTGGGGATGATATAACAAGAGGAATGACTACCCTTTATGGAATATCTCTTCAAAAATAGTTGATCCAACTATTAACATTATAACAGATCTCAATTTTAAACACAGAATTATACACAAGCCAAAATTGGGGCAAAGAAACTCTAAATCTTGACAAAAATACACCTCGGAAATTCTGACAAAAAGCAGTTCTGTTCCTAACACAAAAAAAAAAAAAAAACTCTTTGAACCCAGAGCTTCTTTTTTTTTTAGTTAAAAAAACTAAAGAGCTTACGGCATTGGGAATTTAAGCTCAAAAACACATTACAACTAGTGTCCCTTAAACCAGTTATAAATCACACAACTTTCAAAGTAGTGTTCATGCCCGAAAAGGAAAACAAATACTCCTACTACATGTTAATTTCAAGATCACATAAAGAAACAAAAGAAAAAAGAAAAAACAATCCTGCGAGAGCCCTAATCACCAAAAGAAGAATGAAAAACATAATTTTTTTTTGAATTAGAAAGAAAAACAGAATTATCATAGTAATTCTAACACAGCATGCTAAAAGTGGCATACATTGGCAGAAATTACGAACATGGGAAATGGGAACGTTGAAAAGGATCGAACCTTTGAATCAAAAACGAAGAGAAGAAGGAAAAATGCTTGGTCAAATTGCAGAATAACTCCTCGGATCTGCGCCGTGGAGTGAGAGAGAAATATTTTACAAAAAAGGCTTTATATAGGGTTGGTCTTACGTACAATATATGTTATGTGTGAGCTATTCACATGTTCTTCTCACTCTCACTATCAAAATCACTTCTTATTTTTTAAAATCAACACTAAATTTAGAAATTGAGTCTAATTCGATTCAATAGTTATATGTTCGAGCCTAATTAAAATCCTTCAAGTTTAGAGCTTGATTGTGTATAAAGCTCGAGCACCTCGATTAGTAGAAAATTTGAGGAGGTCGACTCTATTACTATATTAAGATTAGATATAACATTTAACTATCTAGAAATAAATAATTAAATTGTTAAGGTTATATATGTAAGTATTGAAATTATGAAGAACATAATTGTAAATAATTAGAACCTTATTTAAGTTATTTTTTTTTTTTTAGAGCAAGAGGCAGAATTGCATTAAACAACAAAAGAGTTTAAGATAAAAGGCAGAACCTCATCATCAGAGGGAAAAACACGATTACAGAGAGCAAATTTTGCTAATCTATCCGCCACATAATTACCTTCGCGAGGAGTCCAACTAAAAGAGCAGCGTTGGAAACAAGCCGAGATCTCAAGAATGCTGGAAGTGGTATCTCCGATGTAAGATAGATCCTTGCTTCCTTGATAAAGTGTCCAGTAAAGGGGTTGGCAGTCAGTTTCTAAGATGACGTCCGTAGCTCCGCGACTTTGACAGCAGGAAATCCCTTCAAACATAGCTCCTAGCCTCCCTCTCTTCAGCAATAACGACACCACCAACAAAACCATAGCGACAGCCCACGATTCCACCATTGTTATCCGATAAAACCACTCCAAAACCCAATCCACCATTGCTGTCAATCGCTGCATCACATGAGACATGGAGTTAGGAGTCCCTGGTACAGATCACCCGCCGCGCAGCTGTGGCCTGTTGTCGGATAGAAGGCACTCTGGTCCAAGACGCCATTTGAGCAGTCAAGAGGCAATCCTCATGAGTTAAAGTCTTCCCCTGAAAAAGAAGCAAATTGCGAGCACATCAGATGGACCAAGCTAAATTAGCAAAGACTTTGTGGACCTCTGCATGGGGGATATGTCTGATGCGATCGAACCAAACATCAATAGGGCACTGATCATCTTCAGCTACTGACACTTTTTTTTTTTTTTTTTTAAGTTTCCGAACATAACGAGTTTAGCTTTTAAGAATTCGTGTTTAAGCTCAAAAGTTATTCGAGATTTGGATTATTTTTCTTTCAAGTAGTTTCTCCTTCACGAGCTAGATCAACTCATTCAAACCTGCCGGCTCTACCTAGGAGGTGATTTTATTGTTTCAAAATTTTAATTAAATTCATTTTAGATGTATGAATTTACAAAAATACCCATGGACAAAATGGGCTATCCTTTTTATGCGAAGCGAAGATCAAATATTCCAATTCCAGTGCATTAAAAACTCTTCTGATTTCGTCTCTCGTCGTTCCCGATGCCCCTTTTCTCTCTCTAATAAATTCTCACTCCACATTTAAATCTCTCCCTCACTCTCTCACACTCTCTCGATCTTCCAGCCAAGCTCGCTAAGAATCCTGGGCCTAAGTTGAGGTACCAGCTCTCTATTTCTCACGTTGCGATTATTTGAAAGTAATGTTTTTTTAGCTGATTCAGATCTTACAGTCTGTTTTTTGTTTCCCTTGATTGCTTATTTATACAGTTTATTTGGTGTTAAATTTATTTTTCAGGTAAAAAATTGAGGTTTAAGTAATTGTGATGTAAATAGCCGGTGATTTTGGATTGTTATGTAGTGAATGACACAATTCTTCAATTTACGCGAATTTATGATGTAGATTTTGCTTGAAACTTGTGAAATGTAGCTCAAACTTATGTCTTTGGAGTAGACTAAGTTGTGGATTCAACGCCTTGTTATATTTCTTATTTTGGGAGAGTTAATCTAAATTGTTAGCTTTGAATAAGATTTTGTGTGTTTGTGAACATTCTTTCTGAATTTTAGCTGCCTTGTTATATATATATATATGAGGTGCATAACATTAGAGTTTCATAAAATGGACAATGAAGTTGATAGTTGCTTATGCAGATTGAGAAATATGTTTTTGTGGGGAGTATAAATCTAGGACCCCCTTTTTGTGTCTAAATTTTGTAATAAGTTTATAAAATCTGCTGGCTTTAAGTTATATAAACAATGTGTTGATCTTGATGAATGGCAGAGTAAGTCTTTGACAATGGCTGGTGACAATGAACCCACTGAGAATCATGTTACATCCGGCGACAATAGCGTACCCCCAGAAAACGAGAGTGAGATATCGATTGATGCGTTGGCAAGGAAGGTGCAAGAATCTTTGTCACTTGCAAAGAGGCATAAGTTTTGGGAAACCCAGCCCGTAGGCCAGTTCAAAGAACTCGGTGATACGAGCTTGCCTGAAGGTCCGATTGAGCAGCCAACACCACTTTCCGAGGTCAAGCAAGAGCCCTACAACCTCCCAGCTCCTTACGAGTGGATAACATGTGATATAGACTCAGAAGAGGTTTGTGCGGAGGTGTATAATTTGCTGACCAACAATTATGTTGAGGATGACGAGAACATGTTCAGGTTCAATTACTCGAAAGAGTTTCTCCGGTGGGCACTCCGCCCTCCTGGCTATTTTAGGAGCTGGCACATTGGGGTTAGGGTGAAGAGTTCGAAAAAGTTGGTTGCGTTCATTACTGGCGTCCCTGCAAGAATCCGGGTTCGTGACACTGTTGTGTTGATGGCGGAAGTAAACTTCCTGTGTGTTCACAAGAAGCTTCGATCAAAGAGGCTTGCTCCGGTCATGATCAAAGAGGTTACTCGGAGGGTCCATCTCGAGAATATCTGGCAAGCGGCTTATACAGCCGGTGTTGTCCTTCCCACGCCTGTCACAACTTGTCAGTATTGGCATAGATCTTTGAACCCAAAGAAGCTCATTGATGTTGGGTTTTCTAGGCTTGGGGCGAGGATGACAATGAGCCGCACAATCAAGTTGTACAAGCTATCAGATCAGACGGCCACGCCCGGTTTCAGGAAAATGGAGCCTCACGATGTCCCTGCAGTCACTCGTCTGCTTAGGAATTATTTGAAGCAGTTTGCTGTGGCGCCAGACTTTGATGTGGATGATGTAGAACACTGGCTGCTTCCGAAGGAGGATGTTGTGGAAAGTTATCTGGTCGAAAGTCCTGAAACTCATGAGATCACCGACTTCTGCAGTTTTTACAGCCTCCCCTCTTCCATACTAGGCAGCCAGAGTCATTCTGTTTTGAAGGCTGCGTATTCTTATTACAACGTGTCTACCAAGACCCCGTTACTTCAACTGATGAACGACGCTCTCATTGTTGCCAAGAAGAAGGACTTTGATGTCTTCAACGCGTTGGATGTCATGGACAACGAGACCTTCTTGAAAGAACTGAAATTCGGGCCGGGAGATGGCAAGCTTCACTACTACCTCTACAACTATCGGCTGAAGCATGTTTTGAGATCGTCGGAGCTCGGGCTCGTGCTCTTATAGAGTTGACTTCGATAGATTTCATGTCTTGCCCTCGCCATTTTTTGTAACTTGATTCAACTCTTCTTGTTTCATGGCCGAAACAAATGTTCTTGAAGAGAACCCAAACTGTGGATGAACCATTGAGGCATAACATTTGTGCTGACTGCTGAATTTCGATTTTTATTCATATTTTTAGTTCATTTGCCTCAACTCAATGTTGTGTTGTGCAGAAACCAGTTTGAGTACATGCTGTTAGATGAATTCACTTCGTTGGACTCATGCACTCTTGCGTTTCGAGCAAATTTTATATTAATTAAGTAAAAATATGTTTGGGCTCAACTTCGGATTTATGGCTAGTTTGGAGACAAGAATATTTAAGCAGTATATATATTGGCAATGCTAATAAAAATGGATTTTAATAGGCCCAAGAAAGCAACAACAATCCTAGAATGAGGTCAAAATTGAAAAATAGAATCACCATCTAATGACCAACAATACACAGGAACCTGAGAGAGAGAGACTTGAGCAGAAACTGACAGAATGTACATCATTAGACTAACAGCACTCTTATTAACACATCCTATGAAATAATGTTCGATCCTCACTCACTCAACAGATTCATGAATACAGAAGCTCAGGCCAGTCGTGACGAACAGAGCTTGGCTCCATCACGAGCAGAACGACTGGAGCGCATCTCCTCAACAGATGATACAGCATTATAAACAGAATCCTTTAATCAAAGAGAACTAAACCACAACAATGGCTTCAGCTCGAGAACCTGTAGAAAGAATAATTCGTAGATAGAACACGCGATATATGGTCGAGTCATTTTTATAGAGCAAGTAATATTTGCTTACTTTTGGAGTTTGTGTCGCCTCCTTTGTCCTTCCCTGATTATGACAAATACAAGGAGCAAATCAGCCACAGGATCACAACCGAGATAGATGGTGGGTTATTTTGTTCGAATAACTTACTTACGTTGTTCGAATATCTGTTTTAAGTGCAGGACCACTGCATCTGCTTCTTCAGCCATTTGTAAGAGCCTCTCCGACTCTTTAACTGCTTCAGCCGCTAAAAAGGCTTTATTTTCTGCCTCGGCAATCTTGTGCGCTGCTATTTTAGCAGCATTCTCCATTTCAATTGAAATTCTAGGTCTAGTATCTCGTCTTGGCTTTGACCTGACAACCTTTTGTTTTGGCAAAGGTGTTTTGATGCCCAATGATGCATGTTTGATCTTGTAGTGTTTTTGAACCTGTCGAATATTGCATGGGAATACGCATCACAGGTCTTGATATCCGCACCAAAATATCTAGAGATACTAGGCCTTTAAACTGTATGTTAATTAATTCTACCTATAGTTTAGGGCATAAAAAATTAAAAATGAAGCAGCAGCAAAGGGAGATTATGTATTTGCAGAAATGTTTCATGAAGAAAAACAGAGTAAAAATCCCTATTTGCATGCAAACAGTAGGCTAACTACTGTTTAAAACAAGTGGGAGTGCAAATAATCTCGTCAAGCAAGATGATTATCTTACAGACATCAGACATGCTACAGAGCGATTTATTATAAGTATGAAGGTACAGTTTCAAAACTGAAGCACAAAAGACTAAATTAATCTTAAATAATAGACAGTGGCATTCTTGGTCATACGCACTGAACTTTAAAGAACTGGAAACACTTCATAGTATGGATACATACACCTAACACAATGACATACAGACGTGGAATTCATATACCTTCTCAACCGTGCCTTGTAAAACAAGTTTTCTCAGCTTTGAACTCAGCAACCTTCTGAAATTTTGTGGCACCTCATACTTTTTCTGTCGAGCACAAATTTTTCCAAAAATTGATAGAGTTTTCTAAAGAAAACAAAGGATTTCAAGCAGATATATATATATCCAAAATTGTGAGTAAGGACAGAATTAAGGGCCATATAACAAAATAAATTGATACTCCAGCCTGGAGCTGATCTTCTCCTCAACCAGAAAGGGTATAAGAAATCATATGCGTGCACACAAAGGCTCAGCTGGAATACATCAAACTACAAGTCCAACACTGGTGCACACCAATTTATTTGCTCAAGAATTTTCTTTCCAAAGCTCAGTTCAAGTAAAAGGCATCTATGTTCAAAAGCATCAATCTCCACATAAGTGTAAATCACAAGTGTCTACCTGTGAGTACAGAATAGAAACACAAAGTTCATGGACAAATACTTGGTACAAAATCCACATCCAAATCACGACGGGAGAAATTAGGGTGGATTCTCAGCTCCAACGCATTTTAAAAGGCTCTTAAAATTCAATGCATCAGTTGACTAACATCCTTCCTAAGATTAACTTTGGCAGGAATACCTTTTAATGAACAACTCAAACTACAGATACCGAGCAAGCCCAATTGATTTTTGCAAGCTCCAAGTTTTCTTAAATATTCTAACATGAATAATTACTATTTACTATTAACTAAATACTTAGTAGCGAATAGATTTATCATCTGACCTCAATAAACCTCAAAATTGAAACAAAATCGGACCCATTGCGATCCTTGATTGATGAAAGTGCTTCAAGTATCATTTCATTGTACCTGAAATATGGGAGAGTCAATCTACCACGCCAGTACCATAATGCATATGCAACTCTAGTCATGAAATACAAAATACAAGGATTAAAGAGAAGTTGTTCATAATATGCCTCCAACAATTGTACGTTATATCTAAAAGTAAAGAATAAAGAGAAAACGAGATCGACAACCATTTCTCCAGAGAAATTTGGTTTTTAGGTCATTACAGCCTGAGAAAATAAATCATTAAAAATATATAAAAGACGGATGACAACCAGAGTTAACGAATAATATACAAGATACACTGAAAACAAAAGGTCCTAACCAATTATTATTTGTTTAGTTAAGAGTATAATGCTGCATGAGAAAATCACTTGAATGAGAGGCGATACATACTTATGAGAATTCTTAACACCCTCAGGGCTTTGAGGAGGTTTGTCATTCACATTTTCTATAGGAACCAAAATCAAAGCTGAACTCTGAGCTTTGGGTGTCAGAGCACTATTCGTGACTGACTTTGCTCTGGGAGTCATAGCATTAGCTCCCGAGCCTTGTCCACCCATATTCCGCCATTTGTCCTGATTAGAACATCAAAAAGAGACCAAAGAATTCATCATGCATTAATTATAGGAAGAACATTACACTTGGAAAATAGCTCCAAAGATATCTAGTCAATCTATATAAATGAAGCAATCCCAATGAAGAGCAACCTACATCAAATAGGTTATTTTGACAACCAACACGCACATCACAATAGCATCAAATTGATCAAAGGCTTTGCAAGATAAGTCTAAAGTCCAATAAAAACTCACACATATCTTCAACATGGAAAAATTCTCACTTATAACAACCCAAAGTTACTCAGTGACAGTTTGTGCTTGATAAAACATTTAGCGGGGATTTACACGAAATAGACATTCACCTATTTTACATTTTATAGATCAAAAGCCTCTATTGACTGCCAAGTTATTACTTTGAAATTCCAACTGGTTAAATAACATATATGCACCATGATGATAATGGAAAACACAAACAATGACACTGCATCATCTTTATCTTCAATGAAACAGACAAAGCACTCAACAATTACTAACGCAGCTAGAACTGGAAATAATAGCACGCATAATGCAGAAATAACACAAATAGCATATAATCTATAAGTTGCTCAAACAACAAAACATGATTTCATGCTTTCAGGGAGGAAAAGAACACGGACATTCTCAAATTCACTCTCAAAATTAATGTTGTTTCATAAAACTAACACTAAATAGACGGTAGAGGTCTTCAATTCACAAAATCAACAAAAACTTGCAGAAGCAGACGCACAATTAATCTAACCAACAAAACGACGTAAACTTACAAGACGAAACAAAAATTAAAAAATAGTAATAAAAACAAAAAAATTAAAAAATTAAAAGTTACAGCCGACATTGCAGAAAATCGAAAACCTTGAGGTCAACATTCGATCGGTTGGCGAGTTTGTGCTTGAACTCGGAATCTACGAGAATGTTCTTCCACTTCCCGGCGCCATACTTGGCCACTCCCGCCTTCAGCGCCTGCTCTTCCTCCGACGTCCACTTGAGCTTCTGATTCCCCATTCGCGAAGTCCTGATTATGCAGATTTACGGCGGCGACCGGCGGAGCGCCACCACAGTCTCGGAGTATCTGAGGCTCCCGCTTCGTGGACCTCTATACTGAGCCGCTTTATATGATGCAGCCAGACACGTGGCGTGGCAGCTGATGTTGTTTCCTATCTGTCAGTTTTTTCTAAATTTATTTTTGAAATTTCAATTTTTCTCACATTTTTAAGGGGAAAAAAATAGAAAATGCGAGTATCTGTTTCTTCATATTGATTATCTTTATAAATTATCTAATAACGCCTTAAAAAAACATTTATTTTGATATATTATTTCTTAACCAATTTTACTACTCCCTCCATCCCAAACGAAATGTCCTGTTTTTCTTTTTGGGCTGTCCCAAACGAAATGTCTTGTTTCCTTTTTTGGCAATACACTCTCTCTCTATACTTAATATTTAAATAATTTTCACCAACCCACTTTATCTACTTTATACACATTTCTTAATCTCCGTGCCGAAAAGAAATGAGACATTTCGTTTGGGACGGAGGGAGTATTTTTTTGTTAAATTCCACAAAATTATCTATGTTCATTAAAAAAATTAATCGTAATATATGAATTTTAAAGTCGGAAATATATATATGAATATTTGAATGCTGGATTGATAGTTTAATTGAATTATATGTGTAAATTGATAATTTTCAGGTTTTATATATTAAACGAATACAACCTATCATTCCGGTGGTAGGTACTCGTACATCACTGCTATCTATTTATTTATTACTCCCTCCTGAAAAAGTTGAGTATATTAAGAATTGTGAAAAATTATTTTAATTAGTATTGAGAGTGGTGCAGTATAGTCTAAAAATAGGTAGAATTTTTTTTTTATTGACGTTCCAAAAAAGAAATACTATAATTTTTTTTTCGTGGATGGAGGAGTATATTACTCCCTCCGTCCATCAAAAAGAGTCTCATTTGGGGTTCGGCACGGGTTTTAAGAAAGTTGTTAAAGTAGGTGTAAGTGGAGAGAGAAGTAAATTTATAGGGGTAGTGTTAATGACAATTCTAATTGCTTAATCCTTCATATTAATGGGTAAATATTTTAAATAAATTTAAGGCATTATTTAGCAAACAAATTCAGCAAATTGCAAACAATTTTAGTAAATGGATAAATAAAATAAATTCAACAAATTTCAAATAAATTCGTGGCATTAAGAAATCAATTGAGCAAACAAATTCACCAAATTTCAAACAAATTCAGTAGATGGGAAAATAAATCAACAAATTCAGCAAATTTCAATCAAATTCAGCAAATGGATAAAGAAATTCAACAAATTTAGAAAATCTGGCAACAAATTTCAAACCACATTTAGGAGCTCCTCTTGGAGTTCTTCTGCGAGCCGACGCCGATGGGGATGTTTCGCAAGGCGCCGACTTTGGTCCAGTAGCGCTTGCAGCTCCGGCAGAAATGGATGTAGCAGCGCAAGATTCGATTTTTTTTTTTTTGCACCAAGCTCCGCGATTTTCTAATTTGGGCTAGTTTTGAGATGATGGGAAGGGCGACGATGGCGGCAGCAGGTCCTCTTGCGGCTGCTGATTGCTGCATCGCAGAGAGAGGTAGTCGGCGGCGGCGTTCCTCGCCGGGGAAAAGAAGTGGCGCCGTCGCAGAGAGAGGTAGGGCGAGAGCGAGTTCCTGTGGTGCGGAGCGGAGCGCGTTGACTGGGAGCGGAGCGGAGCGCGTCGTGCTCAGAGGAAGGCGGTGAAGAAGAAGGAGAGAGACGCAGCCCCGAGATCTAGCGAGATCTAGAAGATAGGGTTTGAAGAGTTGATGGGGGCGGTGAGCTGAGGCACGGTGGCGGCAGCGACGACCTAGCTGCTGCCGAAGAGGTGAAGGGGAAGAGGAGCGTAGGTCGGGTCCGAGCCTCGCCGGAGGAGGAACCACGCCGGGGAAGAGGGGAAGAAGGGCATAGGTTTGATGAGAGAGAAGAGAGAGAATCTTATGGTTAATTGTCTTTAATTAAGTTTAAAGTGAGGAGAGTTTTTAATTATTGAGGTGGGTCCTCAATGGCAAATGAAGTAAATACATAAAGTTATAAAGGGTATAATTGTATAAAAAGTGAAACAGGACTCTTTTTTGTGGACAAAACGAAATTCAATTAATTAGATAGAATTTCCGCTCCCTCCAGAATTCGAACCCAGCTAAAAATGTTATTCAGTCATTACAAGCAGCTTATGCAACACTATATACTGACTTATTCAATCATTCTCATTTCTCACGAAATATAGAGAATGAAGATCAAATCTTGTGCGTCGATCTTGCTTAATCTAACGGTGATCATTCGTCCATTAATTATTGTAATTTTTTCATATTTATTTATTTTCCTAATTACAACTAATCAAATCTTTTATTTATGCTCAAATCTCTCCCTCACTGATCCATCCCTCTCTCCAAACTCACGCTCTCTCTCTCTCTCTCCTACAGGTTCGTAGAAAATACTAATAAACATACTAATATTCGTTGATATGTTCGTAAAAAAATAAACGAACATACTAATGTTCACATAGAAAATACTAATGAACGTACTAATGTTGCTATGTTTGTAGAAAAATGAATGAACATACTAATGTAGTAATGTTCGATGATATATGCGTAGAAAAACAAATGAACAACGATATGTTCGTAGGAAACTAAATGAACATACTAATGTTCAGCTATTACGTTCATTGACGAATGGTATCACATCAGAAAAGGAAAGGAATATTTCACGAGATTTCATAAACATACCAAAGTAATTTAATATCATGGAATTTTATGATCTCTTGATTCAGATTCATCCAACGGACATGATGCGGTCTCTATTCTCCATTTAAGTAGGTGGTTGCCATGGAAGCTAACCACACACACACAGATATATATATCACATAATTTTTAATGATATTAATTGCTTCATAACATAATAAAAGGATATTTACGTATTTCAATTAACTTTCATTTAAAATTCTAACACCATTATACCATCACAATTTACAATTATTGTCTTAATATAGCATTGTAATATCTTTTTAGTTTTGATGGTTCTAAATATTTAGATTATTAAAATACTCAGTCCGTCAATGAAAGAACTTCCTAATAAAGAGTGGCGCGAATTTTAAGAAAAAATATTGTTGAGTGCATTGAGAGTGGATAAAAGGTAGTTGAGTGTATTGAAAGTGGTGAAAAGATGTTATAATTAATATTAGAAGTTGTGAAAAGTGAAAAGTAAGAGGATTATAAGTGGTGGGGTATAGCCCAAAAATAGGTAGGAACACTACAAGAAAAATGGTAATAGACAACATGCGAAGCGTGTCATCTATTTGAAAATCGCATGTCATATATGTGAGTGTAGTCTATTGAGGGCGCTAATAGACAACATGCGCATGCGCGTCGTCTATTAGCTAATAGACGACATGCACATGCGCGTTGTCTATCAGCTAATAGACAACATGCGTATTGCGTTGTCTATTACCCATGCGCATGTTGTCTATCAGCTAATAGACAACATGCGTATGTGCGTCGTCTATTACCTAATATACGACGTGCATGCGCATGTTGTCTATTAGCTGATAGACAACGCACATGCACATGTTGTCTATTACCTAATAGACGACGTGCATGCGTCCGTCGTATATTCGTTGAATTTTTTAATTTTTTATTTTAATTTTGCAATTATACTTAAATTTCCTATTTTTCAAATAAATATTTTATGAAATCTAAAAATTCATAATAAATAATTTAAAATATATACACAAATAATAAAAAAGTCATTCATTAGTTTCAAAGTTAATTATCATCCTACATTGAAAAAGTATCCATCATACAAACATCCAACATCAAATCGAATAAAATATTGTTGATCATAATACATGTGAGGGAGGCCGACGGGCTGTCAAAGTCACACACCTCGAGCATGAGCTGGTGCGGGCGGCGCTCCACTCTGGTGGTGCTGCCGAGCTCCCCCTTGGGCAGGGGCAGCCCTGCTGCGGGCTTCACCTCTGCACTCTCCTCCGTGGCAGTGGTGGCGCGGAGGACCGTGGTGAGGTGGTCCTCGATGGCATGGAGCCTGCGGTCGTCGATTGGGGTGTCCACGGACTGGCCTGATATGTAAGCAACGCAGGCGAGGAGCGCGTTGTGGCTCCACGTGTGTGCCTCAATGATGTTGCACCCCATGCCAGCCAGTGCTGCTGAGATCTCCGAGAACAGCCCCGGCCTGTCCTTCCCCGTCATCTCTATCGCCAAACTACTCGTTGCCTTCGCCTTCGGGCTAGACGCGTTGCCCGAGCTCATCGCCTGCACTCAGTCACACAACACCAATGTTAAACAACTCCATGGCTAGCTAGCTAGCTCACTCATTAGTCACCTCACCTGCTGGATGTAGCTGATCACTCTTTGATCAGTAACTTTGAAGCCCAGCTCATTCTTCACATGAAAAACTGCACAAAACAAGATCAAAAACTCTTTCTCTCTCTCTCTCCCCCAATGAGTAAGGTAGGTAGAATGAGAGAGAAGAAGGATATATGCATACCATCCATGAACCAGCCTGCATCAGAAGAGATGTAGCCTTTAGATATGGTGAGGTTCAAATCAGTGAGAGCTTGCACCACATCCAAGAGGAGGCTCTGCTTGTTCACGCAGTCGATCTGCGATTTTTCATCCATCCATAACCAACCATTCTCATCATAAAATTGCCCCTAATGCAACAACTGCACAAAACAAACCTTAACAATCGTGCAATCCTCTAAGCTTTCATTGTCGTTCACTCTAAAACTGTAATCCACAGACACAAATATTCTATATAGGGAAGAAAAAAATATAGGAAAAATCCAAAGTTGAAGATCAAGAAACTTCATTACGCTGGCCCATGTATCCTCTCTGGGAGGTTATCATAATCAGGATCAAAATAAGGCGAGCAAACTCTGTTCATTCTGCATGAACACAAACACATGGAATATACATTTAGTATTGAATAAAGATTCATGCATGCATGCATGCATAAACCAAATTTGTACCTGGGAGTTTTGTCTTTGTGACTTGAATCTCAATCAAAAGGAGTTAAATCTGCAGTCCCTGATGAGCTAATAGCAAAAGCTTATTTGGCTAAGCAGTAGATAGCAAATTCAGAAAATATAGAGCCAAGCAAAAGCAGTAGATATGGTAAAAGTTCAAAAGCACCTAAATAAAACATCTAAGAGCCTATTTGGCTAAGCTCATTTTAGACAGCTTATAAGATGTTTCATGACTCATGAGTATAGTAATGTCTCAAGAGCTTAAAGTTGTCAAAATGAAATCAGGTTTCAAGCAAGTTGATATAGAAGGAATTCCCCTGAATGTCTAAAATCAAACACTCCTGGAAAGGGTCAAGGAATTAGGCACTTGCTATAAAATTCATCAAGAAAAAACTCAAATTCAATAACATTATACTTCAACTTGAACTTGACTAGCTTACAAGACTTAAAAGACAACAAAAGTTACAAACAAACAGCAATTCCAATGTAATTATCAAATGAAAGAGTGAAAAGTTAACTGACATTTCAACCGTTATCATGCACGCAACACAATTAACCAAGGCAGTAAAAAAATTGAAGTAGCAATAACAATAAGCATGAAAAAGCTTTCATTGCAAAGCAATAATTCTCCAAATTATTGCCAAAATGCAAGAACTATTCGCTAATGTGTTTCAAAACTGTGATACAAAAAGAAAACGACGAAAATTAACCAAATACTATCAGTAGCTCAAATTCGACTTAGTCCAGAAACATACTAAAGTAGAAAACGATTAAAAGGCAACAATTACTACCAGCATTTCAACGGTTCAGGAGTTAAATCAAAAGATGTGAAACAATCAAAGATAATGCAGCTCATCAATTCTATAAACCTTTTAGATTATTCCTCATCAAAGCCAATTCATATATATCATATGCAGGAGATAGACGACATCAATGGAGGGTTGGGAGTTTCATTACTCAACAAAATCAAGAAAAACAATGGATGAAATGCAAACAATGGAGGGTTGGGAGTTTCACAGTAGAAATCGAAGAATGCAGTAGTGTGTGTGTGGCTGACTCTCGGTTCAAATCCTCTCTTTTCCAAGACTCTCGGTTCTTCAAAATTCTCAAACAAAAACCTTAGCAAATGTAGAGACAAAGTGAAGAAATTATAGGTATCACAACTACATTAGCAAATTAAAAAACGAAGAATACCCAAAACCACTTAACCTAATCAGCTGCTCCGTTTGGTGCTGTCGAAAGTGGTGTTCCTGGTGATAGCGTAGACAATGAGGCGGAGGTGCAGTCGAGGGAGTATCAATTAAATATCAGGTATTATTATTGAGATATATTTTACACAATTACTTGTTATTAATACATATTATATGTGATGTATTAATA
This sequence comes from Salvia miltiorrhiza, assembly GCF_028751815.1. Taxonomy (NCBI): domain Eukaryota; kingdom Viridiplantae; phylum Streptophyta; class Magnoliopsida; order Lamiales; family Lamiaceae; genus Salvia; species Salvia miltiorrhiza. Next base: position 66,238,486 of record NC_080388.1, on the reverse strand, counting down.
TATAATAATATTATTTAATTGATATTGTCTTAATATAATATTGTAGTATATTTTAGATTGTGTGCTAGTAAATGTTGAGCTTATTAAGATATTATTTAAATAATGAATATTACTATACGAGATTGAAATATGAAGGGGTTAATAGTGTTTTATGTCCCAAACTTTTAGAGTTTTCCATAAAATGTCTCGAATTTTAATTTTCTCTTAACTTTCATATTTTTTCATAAAATATCTTGCTATACAAAATTTGGCAACAAAAAGATGAATTATTTCGCCGAAAGAAATATATATTTTGAGACCGTTATTGTTGGAAAACCATATTAGGAACCACCATTGTTGGAAAACGCTGAAAGTTTGTGTTTTTTTTTTTTTTTTTTTTATCATATTTCCATCATCGAATTTTGTATAGCGGGATATTTTGTGGAAAAAAAAATTAAAAGTTCAAGATTTTTTAGAAGAAAATGAAAGTTCGGGACATTTTATGAAAAATGCTGAAAATTCGGAATATAAAACACTATTAACCCAAATATGAATAGGTAGAAAAATCACTTTTTAATATGAGTATATAAATTAAACGGAAACAAATATATAAATTTGTAATCGCTTATATTTATAAAATTAAACATGTTCATGCAACTAATCGAAATTGGGACGTGTATGAGTTTAATTTTTAGACGGACGTAGGAATATTTATTGACATGCCTACGTGATTTTTTTTCCAATTTATATCTATTGAGACGGATTAATTAATGTGACACGTTATATTTATAAATTTAAATATATATGGATACTTAATATGTATATTCTCTCTGTCCCATAACAAATGTCCTAATCTATGAGATAACTCAAAAAAAAAAGTAGGAGATTTGTTATGAGACGGAGCGAGTATTACCTTATATTTGTATAATGCGAACGAATAATAAAATCGTTATTTACATATCAAATTCAAATGTATCGCGTTGATATAAAAATTATTTTATTATTATAACTATAAACACTATCAAAGTAATTATCCATCGAATTTCGACGGGTTACACGCTAGTTGTCTAAAATTCTAACTAATCATTATTATTTTTTCTTAAGGTAATTTTCATATGTTTTTTTAATAGAAATTATGTTTTCCACCAACTACAATAGAAATGGGTATTTAACCTTATTACACGAAAAAAAATTCGCTTCATTTTGCATGTGAATACTTGAAATAGGAAAGAAGCGGTTGCTGCGCTGTTTGGAGCTTTTTTTCCCAGAATATTTTTACACTCACTTCGATTTTGCTATTTATGCCCCATTTTCACCCACAGTTTCAATCCTGCAATTTCTTCTCACTCAACAGCCATAAACAACCAAATCTAACCAATTCGAGAAACAATCTTCTCGAGATCAGGCGTTCTCAGCTTACCGTCATGATCTATGCATCGAAGATTCTTCATCACTATAGAAAGGTGATCCGTTTTTTGCCATAATTAATTGGTTTGTTTCTCTGTAATGGATGCATGCATTTGCATTTTTTTCTTTTTTCAGATCAATTTTCTGCTTTGCGTCTTCCTTTTTGTGTATGAGTATGCATTAGCTCGATTCGATTAATTGTTCATCTGCATGTGTTTAACGAGATGTGGTAGCTCAATGTGAAATGATTTGGTCTGTGGTTTGGGGATTTTGCAGCTGACTTGATCGATTTGAGCTGTATTGTGTTTGGAAAATTTGTCAAATCATGCATCCTGGAAATTGTGTGTAACAGCAACTCTGTTGAATTTTATTTGTTTCTACTCCTTGAGGATTGAATTTCGTCACATTTAGAGGCTTTACGCCTGCTTCCATATTTCATTTGTCGCCCTTTCTTCATGTTTGAGTGCTGTGGATGGAGATGCTAAAATTACTAGTGATATAAGTTTATTATCCTATTAATGTGTTGATTATCAGTTTAATTTGGTAAATAGTTGTAGAAAGTAACAGTGGATGAGAATGGAGCAGTAGAAGAAGTCCAACAAAGGGGCTTTTGGGTGGAAGTAGATGAAGAGATTAAATCAACTTTGAAAATTCTATGTGTTGATAGAAACTCACGAATGCACAAAAACTGTTTGACAAAATTACTCACTCAAAACAGGAATAAAAGAACTCGACAATTACGTGGTTCGATCAAAGATTTGATCTACTCCACGGGAGGGTCAATCGGTGGTTATTTTTATTTCCATGGAACTATGTGTTTACAAGGAAGAACAATTGAAGAAAGAAGCTACTGTAAAACCTAACTTTGAACTACAGTAATCTCACTTCTTTTCCCTCTTCACTACGCACTGCTCTCTCTCACACACAATCTGCATGACTTAGAATGAATTCTAGCTCGTCAGTTACCAGCTATTATATACCATAGCTTGATGAATCTAGACCATACACCATCAACGGCTGAGATCGACTCCTGCATCACATCCATATAACCATCTCAAACAAACTCCTTATTTGCAACTAAGGACCTCATCTTTTAGCTGAATGGATTTGCAGTCACCTCTTAACAATCTCCACCTTGACTGTCAATCCATAAAGTTCAAATCACCATGATCCAACTTCCCCTCCAACCTGCCCCATCACAGGGCTCTCCAATGTCTCTTCACCGAGACATTGAGTTTACTAACTCAAGCTCTGCATAAACCTCTGCAAAACTCTCATTAGTATTCTGCACATCATCTCTGATAACATAACATTCATCCATGGAAGCAGCAGCATCATCTTCTCTTTTCTGTGCCAAACATTGAGCTACCAATTTGGCTCCGAAACTGACTTGCATTCCTTCAGCTTCCTTAATTTTCTTTTTGCAAACACAAGTATTTTTATCCAGAATACATTGCTCACTAGAATCAGCACCAAACATACATGGAGTTCTTTCTATGTTCTGCTCCAAAAGTTCATCCTTATCCCTGTCATTTTTATGGCTTGATTCTACACACCAAACCTCAGGACTATCAATGATATCAGACTCAGAATCAACACTAACAGTCATAGCATCAAGATAGTACAAACCACGATATCTAACACCTTGCAACACAATCTTAGAACCTCTAAGAACATGCAAACATCCATTTTCAGACATGAATTTATGGCCCTTTGATTCAAGCATACCAAGAGATATTAAACATCTTTTAATCCCAGGAACATACCTGACATCAGTCAAAATCTTGTACGAACCATCATGAACCTTGAGCTCGATATTCCCAATCCCCTCAACTGTGCAAGCTTCACCGTTTCCTAACAAAACCGAACCCTTCTCGACTTTCTGTAGATTCATAAACCAATCTCTTCTCGGACACATATGAAAATTGCAACCCGAGTCTAGAATCCAATCATTTCCAACGTGATTCTCCACCACATTTAACATCTCCGCATCTTCAAAGTTCTCAACAACTTCTGCGTTCCCAGCTTTCTTGGATTTCTGCTCTTGCTTTCTTTTCCATATGGTGCAGTCCTTCTTGATATGACCGGGCTTCTTGCAATGGAAACACTTTCTCGTTTCTTCTTCTTCTTCTTCTGATTCAGTTCCTTCACTTTCAGAAACAACTTTCTTCAAACTCTCTTTACCTCTCTTGAACTTGCCCCTTTTCTGAAACTTGACATTCAGAGCTTCATTCGAGATTTCTTGCTTTTTCTCGTTCTGTTTCTGAAGCTCCTTCGCCTTTAGAGCATTCTGCACCTCTTCCAAGGTTATGCTCTTCTCTCTCCCGAACAGCATCGCATCACGAAGATGATCAAAACTCTTGGGCAGGGCATTCAGGAGCATGATAGCCTTGTCCTCATCACCGAGCTTAACGTCGATGTTTTCCAGATCATCAACAGATTTGTTAAATTCATCCAACTGCTCATCAATGCCTTTTTCATCCGAGAATCTATATGAATACAATCTCTGTTTCATATAGAGGCGATTGGCGAGTGACTTCGTCATGTACAATGACTCGAGCTTCTTCCAGATTTCTGCGGCGGTCTTCTCCTTTGCCACTTCTCGCAAAACCTTATCGCCAAGGCATAGTATAATCGCACTATGTGCTTTCTCCAGAATCTCTTCTCTTCGATTCTTGGCAGTCGAATCAGATTCTCCCTTCTCCTCCGTCAATGCGCTGGCCAATCCCTGCTGCACTAGCATGGCTCGCATTTTTATTCTTCAGAGGGAGAAATCGTTATTGCCATTGAATTTCTCCATATCGAATTTTGCCGATGCCATAGCTCTGTAGATTTTATCGAATCCTTCGATCAGTATTCTCACCGGCCAGAACTTCCAATTTCCGACGCTGAGACCTTCTTCTTCGATGATACCCAATCAGAAATCCTTCTACCGTGATTCAGTCGCCGAACTTCTCTCGCGTAAGCTTTTCTTCCGATCAATTTCACCGATCGATCTGCTCCTCCTTCGCCGATCAGAAAACTATCTCTACAAAATCCTCCACCGCAATCTTCCACAGCGATTTCTCCCCCCCCTCGGCAATTTCTTCTGCCGCAATCGTCGCTCGCTCGCCGCGAGTTCGATTCCCCACCGGACGGCGCCAATTGTTGATAGAAACTCACGAATGCACAAAAACTGTTTGACAAAATTACTCACTCAAAACAGGAATAAAAGAACTCGACAATTACGTGGTTCGATCAAAGATTTGATCTACTCCACGGGAGGGTCAATCGGTGGTTATTTTTATTTCCATGGAACTATGTGTTTACAAGGAAGAACAATTGAAGAAAGAAGCTACTGTAAAACCTAACTTTGAACTACAGTAATCTCACTTCTTTTCCCTCTTCACTACGCACTGCTCTCTCTCACACACAATCTGCATGACTTAGAATGAATTCTAGCTCGTCAGTTACCAGCTATTATATACCATAGCTTGATGAATCTAGACCATACACCATCAACGGCTGAGATCGACTCCTGCATCACATCCATATAACCATCTCAAACAAACTCCTTATTTGCAACTAAGGACCTCATCTTTTAGCTGAATGGATTTGCAGTCACCTCTTAACAATCTCCACCTTGACTGTCAATCCATAAAGTTCAAATCACCATGATCCAACTTCCCCTCCAACCTGCCCCATCACAGGGCTCTCCAATGTCTCTTCACCGAGACATTGAGTTTACTAACTCAAGCTCTGCATAAACCTCTGCAAAACTCTCATTAGTATTCTGCACATCATCTCTGATAACATAACATTCATCCATGGAAGCAGCAGCATCATCTTCTCTTTTCTGTGCCAAACATTGAGCTACCAATTTGGCTCCGAAACTGACTTGCATTCCTTCAGCTTCCTTAATTTTCTTTTTGCAAACACAAGTATTTTTATCCAGAATACATTGCTCACTAGAATCAGCACCAAACATACATGGAGTTCTTTCTATGTTCTGCTCCAAAAGTTCATCCTTATCCCTGTCATTTTTATGGCTTGATTCTACACACCAAACCTCAGGACTATCAATGATATCAGACTCAGAATCAACACTAACAGTCATAGCATCAAGATAGTACAAACCACGATATCTAACACCTTGCAACACAATCTTAGAACCTCTAAGAACATGCAAACATCCATTTTCAGACATGAATTTATGGCCCTTTGATTCAAGCATACCAAGAGATATTAAACATCTTTTAATCCCAGGAACATACCTGACATCAGTCAAAATCTTGTACGAACCATCATGAACCTTGAGCTCGATATTCCCAATCCCCTCAACTGTGCAAGCTTCACCGTTTCCTAACAAAACCGAACCCTTCTCGACTTTCTGTAGATTCATAAACCAATCTCTTCTCGGACACATATGAAAATTGCAACCCGAGTCTAGAATCCAATCATTTCCAACGTGATTCTCCACCACATTTAACATCTCCGCATCTTCAAAGTTCTCAACAACTTCTGCGTTCCCAGCTTTCTTGGATTTCTGCTCTTGCTTTCTTTTCCATATGGTGCAGTCCTTCTTGATATGACCGGGCTTCTTGCAATGGAAACACTTTCTCGTTTCTTCTTCTTCTTCTTCTGATTCAGTTCCTTCACTTTCAGAAACAACTTTCTTCAAACTCTCTTTACCTCTCTTGAACTTGCCCCTTTTCTGAAACTTGACATTCAGAGCTTCATTCGAGATTTCTTGCTTTTTCTCGTTCTGTTTCTGAAGCTCCTTCGCCTTTAGAGCATTCTGCACCTCTTCCAAGGTTATGCTCTTCTCTCTCCCGAACAGCATCGCATCACGAAGATGATCAAAACTCTTGGGCAGGGCATTCAGGAGCATGATAGCCTTGTCCTCATCACCGAGCTTAACGTCGATGTTTTCCAGATCATCAACAGATTTGTTAAATTCATCCAACTGCTCATCAATGCCTTTTTCATCCGAGAATCTATATGAATACAATCTCTGTTTCATATAGAGGCGATTGGCGAGTGACTTCGTCATGTACAATGACTCGAGCTTCTTCCAGATTTCTGCGGCGGTCTTCTCCTTTGCCACTTCTCGCAAAACCTTATCGCCAAGGCATAGTATAATCGCACTATGTGCTTTCTCCAGAATCTCTTCTCTTCGATTCTTGGCAGTCGAATCAGATTCTCCCTTCTCCTCCGTCAATGCGCTGGCCAATCCCTGCTGCACTAGCATGGCTCGCATTTTTATTCTTCAGAGGGAGAAATCGTTATTGCCATTGAATTTCTCCATATCGAATTTTGCCGATGCCATAGCTCTGTAGATTTTATCGAATCCTTCGATCAGTATTCTCACCGGCCAGAACTTCCAAATTCCGACGCTGAGACCTTCTTCTTCGATGATACCCAATCAGAAATCCTTCTACCGTGATTCAGTCGCCGAACTTCTCTCGCGTAAGCTTTTCTTCCGATCAATTTCACCGATCGATCTGCTCCTCCTTCGCCGATCAGAAAACTATCTCTACAAAATCCTCCACCGCAATCTTCCACAGCGATTTCTCCTCCCCCTCGGCAATTTCTTCTGCCGCAATCGTCGCTCGCTCGCCGCGAGTTCGATTCCCCACCGGACGGCGCCAATTGTTGATAGAAACTCACGAATGCACAAAAACTGTTTGACAAAATTACTCACTCAAAACAGGAATAAAAGAACTCGACAATTACGTGGTTCGATCAAAGATTTGATCTACTCCACGGGAGGGTCAATCGGTGGTTATTTTTATTTCCATGGAACTATGTGTTTACAAGGAAGAACAATTGAAGAAAGAAGCTACTGTAAAACCTAACTTTGAACTACAGTAATCTCACTTCTTTTCCCTCTTCACTACGCACTGCTCTCTCTCACACACAATCTGCATGACTTAGAATGAATTCTAGCTCGTCAGTTACCAGCTATTATATACCATAGCTTGATGAATCTAGACCATACACCATCAACGGCTGAGATCGACTCCTGCATCACATCCATATAACCATCTCAAACAAACTCCTTATTTGCAACTAAGGACCTCATCTTTTAGCTGAATGGATTTGCAGTCACCTCTTAACACTATGAAGATTACCTTGTGGTCAGAGTACTCACTGGAATGTAAATCAAGGTGGAATCAGCAAAGAAATTCTTCTTTAGATGGTTTGAAATGGGAAAAATGAAATTTGATGGTGTTTTCACATTGATTGTTTTGGATTCATGGAATTACCTGTCAATATTTGAACCATTAAACGTATTATTTATCTTCTTGTAGACTGAGATGTGAGTTTATTAAGTAATTAACTGTAGCAATCAAAACAACTGCAGGCTATGAGTTTTGATTACTAACGAAATGGGAAGTCTCAGCATCGTCTTGGCTAATTCCTTGTGAAGAATTATGTTCAATGAAATAATATTTTTTCATTCTCACTCTACAGCTCAGATATACACAGTATGCCATACAAAAAGACCATGCGATTCTTGTATGCTGGTTTACCCATCATGCCAGGACATCCGTCAATCATATAGATGGTAAGTGGCCAAGCAATCTTTCTATCTAATTTCTTAGCACAACGTCTCTTTCATCTCCATGTTGGCTTTAAGTAAGATGGATGTCAAGAGATGGTTCTTCCTACTGGCAATGAAGGTGTTTTAGTGTACCTAATTGGAATGGGCTTCATCTTGGATTGTCTTCAGATGTAGATGAGAAGTGTAATTACCTTCAGTAGCACCTCTTTGCTATATAATTTGTTGCAAGGCATCAACTTTTGGGCATAACTCAGTCATGATTTATTACGATTAAGATTCAGCATGTGGCTAGAACCATGCATGTTTGTTTACGTATAGTGTCTTTGTTTTTGTGTTTGTGTATGTTTCTATTTCAATGCATGCATATATATGTGTGTATGCATGGTATTTAGTTTTCATTTTAAATGCATTATCTATTGGAAACAGATGTTCCCAAGTCCACCCAACATGGTCTAGGACCTGGAAACAAACATGGCACTTCAAGGTTTCCCGTCAAAGGCTCTTCTAGCCCAATTTGCCAATCAATCAATCAGACAACGGTGATAATACAAATCATGTTTCTTCTATTATTTTGCCACCTGTTTAGGTGATTTAAGCATAACATGGGAAAATTGTAATGAAGATATCAACTGTTAGAATGGACAAAGGAAAATTTTTGTGGACGGCAAGAAAGGGGCATTCTCCTGCAATGGGCTTAGTGTACAAAAAGAGGTTGTCATAATCTTGTATTATATTTTCACTATAATTCTATTTTATGTAAAAAAATCTTGATTTCCTGTCTGCATGATGCCTGTTTCAGCCAACAGCGGAACTTCATTAGATATTATTCTACAGATTCAGGTTCGTTAAGTATTACAGTCCTCCCTGTAAAAGAATATTCAAGGACATAATTGATTGTTCGTCGCGGAATGTCTATAAGTGACTCTGCTTTATCATTTTTTTTTATTTGAATATTTCATACTTATGTACATTAATTAATAATTCAAAATGACGAAGGCCAATAATACCTGTAAAACATAAAAAGTGATCAAAGTCATATTGACCAAATTTCCAGGATGTTTTGGTTTTAAATTGAGTCCTGCTCTCTTCTATAGTTTTTATTTTCAGGCATATTTATCTTCCCTTTAATGAGTTACTATGATTCAGGTCTTCCACCACACCAAGAGATTGGGATGCCTTCATTATCACCTACAATGACCGAGGCATGAGCTATTCATTTCAAGTAATCTCCTTGCCATGTATCAGCTACTTTATGCTTAATTTTTCTTGTCGCGTGCAATATAGGGAAATATTGCAAAGTGGATGAAGAAAGAAGGCGAAAAACTTACTCCAGGAGATGTACTGTGTGAAGTGGAAACTGTAGGTACCCTTTTCGCCTCTGTAGCCTTCTGCTGATGGAATTTGCGAAATCTCCAATTTCAGGTGAAATTTGATATATTACTTCCACATCTGTTTGCTGTTTCAAGGATAAAGCATCGGTTGAAATGGAATGCATGGAGGAAGGATATCTAGCGAAAATCGTGCTTGGGGATGGATCAACTGGGATTAAAGTTGGTGAGGTATTGGCTGATGTAGCCTGTGAACTTGTTATTCACACATATTGCTTGGTCTATCAAATTTTACACTTGTTTGAGATTTTCTTGTCTTCCAGTATTGTATGATGACTGACGAAAGCATCGTATGATCTTAGATAATCGCTGTAACTGTGGAGGAAGAGGAGGATGTTTCCAAATTTAAAGACTACTCTCCTTTAATATCAGGCGCTGCAGCTTCGTCCAAAGAACTCTCTCCTCTAACTTCAACCGAAAGAAGAAAGTCCTGAAGTGGCAGTATCCAAGCCCAGCGAGCGATCTTCAGCAGGGGACCGGATTTTCACTGGTCCTCTCACCAGTTTGCTCACGAAAGATGAAAAGGTAAGTTAAGTGGTGTAGATAATAAGAGTTACACAACTATACACCTAGTAAGAACATTTTTTATTTCCCTGAAGGTTTCTGCTCCATGCATTTTCATAACCACAGGTATCTTTTTCAAGTACAAGAGGAACTGGTCCTGATGGAAGCATTTTGAAGACTGATATAAAAGATCGTCCTGGTATTTCTGGTCCGCCCTTTATTTGTGTCTAGTTGATTCACTGGGCTTTCTTTGGTTCTATCTGAATGCTTTCTCTTCCTGCAAAATTTGTGGCCATAGATTATATTGTTGTTTTCATCCATGAATCTTCTAGGCAATTTACATAACCTATTTTACCTTCTCCGTTTTGCAGCTTCAGGTGGCAAAGAAGTTTCCCCTGCCCTAGATTACATAGACATTCCACAGACTCAAATTAGAAAGGTACAAACACACAAACACGCATATATATATATACTGTTATATTTGGTAAACAATCCAAAGTTTATGCATTTGGAGCTAAGTCTCCCAGTGGTCTCAGTTTGTGTATGTGTCTAAATTGTAACCAGACCTTGTGCCTAACTCAACACAAACATTCTTTGTGAACGATATTAGAATAATGAGGGTTGGTTATGCTGATGGGGATCGAAGTGAGTCAAATTAGATTCTTTGGCAGGTGACAGCATCACGCCTATTGCAATCGAAGCAAACCATTCCACACTACTACCTAACTGTAGATACATGTGTGGACAAGCTTATGGAGTGAGTTTTATCCCTTGTTCAAATGAATACTTAACGCCACAAAATTTACAGTAATGTTCAATTTCTGTAACTTTTATGCAGACTGCGCAGCCATCTGAATTCATTGCAAGAAGCTTCAGGTGGGAAAAGGATATCTGTCAACGATCTTGTGATTAAGGTACCAAAACATTTAGGCATAGACCAATCTTTCCTTCACTCTGTGCCTGTCCCTCTTCATCGGTCTGAAGTGGCAACACGTGTTAGAGTTTGGCTGTGATTCATAACAACCTGATTATACTTCTTCTTGCTGCAGGCTGCTGCTTTGGCTCTTAGAAGAGGTTCCTCAGTGCAATAGTTCATGGACTGATGATTATATTCGCCAGTAAGAATGCTTACGAATTCAAGTAGTTGTTTAACCAACAAGAGTCTACTAAAATTGCAGCATCTTGCCATACAGGTATCATAATATCAATATTAATGTTGCTGTGCAAACAGACAACGGATTATGTGTGCCTGTAATTAAGGTGAAGCACCACAAATTCTAATCGCATTATGTAATTTTCACCTCAAACTGCATCATCACATCTTCTATCTTCGCTAAATTTCCCAGGATGCCGACAAGAAAGGTTTATCAAGAATTGTGGAGGAAGTTAAGCATTTAGCTGAGAAAGCAAGAGAGAACAGCTTGAAACCTGAAGATTATGAGGTAAACCTTTATCAGGCAAGCTCCCTACTCCCTAGCCTACAGACGAGCAGAGCACATAAACACTACTATATATTTTTTTTATCACGATTTAAAAAAATAAAATACTAAAGGATTCTTATCTTACACTAAATTACTGAACTATCCTTTAGTATATTAGAAGTTGTAAGAATGCAAACTTCTATAGTAGTAACAGATTCTTATTTTCTCTCATTGTAGGGAGGTACATTCACCGTATCAAACTTGGGAGGGCCTTTTGGCATCGAGCAATTCCGTGCAATCGTCAACCCACCTCAATCGGGCATTCTAGCCGTTGGATCCGGTAAGACTGACTCTGCGTCTCTCATTCTATCTCAAACTTCGCATCACAACGATCTTCACCATATGAACAGCTGAAAGGAGGGTGATACCTGGCTCCAGCCCCAACCAGTACGAGTTCGCTTCATTCATGGCTGTCACATTAAGCTGTGACCATCGCGTCATTGATGGTAAGCTTACCTCACTAATTCCACTACATTCACCCGCAAACATTACTATATAGTAACACCTATATGTTGGTGGCGAGTGCATGCAGGCGCCATCGGAGCAGAGTGGCTCAAGGCTTTCAAAGGCTACATCGAGAATCCACAGTCTATGTTGGTTTGAGTTGAACCATCCACGTTTCTTAGTTTCTCCGAACCATGAAGATGTTGATAGTAAAGTTTTCGCGGGATATGCTATGTGTGTACTTTTATCGAATAATGATTCATGTAGAGCGGGTGAAATTGACATGACACATTGGTTCATATTAATTTGTTGTTCGAAATAAGATTTATGATCATGAGTACCTGGTTGCTGAATGATTTTTTTAGAAATATGGGAATACAAATCATGAAGGAGAAGGGAAAAGAACATTCAGAAAGTGAAATTGCGAAGGGGAATAGATGCTCATTGACATATCGGTTCTTTTTATATGTATATGTATGAGAATCGATATTGCCGCACATTATTTGTGAGCCGCTCACTAGTAGTCGACATTAGCATTTTGTTTTTAAATTTTCATCTTTTTTTACTTATCTCATATAAATTATGATCAAACTTAGCGAGGTAGCCGATTCTGGTGAAGTAGGTCCTGTTCTAGCCCCGCGATTGGCGCTGGAACAGGAACTCGGTGCTAGTTTCGTTTGATTATATGCAGCGTAGGTGACGAGTTTTTGAACGAGCAAGAAAGTGAAAATCACACAATAAAATAAGGAGGAAAGCAACAGTTTTCACCATTCTATCTCTTAATATACAAGAAAATTTTATTTTCACAGTCATATTCTATATTTCTGATATGAACATCTAAGTAGTATTTTGAGTGAGAAACTTGCAAAAAACCACTCTAACTTGGACTTCAAAATTTACATTCATATCTTCATAAAACATCCTTCCCAAAAACTACCCATCCGTCGCATTATTCCTCCTGCCGCTTTTGAGTTTGCTAATTCCCTGTTCGAACGTACATGTTAAATCACACATTAATAAGTAGACAGAAAAAGTAATCCAAGGGGGGCTAGATTCTTTGAATTTGGATAAGCCAGTACCTGATATGACGGAGGAGATGCTTCTTGATGTGCATAGGTGAAATAATACGTTTTTCTTTCAGGTTTGAGCTTGGATGCCACATCCCTCAGCCTCACAAGCTCCGGCAACACCACCGAGTGGAGGTCCGGCCGATCCCGCCTCCTCAGCTCACTGCATTGCAGGGCCAACTTTGCGAGCTCTAGAGTCTCCTGAAGCGGCCAGTCTTCAACTCTAGGATCAAGAATCTCTTCAAATCTCCCGTTTTCGATTGCTGTTTGAACTAGATGTGTCAACCCCATTGGGGGCCTGGCAGTGATGATCTGCAGCAAGATGATCCCCAAGGAATACACATCCGATTTGGTCCCCAGCAGGCCCGTCTGTTGATACTCCGGATCGATGTAGCAGAAGGTCCCCGCGGCGGCCGTCACCCTGTACTGAGTGGCGTTGTCCGGTTGGGGCGGAGGGATGAGCCTCGACAGCCCCTACGTCGCTGATCTTGCTGACGTAGTTCCTGTCGAGGAGGATGTTTGCTGGTTTGAGGTCGCGGTGGACGAGCGGCTGCGGCCTTGTCTGGTGGAGAAAGTTGAGGCCGGTGGCGATCTCAGCAGCGATTGAGAAGCGCGTGGTCCATGGTAGGGGCGGCGTGCCGTCCTTGCAGAAGAGGCGATCTTCGAGGCACCCGTTTTCCATGTACTCGTAGACGAGGCAGCCGTATTCGGGGCACGCTCCCATTAGGATCACCATGTTGGGGTGCCTCATCCGGCTCAGCACCTCCACCTCTTGGTGGAACTGGCTCAGCCCATCTGGTATGTCGGATTTGAGGATCTTGATGGCCACGGCCGTGTGATCGATGCTTGGCTCTGTAAACGGGTCCGTAGCTCCCTTGGCCGATCTTGTGAGACCTCAAGTTGTTGGTTGCTGCTTCTATTTCATGAGGCGAATACCTTCTGCACTGAGCTAAGCTGTTTTGTAATGCATCAACTGCTTTCTGCTTCTCTTCCGACTCAGACTTGAACCTTCTCTCCGCCTCTCTCCTCTTCTCCGACTCCAAATCCGTCACTATTTGCGCCTTGTGTAATATCTCCTATGGCCGCCTTCTTTCTTTCTGCTATCGCCGCTGCCGCCTCTTCTGTCATTCTTGATTCTGCTATGTCTCTTTCCTGTCGATGCATACATAATTAATGTAGCATGATTCAACAAAACGCGTGGTTGCAATGATTTTTGTACCTTATCTCGGCAAGCTGCATTGTACTTGTCCGTGATCTGTTTCAGCTCTAGTTTCACTCTCTTGAGCTCGTCTTCCAGTTCCTGTGCAACGTATATAAAGTTTTGAGTATTTCATTGTTATTTATTGTAGGTAGATGGGGATTGGTGAAGTTACCATTGCTAGATTGGCATCGGATGTTCTGGGTTGGTCTAGTAGCTCGTAGGAGATATGGGAGTGGTGGTCGGAGTGATTAGTGGAACAAAAAGAAAGGTTATGGTAGTCGAGGGGGTGAGGCTTTGAATCAATTGCGGCGTAAAGGTGGGTTGAGTCATGGCTGCTGGTGGTGGAGTATACAGGAGAAGGTGCAGAGCTGGCTATAGACCTCTCTGAGGGGCTACTGGGTTGATAATGAGGCTGAGGTGGCAAAGCGGTGGCAGTGGAAGACTTGATTCTGTTGGCTTTTCCCTTGGAGATGGCGTAGACAGAGCAGAAATCCGGTGCTAATTTGGCAACGGAAGTGGCGACATCTCCATTCCTAAAAGCCCTGGCTATGGCGCCTCTACTGGAAGCGCCGAGGAGTATGTTCCTGATGGAGTGGGCGTTGACCAAGTCCGCCAAGGCGCCCGCGATGTCCGCGTTGCGGAGGATCACTTCCTTGGTCCGAATCTGAAATCTCAACTCCATCATTACCCAATTTACATTACATTTCTTAATTACCATCTTAAACTTATTACCCCTTTCCGAGCACAAAACACGCGAAATGGAAGGAACAGTTGTTGCATTTCCGAGTGACCTCCCTCACTATCCTCTGCACCAAAAAACCATCATGGAAGACCAAACCAAACCGAAACTCAATATATAAATTTCAATCCTATATTAATTTCGAGAGATTATAAAATTTTAATTTAATTTTATGTTAATTTCTCCATCGCAACGGCAATGTGAATGTGTATACAGATTGGAAAGAAAGCAAGAGTACGTTGTTGATTGGTGGAGACGTGAACGAGGGCGATGTTCTTCTCCTTCAACCTCAAATTCTCGACGGCCCATCGGAGGGCATGTTGGCTGTTCTTGTCTCGGTCCACCGCCACCACCGTTGACGAGAACGACTCATGATTTGCCATGTCCGATGCGGCAGCGTTGGGCAGCGGCACCACCGTCGATGGTGGTTGCTGCTTTTCGCTACCTCACCCACCCAATTCGCATGCATGCATCCAAGCCGACAACCTTTTCGGATGGATTTCTCAATTTTTTGTTTTTCTATCACCATTTATTTCCTCGGTCTACGTTTTTTGCGCCACATTAATTTTTCTACTATTTTAATTCGGCTTGCTTTTATTTCGTATGTATGTGGCGTTAGAGTTATTATGCAAACGAGACAAGATTATGGCAAAAGGAAATTATAGTTATATTCGTATAGATAAAAGTATTAATTCGTTTTATCGTTTATTCACATTGTTACATAAATTCGTGTAATTAAATTTTGATTACTCACAAAATTCATGTAATTGAGTAACGAGGTCTCTCAATCGTACCATGATCGAAATTTCAATTTGACATCTTTAATTTCATTAAGCAAAATTGCATATAATAGAAGTATATTTAGATAAGTACTTGTTTATTATATGATTCTTTTAGAAGCAAAATTTCTTGTTGTTTTTTAAGTGGATTAAGCTATAACATTATGATATAATATGTGTATAAATACATATGAATTTCATTATTTTTGTTGTCTATCAATGACATTATTTCAAATAAGATCAAACAATTGGCCTAATAATATCAATATATATTATGATTTTTATGAAAAAAAAGATTGATATGTGTGTGTACACGCGCGTGAAGATGAGAAAAAGCGAGAGAAAGAGAAATGTGTGATATTGAGGTGAATGAGTAAGTGTGAGATAAAATCGTTGGTGAGGTGATTCAAATGATGGTCATAGTATTCTTAAAATACCAACTACTAATATTTAGAATGATTGAGATTTTTTACATGAGACATAGTTAAACACATATCCATTGTATTATTAATAATAATTATTTACAAAATACAACTATATTTGCTCTTATGTTGGATGTGGTTGCTATATATGATGAATCAATATATCATCAATCTCGATAAATCTGATGGTCATAATTATTTGAGTTTAGATATATAGTGCATGTAAATTTGACTTAAGTAGCAATTTGTTGGATGAATTTAAAAATGGAATTATGTATTCAGTTACACCTAATCATCGATTAATTGTTAAAGCTGGAATTCCAATATTATGCTCTTGAAAAATATAGATCATTGTAATAGACTTCGTAATGGAACTAAATTGATTAGTACTAGACTTGATCTGCAAGTTCTAGAGGGGAAGATTGTTGAATGTCATAAAGTTGAACATAAGGTTTTAATATCTCACTTTTCGTTAGCATTGACGGATCCAAGATTATCATTCAATTAACCTCACTAATTTTCATTAGTTTAGTTGTGTCTTATGCGATGACAATTAATAAAGTCAGGATCAATTTGTATCATGTATTACTAATGTTGAGGTATGAAAATTTTATATATACGAAGACGATGTTAAGATGTTACCCATACTTCATAGAGATTTTTTGATGTCAATATGTATTTTTAATATGTTATTTATAAAATATATTATATTTGTCTTCTTACATTAATTATGATTTTATGACATTTATCTTTTTCCACTTATATTTGTGTATTGATTGTTCATGAATACAAAGTTTTACACACTTATAAACGATTTTTTGAGATTTTTTTTTTCTTTATGTTTGTGTATAAAGTTTTACATGTCTATAAACCATGTATCACACGAATACAACACTAGTTTATACTGGTTTATAGTAAACCCAAGATCAATGCCAAACTTTGTTTTTCAAACACATGCAAATTTCTACTTCTCTACAAACTAAGTCCTAGCTAGGCCCAGTCCAAAACAAAAACAAGAAAATTAGCTCTCTCCGCACAATAGAATGCAGAACTATCTTTAGCTATGAGAATGTACATTAATTATATATTAATCTGCTATATATAAATTGCTAGCTAGGGTTCTCGTTTTTGTATTTTATTTAGAGTAAAATTTTGAAGTAGCCAAAATGAAGCATAAAACACAATTTATGGCCACACATTGAAAAAACACAAATTTTGGCCATTTTTATAGCTTTGGGACGCTTTTGCCCTTAATTGGGCGGACTGGGTAGGGTCAGACACGCGGGTCGCGTGCCGGGTCGGGTTAGGCACTTATGGCACTATTAGTGCCATAAGTGCCAAGATGGCACTTATGGCACTAATAGTGCCATAAGTGCCATCGAAAATCCAAAATAAAACCAAGTAAAATAGTCATTTTGGCACTTATGGCACTATTAGTGCCATAAGTGCCAACGAAATTCAAAATAAAACTAAGTAAAATGGTCATCAGCACAAATACAGAAACAACAACATCATTTAAACCCTAAATGGAACATCTAAACCCTAAATGGATAATCTAAACCCTAAATGGAACATTTAAACCCCAAATGAATAATCTAAACCCTAAATGGAATATCTAAACCCTAGGGGGAAGTGTGCACTTATGGCACTTATGGCACTATTAGTGCCATCTTGGCACTTATGGCACTAATAGTGCCATAAGTGCCTAACCCGACCCGGCACGCGACCCGCGTGTCTGATCCTACCCAGTCCGCCTCATTAAGGGCAAAAGCGTCCAAATCAATAAAAATGGCCAAAATTTGTGTTTTTTCAAATGGTGGACAAAATTTGATTTTCATTCTTCATTATGGCCATTTGGGTGGATTGTTTCTTTTATTTATTTATTTGACCCTACCAAACGAGAACCCTTATTTAAAGTGTGAACATGAAAATTATTCAATCATTTGATCATTAAAATCTACATTGGATGCACTATTTTGATAAATAAATATAGTACTTGAGTTCGAATTCCATGAAAGAGCAAAAATTTACTAGTATTATTTATTTTCATTTTTTCAGAATACAATTAATTAATTTTGTGGCGAATATAATAATTTTACACGTTCAATATAATATTTCCAATTGTCACGATAACCAACTTTTATGCTTTAGTATAAAGTTTTTAACTATTATACTCCGTTAAATATTCATCTGCTTTCATTAATACATTTATTGATTTTATCATCATTTTAAACGTTTAACTTAAACCATTATTGTATTAGTGAATGAGTGTGTGTGTGTTTCATGTTACATCCATAAAAGTCTACACATGAAGAATAAGTATATATATATACACATCAAAGTCAATTCCTACTGCGCGGTGGGACAAACTAATATTCATTACAATTAAAGAAAATAAATGCCTTTCTACATACTATATGATGAGAAATGATTCAATGATCGATGATGTACTAAATTTATCTCTAATATGTCCACGAGTGACGCCATTTTTTTCTATAAGAACAACTTAAATTATAGTACACATTAATTTTCTTGAAGAAGAGGAATTATCTTCCACCACTATATTAATTTTCTGCAAATAAAATTGTAGCGACACATTTGCACTTGTTGCTTAAATTATAGGACATTTTATTTTAATTATCGCAAAGAAGAAGAAGCTCATGATATATAGATTAATGGTTGGATCTTAAGTCTCAAATTGTTGCTCGTTTGGAAAAACGAAAGGTTATGAAGACAAAGCGCACAATAATGTAAAAAATATGCAGTGGAAATTGAAAACAAGCATTAAATAATTTAAATATATTTTAATCTCTTCAAACTAATACACAACTCCATAACTCTAACAAATTCTAATTTGGTGGAGGGCGACTCCAAATTTGTAACGCTTTTTGGATCGATAAATTATATAACTGCTCTAGAAATAGAAATTACATAAAAAGATAAAATTAAGTAAACCCTTGAAATTATAGAGACCCTAATTACGGGTCAAACCTCATTAAAAACTTTTGATGAAAATTCAATGGAAAAAAAACCAATGAAAAAACTCGTTTATTACAACGAGTAAAAATAAAAATGAAAAACTAAAGTAGAGAGATCAAAAAAATCCACTGAGGAAAAAGATAAAGAGGAACAAAATATGTCTTTAATGCTTGACCTACCCGAGTCCATACTCGAGTGCACCAGGAATCTGACAAAAACGCAAACAAGCCACTCCGATCCACAAACCAACTACCCAAAAACTAACATCATCTCTAACATGAAAATATGGGACACTAAGTGATTTATGCTTAATTGTTCTAATTTTAGGGGTTTGCATGTGCATATTTTAAATTAAATCTTCTGGAAATTGGTGCGTTTTATGGTTTGTTTGATGCTTTGCAGGAGATTTAGGTTTATAGATGGAAGAATGCAATTTTGGAGATTTTTGGGTTAAAAATGGTGTTTTTAGCAGACATCGACATAGCAGAGCTAAGTGCCAGAGTCAACTGCCAGCGCTGACCATTTTCAGCTCAGCTCATAACTGCCAGCGCTGACCATTTTCAACTCAACTCATAACTGTCAGCGCTGACCATTTTCAGCTCCACCCATTCTTGCCAGCGCTGACCATTTTCAACTCATCTCATAACTGCCAGCGCTGACCATTTTCAACTCAACTCATAACTGTCAGCGCTGACCATTTTCAGCTCCACCCATTCTTGCCAGCGCTGGCCATTTTCAATTCAGCTCATAACTGCCAGCGCTGACCATTTTCAGCTCCGCCCATAAATGCCAGCGCTGACCATTTCCAGCTCCACCTATTTCGCCAACGCTGACTACCTTTCCCAAGCATAATCATCAGAGTTCACTTTCCAGAGCTATGTTTATTCTTTCCAGCTTCGCATATTCTTGCCAGCACCATTACTTTCCAACTATGTTTATTCTTGCCAGCACCGATTACTTTCTAGCTATGCTTATTCTCACCAGAGCTAGGTCTATAAATAGGGTTTCATTTCTATTGTAAAATCATCTATCTTTTGCTATAGTTTTAGACTCCATCTTTGAGATCTCTTGGCATCCGAAATTTAGAATTTATTGCTTTCATAGTTCTTTTTCATAGTATTGAAAATTCATTGTTTTTAGTTAGTTTTCGATTAAGTTAAGTTTTTAGTTATTTATTGGATTGTGATTGCGTGACACAATTACACGTTCAAGACATTTACGGTATTTCGTATTTCAATTCAATTTATTTTCGTTTAATCATGTTTATGTTTTTAGTTCATGTTTATGCTTTCTTTTTAATTATGCAATTTAAATTAGGGTTAATGGTTGAAAATACCCTTTTTCATAGATAAAACCTAAAATGTACCCACCTATTTTAAAACATACAAAATGTACCCACTTTGGACAATTTTGCCCTTCAGCTATTTCCACCCTTTGTTTTGCTATGTCCAAGAATTCTCTTTAATTCATTATATGCATTAAAATTGGGGCTTGAATGGTATATCGGCTGGAAACTTTCCTCGTGCCCGATAGATTACCTGGTAATCTGGGTCTGGACTGTGAGACAACGCCACGTACCTTTAAGCAAAAAACAGTGTTAAAGATCCTTGTTTAAAATGGTATCAGAGCGGGTTTTTATAGAGGAATTATATAATTTTTAGTTTATTTTATTATTAACCCATGTGGGAGGAGACTCCAATTTAAGTTTATGGATCCGGACGAGTGTCCGAGATGTGTACACTACAGGAACTCTCTCCAAAATTTGGAGATAGAAACCAGTCGCTTCATAAGCGATCTCAAATGGAACAATCGAGTCCTCGTTACCAACCTACGACGAGGAGCAGATATCGAGCTTATTCGCGATATCATCGCGAGTATCCAATTCTATCATGAGTATCTCATGAGAATGGCCACTGCCAGAACGGCCATTGAACGAAGGAGAGACGAGGCCCATCAGTCACACGATTGATGGAACCAAAAGACAAAGCAGGAGTAGTCTATCCGGGCTACCAAAAGATCGAGCCAAGCTCTTCCGACAACGTCAACTTGTGGGAGATCCAAAAGACGGTGGAATATTATGGCGTCAAGCT
The DNA here is from genome assembly GCF_028751815.1 of Salvia miltiorrhiza. NCBI lineage: Eukaryota > Viridiplantae > Streptophyta > Magnoliopsida > Lamiales > Lamiaceae > Salvia > Salvia miltiorrhiza. The sequence continues at coordinate 66,217,459 of NC_080388.1, read as the reverse complement.
ATACGATCTACCAATGGAGCTAAGCAGAATATCACTCAAACAAGAGGAAATATTAACCCTCTTGCGTGATATCCAGAGAAGAATGGAGGAGATCGAAAGGCGAAAACCATGTTCCGGAAAAATTCGGAATCAATGGTCCAAAGACCCGACGTCTACATCTCTATTCGATGCAACACCCAAAAAGTTCCAACCAGGGAGGAGATGTTTAGTAGCACGTCCTTATATGACATCATTAAGGAAATTACTAAACAGATTAAAATCCATTTCTTGGGAATGGGTTTTTTCGAAGGATCCGCAGAGGAGAAACGCAAGAAATATCAACAGGCACTTTACAATCCAAGGTTGATAGTGCTAGAGCCAAAAGCTCTCAATGAATTTCTGCGTCTATACACCCTATATGTTCATATGGGGGAAGTTGAAGATCAGACGGCCATGGACCTTTTCTTTCCAAAGCTTCCAAGTCCATTGAGGGAAATGCTCATCAATGAGTATGTTTCACCAGGAGGATATCCACTTGACAGTGCTTCGAGGAGGATGTCTTATGTTCACAAGAAACTGTCCGAATGGTGCCAGAAGGCGGCGGACCAGAGGAATCTCAAGAGATTGAGAAGACTCAACAAGAAATCTCCATTGATGTGCGACAACATTGATCTTCCAACAGAGATTGGTGCTGAGTTGCTGTATCAAAGGAAAAGCCGAAAGAAACATAGGTACCAACCCTATGAAAGAAAGTCCAGAAGGAGTTCTTGGAAGCCAAGAACTATGTGGACCAGACAGAAGGCACGCTCTTACAAGTCAGGCCAACGGAGCGGACCATCAAGAAACCGATTCTCAAATCAAAAGAGAATCCCGGCAAGGAAAACTTTCAGGCGCGCTCAGGCCAAAGCAAATGAAAGTTTCAAGGATTGCAACTGCTGGTCGTGCGGTGCAAAGGGGCATATTTCAACCAATTGCCCAGACAACGAGAAAAGGAAGATAAGAAAATTCGAATCCACACCGGATATCGAAGACGCTATCTACCACCAGGAATTGATACCCGTGTATCAGTTCGAAGATATATCCTCTGATGAGAGTATATATGAGCAAGAAGAGGTCTTTAGTTCTGAGGATTCGGAGATGACCGATGGATCAACCGGAGACGAGTCAGACTAAAGAGGAGCAAGAGGTTCACCACACCCAGAAGGAGGATCAGAAGGGGTTTACCAGCCATTTTCTGATTCCACAAAAAGAAGTGGTGAAGCAGCTCGTGAGAAAACTCAAAAAGGAAACTGAAGAGGTTCGAACCTATCAAGGGTTTTCCAATGGAAGATTGAATCGAGTTTTAAATAGCTTGATTCCAACTAAGAGGAAGCATCATGTCTATTTTGGCGTCACAAGCCAAGAAACGGCGCTTCCAATTGAGATTACAAGTAACCAGGTGGAAATCCAGCTGGTTCCGGCCGAAGATATCAGGCAGGATCTCAAGAAAATGAAGCCAGAAGTCGCAAGTACGATGAAATGGATTCATATTGGAGCAATTCAGTTGGTAATCAAATCTTCTCTTTTCCCAGGGACAGACCAACCAATTGACGTCACACTCTGCGATAAAAGGGTCCGAGATGCCAGAGAATCAGTTCTTGGAGCTTTTTCAGGCAATCTCTATGCCAAGAAGATTATAACCGAGTTCTATCCACAAATCGCTTATAATCTGCAAGATTCATCCTTCAGCCGAGCCCTGACTCTCTATCAGGACTACAAAAAGAAGGAGTACATGACGGATGGAAACAGGCCATACTCACTGACTTATCAAGTCTCGTATGCCCTATCAAATTCCCATCATACAGAGTTATTTCTGGGAAAAGAATTTATTGAAATTCCAGAAATATTCAAAGAAGTAGCCAAGGCAGCCCCTCCAAACCGAGTGGAAATTCCCCGGATCAGGGAAATCGACATCGACGTTGGAGACAAACCGGTGCTTAGCCATACCCAGAGTCTCAGACTGGGAGCACCAAGGCTATCATTCCAAGGAAATAGGCTTACTTCAGAGCCTATTACAAGAAGTTTCTCTCAGTCATACGAGAGAAGGGAGATTCAGGAAACACCAGCTCCAGGCATGAGGGTCAAGCTCAAATGTCCCGAAGGATGGAGACAAGTTTCCACAAGATTCGATACAACAAGCAGGGAAAACAAGTTTCCTTGCAGTTCGTTGTATTATCTGGTGAATCCAGGAGACAACCGATATATCGGAACTCTGGAGGTTGGAGGTTTTGAAATCCAGACCGAAGGCCAAGCCGGACCAGAAGCGGACGTCCTGATCTTAGGACGAGATTTCCTTGACAAATATAAACCATGGTCATGGAAATCAGGGGGAATGGAGATTACCATTGGACGTCAAAGAGTAATGATCCAATGACAAGTCCGTTCTCGATATACATCTCGGTAGGGATGTTATACGAAAAGTACAAAGCAGAATATTTTGCTGCTTATGTGGATTCGGGAGCAGGAATCTGTACAGCAAAACGAGGAGTCTTTCCAGCAGAAGTGGAAGAAGATCTACCTCGGATTGTAGGAAGGGATTTCTCCAAAAAGATTTTGCTTCTATCAAAAGGAGTAAAACAAACGGAAATACTGATCGGCGGAGCAGGACAGACACCTTGGTACAAGGTCAAGACTCCACCAATTTATTTCCATGATACCGGAGCAGATATATTATTAGGAAATAATTTTCTGCAAAGCTTCAAGAGGTATATACAGGACAATGAAGCCAGGAGGCTTGTGTTCACAACCAAATGTGATCACAAAATCATTGTGCAAAGGCTCAATGGAGCTTTTCATCGATCAATGCCAATCAAATTCCGCAGCAAGCGTGGTGATGATGGCAGACTCCGGAGACCCCAAATGAAGGATCAAAGGAGATTCGGAGAAGTTTTGCTCAAATGCAGAACTGAGGGATTCCCAAATCTCTCTGAGGAAGAAACTCAAATCCTCAAAGTATCCCTGATATCACACAAAGATATCAAGGAGGAAGAACAGGTGTCCATTGCTGATGTCAAAAGGAGAATCCAGAAGTGTTACCACGAGGATCCTTTGGCATGGTGGGACAAGAACCAGCTCAGAGCAACCTTGAAAGTTAAAACTGGAAAGGAGCATGAGTTCGTAAGGTACAAACCTATCCTGATGAACCCTCAAGATCAACAGGATATGATGAGTATAATCAAGGAACACCTTGATTTGAAACTGATTGAAGGAGGAAGATCACCCTACAGCAGTCCTGGATTTCTGGTGAGAAATCATGGGGAGATCAAGCGAGGAAAGCCAAGATTAGTCATTAATTATAAAGGGATTAATGACATTCTTGAGTTCGATGGATATTTCATCCCAAGTAGAGAACACCTTATCAACTGCATCAGAAGTGCAAAGGTATTCTCAAAGTTCGATTGCAAATCAGGTTTCTACCAGATTCGCATGGAGGAAGGGAGTAAAAAGTTCACAGCTTTCTCAACTCCTCAAGGACATTATGTCTGGAATGTCATGCCAATGGGGCTAGCCAACGCGCCTCAGATATTCCAAAGGAAGATGGATAATCTCTTCAAAGATTATTCTTCGTTTATGTTTGTTTATATTGATGACATTCTTATTGCATCAAAAAACATTCATGAACATGTCAGGCATCTGGAGATCTTTGCGGATGTTTGTCAACAAGAAGGATTAGTGCTGTCTGAAAAGAAGGCAGTCATAGCCACCCAGAAGATGGAGTTTCTGGGGATCGAGATCGATGAATCCGGGATTATTCTACAAGATCATATTGTGGAAAAAGTCCAGGGATTCCCGGAGGATCTCAAAGAGAAGAAGCAGCTCCAAAGTTTTCTCGGAGTTGTCAATTTTGCATGGATGTTTATCAAAAACCTTGCAGAACACAGAAAGGTCTTCAGTCCACTACTGAAGAAAGATGTTCCATTCATATGGAAGGAGGAACATCGAGAGGGTATGAAGAAGTTGAAAGAGATTTGCAAAAATCTCCCAAAGCTTTCAATACCACAAGATGAGGATGATCTGGTCCTCTATACAGACGCGAGTGATTTCTGGTGGGCAGCTGTGCTCACAAAGATCACCCCTTTTGGAGAAGAACCTTGCAGATACTGTAGCGGTCTTTTCTCCGACGACGAAGCTGTGCGATGGCACATCAACGAAAAAGAATTCTTTGCAGTGCGAAAGGCGTTTAAAAAATGGCCGCTTTTCTTACTTGCTAAGAAATTTGTTTTGAAAGTAGATAACACTAACGTTAAAGCTTTCTTAACAAAAAGGATTGAATCTAAGCCTGAAAAATCTAGATTGCTTAGATGGCAAGCCGAATGTCAATATTATGATTATGATATTGTCGTTTTGAAATCTGATCAAAATGTTCTTGCAGATTTCCTTACAAGGGATGGAGCTCCCTGAAGTGGAGGCCATCGAGGCAATACAGGGGCAGCTCTTTGCAAGTCTTGAGCTGCTACAACAAGAATGGCAGAAGTGTGTACTACACACTAAACAAGCTGGAAAGATACAAGCGGCTGACGAAGCCCAAGTATCCAACCAAATCGATGATTGCTTCATGAAGATGTTCAATCTTCAGGAAGTACTCAGCAAGCCGCTCTTGCGCGTTGTCCGTGAAAACCGGGCTAAAGCAATGCTTTCCGTACAGGGCGGATTACCTGTAGTAGGGGATTCAAGTACCCCTAGCACAAGTCCTGAGAGAATGGCTTCACAGCCGGACGCTCGAGGAAAAGATGTTGTTAAGGGGTCACACCCTGAATCAACATGTCAACCCTCCACCTCTGGGGTAAAAGAGGAAGAGATCAATCTTAGGCCCATGACAGGCCAAGTTAAGGTTGATACTAATTTTATTGATATTTCTCCTTCCTGGCAGATGTATCAAGACCGGTGGGAGAAACTCATCACGAGAAAGGGCATTAATCCGGGAAATTGTCGGGTTGATGTTGCAGGGAAATACCCTAGGATTTGGACAACTCCGGGAGCCAATCCAAATCACATCAAGGAATGGTATGAGTTTGGGGCTTTGGCCTCAGTTTATACTACTGCTCCAGCCTTCAACGAAATCAAGGGTCTACCAAAGTGGATCCAGAGAACGGTGTTTGAAGCCTGGGAGAACAACGAGTCCCTTAAACGGGGAGATGTTCTGGAACTATACTTCTTCAGTGCAGCACCAGAACCTGTCGGAAAAGGAGTCTATGAAGCTTTTCATTTCATCAAGCTTCGGAGACCAGATACAGGAGCCTTGAACCGGATCAAAGTTCCTGATTTTCAAGTCCCAATCGCCTCAACCTTTACGGAGGAACAAATTTCCACGAGACGAGCATGGGGTCTATGGGTCTGTCTCACAGAGATGGACAAAATGAAGTCCAGATTTAAGTTCTTTCAAAGTTCAGATCTGGGAACGTTCCTGGTTAACACTATGACAGGAACAACAACCGAGTTTGCCGAAAAATCTTTCGAGAAAAAGAGGCAAACGATTTGGGACAACAAGATTGCGGGGAGCAAAGAGACTCGTCGCAAATTCTGCAACATGGCTCATCTGGGCCAATGGATCGAGAAAATCTGCGATCAATGTTCGTCGCAGAAAGAGCCAGAATTCGGAAAAGGTTTCTTCCCGAAACCTGACAGAAGGAGGTTCCGGTCTGATGAGCATGACAAGCATCAGACTCCAAAGGGAAGAACTCCGCGGGCACCAAAAAAGTAAGGTGGCCGACAAAGCAAAGTGAATCATGTGATTCACAGCAAGAATCGCACCCACAAAAACGACAAAAGTGGGTGGAATGACAGGAGGACCACTCAGCGCTCCAGGACAAATGTGAGTGGAAAGAAAGCAGCCGGCCCCTACCAGCATTATCACAAAGCAATAAAGCAAGGGCCCAGCACATGTGACAACACCAACAAGTGTCGGCAATAATGGCCAACAAAAGAAGGTGGCTGTCAATTTCAAGCAAGCTGGCCACGAAGATAGCATCCGAGGCCAACCACTAAGCAATAATAGAGGGTATCAGACCTCTATAAAATCACAAGTGCTGGAGAGAAGAGAAAAAAAAAAAAAAAATTCACACCCATTTCACACAACACACATCTTCTCTCTAGAAAATTATCTTTGTATTTTTTTTACTCTGTTTTCAAAGTTTTTAGTTTTAGTTTCTTTTTATTTTTATGTACACAAGGATTAGCTACTATGAGTAGCTAAACAAGTTAGTCTCCTCCATTGGGGAGTTTTTATGAAATAAAATTAATTATTATATAATTCCTCTATAAACGCTTTGTTTTTGTCCAACTATTCCGGGTTGAGTAAAAATATTTTCTTTTCATTTTTTAACAAAAATATTTGGCGTCGAGAAACAGTGAAGGAGGGAAACTGATTCCTGAAGGTGACCATTCGGCGAAAGCCGGAACACAGTGAAGGAAGAAGGTTGCAACCATCACTTGCGAGTGTGTGGTTGGACGAAGGCCGAGGAGGCAAGAAGTCCGTAAAACGCGATAAAAGCTCCTGAAGGTGACCAATCGACAAAAGGTATACTGTTGATTTATGATTTGAATTATTTCGAAGTGTTACGGAAGCATGTTGGGCCTGTTTACTGTTTAAAAACATAAATGATTATAATGAATTTTAGAGAATCATTTGTTCAAAGGTTGAAGTGTATATTGCTCGACGCACTCGACGTGCTCGTTTGTTTGTTGGCGAGCAATACACCAGAATGTGCATAGGGGTATTATTGTCTTAAATGGGTAGATTTTATATGTTTGGTAAAGGGTGGGTACATTTTTGTTTTTGTCTTTGAAAAGGGGTACTTTCCATTTTGCCTCTTTAAATTATGCACTTTAGTTTCATGCCTAGATTAGTTTTATTTTTAATTTACAAGTACTTAATTTCTTAAGTTAGATTTTATTTAAGTTGTTTTAATTCTGCCTAGGGTTAATAATTTAATTCGCCTAGTAATTTTACAATTTGGTTTTAATTCAGTTTTAAGTTTTAGTTCTAGATTAATAATCAAACTCTTTACTGCTTTCTTTTATTACTTTTTTCACGATACTACTAGAAGCCCTTTAAGACTTTCCTTGAGAGATGACACTGGGTCAACTTATCATCACTAGAATGTCCTTGTTATATTGCAAGTCAAACTAGAGGTGTTCTAGGTTGAGTCAAATTTTGGCGCCGTTGCCGGGGACAGTTTTAGGCGTTTTAGTTGTGTCGTTTTTACTTGCTTTATTTAATTTCCAGTTTTTCTCGGTTTTGTTTTTACGTTTCTTCCACTCGGTACGCGTAATCTGTTTGTTCAGTGTTATGCATGCAGGGACGCCGTAGTCTTAAAGGCAAATTGGTGTCTCCAACTGACGATTTCTACTCTGGCTCTGAATCTGAACCTGAAATTCCAGAGCACACCGTAGAGACAAAGGAGGAAGAGGCCAGCCCTGCCTTCAAGTTCTTCGCTGCCAAAGTCAACGCTGCTAGCTCTGCCGAAGTCAACGCTGCCAGCCCTTCCTTCAAGGAGGAAGAGGCCAGCCCTGCCTTCAAGTTCTTCGCTGCCAAAGTCAACGCTGCCAGCTATGCCGAAGTCAACGCTGCCAGCCCTGCCTTCAAGGAAGAAGAGGCCAGCCCTGCCTTCAAGTTCTTCGCTGCCGAAGTCAACGCTGCCAGCCCTGCCTTCAAGGAGGAAGAGGCCAGCCCTGCCTTCAAGTTCTTCGCTGCCGAAGTCAATGCTGCCAGCTCTGCCGAAGTCAACGCTGGCAGCGGTGCCGAAGTTCGCACTGCCAATTTCAGCACAGACCAAGCCAGCCCTGCCAACTTCCGCACTGAGCAGAAAACCACCAAGGAAGAAACCAGCTCTGAACAGGACAAAGTTGAGCAGAATTTAAACGAGGAGAAGAAGGAGATGGCCCAGAACATAGAATACATGGGAGACTTCACCAGACCTGTGATTGGAGATACCAACACGTCGGCAATCGTGCTCCCCACTGCTGTGAGAAACTACAATCTCAAACCAAATGACTCGAGTTTACTGCCGGTGTTCCACGGGATGCCAAGCGAGGATGCTCTGCAATTCATCCGAGATTTTTGCACCCAAGTGCAAACAATTCCTTTGCTTAGTCTCACGGAGGACCAACTCAAGCTCAAGTGCTTCCCCTATGCACTTAAAGACCGGGCGAGGACGTGGATGCTATCTCTGCCACCCAACTCAATCACTACGTGGGGAGATGCTTGTGAAAAATTCATGCTGAAATACTACCCAAGCCATAAGACACAGGAGTTGAGAACAAAAATAATGGAGTTCACCCAAGGAGCGGACGAGCCTTTGCATGAAGCTTGGGAGAGATATGAAGAACTCCTCCGTCAATGCCCTCAACATCAATTCACTAATGTTATGTTGATGCAGTTCTTTTACGATGGGTTAGTGCAAACTGCCCAATTTATGGTGGATAGCACGGCAGGAGGTAACATAGCTCGGAAGACAGCAACTGAGTTAAAAGGGATTTTCAAAACTTTAGCTGAGAGCTCCCAACAAAAATCCGTCCGTGGAAGAAGAGTTGAAGCCAGCGCAGTGACGAATCAATTTGAAATACAACAACAATTGGCTTCAATCATGCGGGACGTACAACAGCTGAAGATGGGCAAGATGGATACACCTTCCGTTCCGGTGCAGAATTCAGCTCTGCAGAATGCAGCGCTGCCGACGCCAGCTCTGCAGAATGCAGAACTGCCGATGTCAGCTCTGCCGAACCCAGCTATGCAGAATATGGAGCCTTGTGGTATTTGTGGAGATTTCAGCCACGGAGCTAATGAGTGCCATAGAATGGGAGAGTTTACTCCGGAAGGACAAGCCGAGGTCTATGCGGCACAAGGATTTCAAAGCTATAATCAAGGGCTAAGTAGACCATATGGGCAGAACATGAATCAAGGGCAACAGAATGTCAATGGAGGATGGAGAAGTCAACCGAATGCTGGATGGGGAAATCAAAATTTTGGGGGGAATCAATACCGTCGACCACCCCAAATGGGCTACCAACAGCAACCACAATATTTCCCTCCGCAGCAAAGCTCCTCTCAACCATATAGACCGCAATACCAACACCAACAATCAGCCCTGCAGCAGAGTGCACAGCCCATGCCACCACAGAAAACATCTCTAGAGGATACCTTGCAAGCTTTCATGGAGATTAGTAAGCAAAATATGGAGATGACTAAGCAGAATATGGAGTCCCAAGCATCTACCATAAAAAGGCTTGAAACAACTGTCGGTCAACTTTCCGGTACTTTGAATCAAATCCAACAACAACAGCAGCCCGGAAAGTTTCATGGCCAACCTGCTCAGCCGCATCAAGCTCTAGCTGTAACTGTTCTTCGTAATGGTAAGATGGTGGATAACAAAGTGGAAGTGCCAGCGCTGCCAAGATCCTTCCTGACGAACTCAGCATTACAGAATCTCTCAAAGTCAAAGTCAGCGCTACTGCAGTCAGCGCTGCCGAATCCAGCTCCGCCGATGTCAGCGCTGCCAAGTCCAGCTCTGCCTAATTCAGCTCTGAATAGCTCTGCCTTCACAAGAGCAGAGCTGCCGAGCTCAGCACAGCCCAGACCAGAGATGCCAAGCTCAGCTCTGACCAGCCCTACCAATGGAGAGAAGGCAGATCAACAAAAAGATGGAGAGATGGAGGAAGAAAAGGAGAATAAACTTCATAAGTCTACCACACCCTATCGACCTCCGATCCCTTTTCCTAGCAGATTGAAGAATGAAAAGCTGGATAAATAGTTCGCCGACTTCTACAACATGCTTGCCAAGGTGAACGTGAATCTTCCTCTCCTTGATGTGATCATAAAAGTACCGGCGTATGTGAAGTTTTTCAAGGAGTTGGTTTCCAACAAGCGAAAGTTCGGGGACAATGAGAAAATTTTAGTCTCGGAAGTAGCGACCTCAATCATGCAGCAATCCTTACCACCAAAGTAGCGCGATCCAGGTAGCTTTGTGATTAATATTGCTTTGGGAAATGGTAAGAAGGCCACGGGTATGTTAGATCTGGGAGCAGGAATTAATTTGATGCCTTACTCTATTTTTCAACAATTAGAGTTAGGTAATTTGAAATCCACTCGCATGTGTCTACAACTAGCTGATAGGTCCGTTAGGTACCCCCGTGGGATAGTAGAGGATATTCTGGTTAGAGTCGGGGGTTTGATTGTGCCTGTTGATTTCGTAGTGCTTGAGATTGGGGATGTGCATGAGAATGGTAGAGACCACACTCTACTATTAGGAAGACCCTTTATGGCGACCACTAACACTTTGATTGATGTTAAACATGGAACTATTAAAATGACGGTGTTAGGGGAGTCGGTGTCTTTTTTCGGTGCATGAAAATTGTGCAATGCCTTCTACGAATTTCATAAGTGAATGTTCATATATAGATGCTATTAATGGCTTGGTTGAGAAGGTATTTATTCAGGAACAGGAGTATATGGAAGCTTTTGCTGGATCGGCCGACATGGAGGAATTAGCTAAGGAAGCTGAAGAATCAGCGCTGCCTGAAGAGTCAGCGCTGCCGCAGCCAGCTCTGCCGATTCCCGCGCTGCTACAGTCAACTCTGCCGAGCTCAGCACCCTTCAGCCATACCGAGCTGCCCTTTGATGAACAGATGGAAACCAAGAGGTCAGCGCTGGAACTAAAGGAACTCCCTGCCAATCTCAAATATGTATTTTTAGAAGCAGGTGAGAAGAAGCCAGTGATCATATCTTCCACGCTGACTTGGGAGCAAGAGGCAGCGTTGCTCAAGGTATTGAAGAGAAACAAGGCAGCTTTGGGATGGAGCCTGGCAGACATTCGTGGCATAAGTCCAGCCACATGCATGCACAAAATTAACCTAGAGGAGGGAGCAGCACCCAAGCGAGACGCTCAGCGACGATTGAATCCTATTCTGATGGATGTCGTGCGCAAGGAAATCCTTAAGTTGCTGGCCGAAGGGATCATCTACTCTGTCGCTGATAGTGAGTGGGTGAGTCCCGTGCATGTCGTGCCAAAGAAAGGAGGAATGACGGTTGTGCGCAATGACAAGATGGAGTTGGTACCGACGCGTCCTACGACGGGGTGGCGGATGTGTGTTGACTATAGGAAACTCAATGCCGTCACCAAGAAGGATCACTTTCCTCTCCCTTTTGTTGATCAAATGTTAGATCGTTTAGCTGGGCATGATTTTTATTGTTTTCTTGATGGTTTGTCAGGATATTACCAGATCGCGATCGCCCCGGAAGATCAACTCAAGACTGCCTTCACCACTCCTTTTGGAACGTTTGCATGGAAGAGGATGCCGTTCGGGTTGTGCAATGCACCCGGGACGTTTCAACGATGCATGATGTCCATATTCTCTGAAATGATTGGTAATTCGTGGAGGTTTTTATGGATGATTTTTCGATTTTTGGGCAGTCATTTCATGATTGTTTGACGAAGATTGATGTAGTGTTGCAAAGGTGCATTGAAAGTGGCTTAACCTTGAGTTGGGAAAAGAGTCATTTCATGGTTACACGTGGTATTGTCTTGGGTCATGTGGTGTCTAAGCATGGACTAGAGGTCGACAGAGCTAAAGTGGAGGTAATCCAAAAGTTACCACCCCCTATTGATGTTAAAGGAATTAGGAGTTTCTTAGGTCACGCCGGTTTTTACCGACGTTTCATTAAAGATTTCTCTAAAATTAGCCAACCTCTATGCAAACTGCTAGCTCACGACATTCCGTTTAATTTTGATGACTCTTGCATGAATGCCTTTGAAACATTAAAACTAAAATTGAGCTCTGCCCCGGTGGTGATTGCGCCTGATTGGTCATTGCCCTTTGAAATTATGTGTGATGCGTCTAACTCTGCTGTAGGAGCTGTGCTAGGTCAGCGTGTGGATAAGATGTTACGTGTAATTTACTATGCTAGTTTAACTCTGAAGAGTGCACAAGTAAATTACACCACTACTGAAAAAGAGATGCTTGCTGTGGTCTTTGCCTTAGATAAATTTCGTGCCTACATCATTGGGTCTAAGGTTATTGTTCATAGTGACCATGCTGCGCTGCGATATTTGATGACTAAACCTCAAGCTAAAGCTCGTCTGATCCGTTGGGTTTTACTGTTGCAAGAATTTGATGTAGAGATCAGGGATAGGAAAGGGAGCGAGAACCATGTAGCTGACCACCTTTCACGCTTGGATAATCATCGGATAGAGTCGAATCTTAATTGCATCCCTGAATCTTTTCCTTTTGAGCAAACATATGCATTAACCTTTGACAAGTGCAGCGCTGCAGAGTCCAGCTTTACCGAGCCCAGCTCCACCGAATGCAGCGCTGCCCAGCCCAACGCAGCTCAGTTCATCCCTGCGAGCCTTGCCGAAGTCAGCGTTGATAAGCTCAGCGCTGTCCAGCCCAGCACTGCCGAACTCAGCGCTGCTCAGTCCAGCCCTGCGAGCGCCGAGCCCTGGTATGCCGATATTGTCAATTACTTAGTTTGTGGTATTCTACGACCTGAGCTGACATCGCAGGAGAGAAAAAGATTTTTAGCTCAGTGCAAACACTACTATTGGGAGATTCCTCACCTCTTCAAGCTTGGAAAGGATGATGTCATTAGACGGTGTGTGCCGGCAGAGGAGCAACAACAAGTGTTGAAGATGTGCCATGAAGATCATTGTGGTGGACACTTTGGGGGGCAGAAAACAGCACATAAAATTCTTCAATCAGGTTTGTTTTGGCCTTCCATTTTCAAAGATGCACACATTTTCACTCTTGCATGCGATAGGTGCCAGAGAGTAGGAAATATCGGCCGCAGGAATGAGATGCCTCTCCAAAGCATATTAATTGTCGAAATTTTCGATGTGTGGGGCATTGATTTCATGGGGCCATTTCCTACTTCACATGGGTTTCAATATATTTTACTTGCTGTAGATTACGTGTCCAAGTGGGTTGAGGCTATTCCCACGCGAACATGTGATGCTAATGTGGTACTTAAGTTTGTGCAAGAGAACATTCTTTCTAGATTCGGATTTCCTAGAGCCATCATTAGCGATGGAGGCAAGCACTTCTGCAACAAGTTGTTTGCAAAGCTCATGAAGAAGAATGGAATCACGCACAAGGTAGCAACACCTTATCACCCGCAGACCTCTGGCCAAGCCGAGACGAGCAATCGGCAAATCAAGGGAATTTTGGAGAAAACAGTTCAACCCTCACGCAAGGACTGGTCCACAAAGTTGAATGATGCTCTTTGGGCGTACAGAACTGCCTTCAAGGGCGTGCTTGGGATGAGTCCGTACCGTCTCGTCTATGGCAAGGCCTGCCATCTGCCGGTGGAAATTGAGCATAAAGCTTATTGGGCGATCAAGGTTGCTAACTATGACTTGGACTCAGCTGTGAAGCAGCGCACGCTACAAATGGAGGAGCTAGATGAGCTACGCAATGAGGCGTATGAGAATGCGAGAATTTACAAGGACAAAGTGAAGCGACTCCACGATCGCCGCATTTGCCACAAGAAGCTTTGCCCTGGAATGAAGGTGCTCTTGTTCAATTCTCGACTTAAGTTATTTCCGGGAAAGCTGAAATCCAGATGGAGCGGTCCATTTTTACTCAAAGAGGTGTTCGAGCATGGTGCGGTAGAGCTGTTGAACGAGCACACAAAGGAGAGTTTCCGAGTGAATGGCCATCGAGTGAAGCCGTACTACGAGCACCAGAGCTCGCCTATGGAGGTGGAGTCTCAAGCTCTGCACAACCCTAGCTGAAGTTCAACTTTGAAGTCGGGCTGGAGACTTTAACTCTAGCGCTTAGTGGGAGGCAACCCACCTTTGGTTTGTTTTTAATTTTTATTTTTCTTTTGCTTTCTTTGTTTTCGTTGTTTGTTTTGAGTCTTTCCTCAGTTTTGGTTGCCATGTGGATACTTTGATGTTGGCGTTCATGTTTTGACTCCAGCGCTGCCAGCGCCTTAGCTCCAGCCCGCCCATTCGGTTGATTTATGCTGACCAATTCCATCGGCATTGATTTTTGCCACCCGCATAAATCAACCGAATTGGTCAGCGCTGCAAGAACTCCTCCGCCACCCGCCACCCTCACCCGTCAGCACCTATAATGGCACAGTTACCAAGCTAAGGTCAAGAATTGCCAATAATGGCTAAGGGAGAAAAGACGCCATAAAAGCCAACGCTGGCAAAAGAAAGGAAAATAGCTGAAAGAGTCAGCGTTGGCAAATAAAGGCAAGGCCGATTGAGTGAAGCAGTCAGCGTCGCAAATTTTGGGGGAAAGAGTATCTTTAAAAAAAAAAAAAAAAAAAAAAAGAGAAAAATTTATTAACTCCTCCGTCAACGGCCAACCACCCGCTGACCAGCCCGCCACGGAACGCCAGCGCTGCCAGCACCTCCGCCCAGCCACCCAACACCCGCACCCGCCCAGCGCTGCCAGCCACGCCCCCGCCAGCGCTGCCACCCGCCAGCGCTGCCACCGCCAGCCACGCCCCGCCGCCCACAACCCCAGGCCACGCCCCCGGCAGGCTTGCCACCCCGCCATCCACGCCCCGCCCCAGGCCCACACGCCCCAGCCACGCCCCCGGCCAGCGCTGCCACCCGCCAGCGCTGCCACCCCGCCCAGCCACGCAACCGTCCAACGCCACACACCCCGAACCGCCCAGCCCACCCGCCAAACCGCAGCCCGCCCCCGGCAGCGCTGCCACCCGCCAGCAGCTGCTACCCCGAACTGCCAGCCACCCCGCCCAGCCACGCAACCGTCAACGCCACCCCCGAAAAGCGCTGCCACCGCCAACCGCAGCCCACCCCGTCAGCGCTTGCCAGCACCGACACCCGCACCCGCCCAGCGCTGCCAGCCACCCCCGTCAGCGCACATGCCAGCCCCGCTCATCCGGCCCAGCCACGCCAGCGCTGCCAGCGCTGCCAGCCCGACCAGCCACACCAGCGATGACCAGCGCTGCCAGCCGCCAAGACCGCCCAGCCACGCCCCCCGCACAGCGCTGCCACCCCAGCCCAGCCACGCCCCGCTCCAGCCCACCCGCCAACCGCCAGCACCCCGCACCGCTCAGCCACACGCCACATGCCAGCGCTGCGAGCCCCGTCAACCGCACCCGTCAGCGCTGCCTCATGCCCAGCGCTGCCCAGCGCCTTGCTCTCGCGCACCATGCCTCATGCGAAGATTAGTCTTCTATGCTTGGTGCACAATGCCTTCCGCGCACCATGCCTCTCGCGCACCATGCCTCATGCGAAGATTAGTCTTCTATGCCAGCGCCTTCGCTCTCCAAATTCAACAAGGCAGAACGTCAGCGCTGCTACATGAAAGCGCTGCCAGCACCTTCACTCTCCATATTCAGCGCGGCATAAAGCCAGCACTGCCAAATGCAAGTACCTTCACTCCCAAAGATTCGGCCCTGCTGCGCCCAACACCCGTCAGCGCTGAACTGCCCTAGCGTGGGGAACTCGTTAGGCGACTTGATTTCAAATTTGGCGATGGCGTTGAAAGGCGGGGCCGACGACACGAAGGTGGCGATATCTAGCTGCTACGTGGAGCCGCTCTTCAACACACTGAGTCAGCGCTGCCTTTCTAGTCTGCAGCTATCAATGCTGCTACTCTCCACACTTGCAACAGACCGCAAAGCCCTTTCTTAACCGCCTCTCACGATGCTTCAGTTTTTCAATGCCGATAATCAGGGACGTTTTCTAAACTATTCGTATTTCTTTTATTCCCTGAGGACATGGCATGCTTTAAGTGTGGGGGTGTTTTCTTGTGCTTATATTTAAAAAAAATAAATAATAATAAAAAAAAAAAATTGGCGAGATTAGTCTTCTATGCTTAGTTTTTGGTCTTTGTCTCATGCGAATTTTTATGAATTTGTGGAAGAGAAGATGGTTTTCGATGTGCATTTAGGGTTTGTGAATGAATGGTGGTTATTCTTGTTTTATTTTTAATATGCGTCTCTTGATTATGCAAAGAATTATGAGTTTTGTTGCAACATAATTGTAAGTTAGTAAAACGTGATTTGTCCGGTAGATACTAGAAGGAGTATTGTCAGTGTGATTACCTACGATTGTATCTTATCTGTGAAATGTGAAAAATGTTGGACGAATTGCCAACTCTGAAAATTCCAGCTCTGAAACATCTGGCCTGTTCTGAAAACGTGACAGCTCTGAGTCTCTGCTCCTCTAGACTAAATCTATGAGCATGGGAAACCACGTGAAAAGACTTTGGATTACATCCAAATGGTTTTATTTCATGAATTATGGCTCAACTTTTGAAAATCTTTAGCACAAAAAGTGTGAAAAATGGAGATATTGATTATAAAAGTGATCACATTAGGGAATTCACTTCTAGCGGAGAATCGGGTCTGATCGAATTACTTGCATTACTCTTTTGTTGCGTCTTAAACTTTGAGTTACTTGCATGATCAAGAGATGTGTGTTGTTGATAAAATTTTGAATTGACTTTGTGAATGTTTGGATGAAAATTTGTATTGTTGAAATCAATCTCTTCCTAGGATTCATATGGATTTTGCTTGAGGACAAGCAAAAGGCTAAGTGTGGGGGGGTTGATTTATGCTTAATTGTTCTAATTTTAGGGGTTTGCATGTGCATATTTTAAATTAAATCTTCTGGAAATTGGTGCGTTTTATGGTTTGTTTGATGCTTTGCAGGAGATTTAGGTTTATAGATGGAAGAATGCAATTT
This sequence comes from Salvia miltiorrhiza, assembly GCF_028751815.1. Lineage (NCBI taxonomy): Eukaryota > Viridiplantae > Streptophyta > Magnoliopsida > Lamiales > Lamiaceae > Salvia > Salvia miltiorrhiza. Next base: position 66,200,774 of record NC_080388.1, on the reverse strand, counting down.
TGGAGATTTTTGGGTTAAAAATGGTGTTTTTAGCAGACATCGACATAGCAGAGCTAAGTGCCAGAGTCAACTGCCAGCGCTGACCATTTTCAGCTCAGCTCATAACTGCCAGCGCTGACCATTTTCAACTCAGCTCATAACTGCCAGCGCTGACCATTTTCAACTCAACTCATAACTGCCAGCGCTGACCATTTTCAGCTCCACCCATTCTTGCCAGCGCTGACCATTTTCAACTCATCTCATAACTGTCAGCGCTGACCATTTTCAACTCAACTCATAACTGCCAGCGCTGACCATTTTTAGCTCCACCCATTCTTGCCAGCGCTGGCCATTTTCAATTCAGCTCATAACTGCCAGCGCTGACCATTTTCAGCTCCGCCCATAAATGCCAGCGCTGACCATTTCCAGCTCCACCTATTTCGCCAACGCTGACTACCTTTCCCAAGCATAATCATCAGAGTTCACTTTCCAGAGCTATGTTTATTCTTTCCAGCTTCGCATATTCTTGCCAGCACCATTACTTTCCAACTATGTTTATTCTTGCCAGCACCGATTACTTTCTAGCTATGCTTATTCTCACCAGAGCTAGGTCTATAAATAGGGTTTCATTTCTATTGTAAAATCATCTATCTTTTGCTATAGTTTTAGACTCCATCTTTGAGATCTCTTGGCATCCGAAATTTAGAATTTATTGCTTTCATAGTTCTTTTTCATAGTATTGAAAATTCATTGTTTTTAGTTAGTTTTCGATTAAGTTAAGTTTTTAGTTATTTATTGGATTGTGATTGCGTGACACAATTACACGTTCAAGACATTTACGGTATTTCGTATTTCAATTCAATTTATTTTCGTTTAATCATGTTTATGTTTTTAGTTCATGTTTATGCTTTCTTTTTAATTATGCAATTTAAATTATGCACTTTAGTTTCATGCCTAGATTAGTTTTATTTTTAATTTACAAGTACTTAATTTCTTAAGTTAGATTTTATTTAAGTTGTTTTAATTCTGCCTAGGGTTAATAATTTAATTCGCCTAGTAATTTTACAATTTGGTTTTAATTCAGTTTTAAGTTTCAGTTCTAGATTAATAATCAAACTCTTTACTGCTTTCTTTTATTACTTTTTCCACGATACTACTAGAAGCCCTTTAAGACTTTCCTTGAGAGATGACACTGGGTCAACTTATCATCACTAGAATGTCCTTGTTATATTGCAAGTCAAACTAGAGGTGTTCTAGGTTGAGTCACTAAGATCCCGTTGAACAACATCCTCGATCGACTTCTACCCAGAGCTTCATATATCCAATTATTAACATAAGCAAGATGAATAGCCCCAAGAATTTGTGTTGGAACGCCACCCTCCACATGAAAATTACCCTTAGCTTTCACCAATAGATTTTTTCGGGATCACCAATCGATGAACCATCAGTACATTAATTTTAATCCATGCAAGAGGTGGAGAAAAATGACATTGATTTTTCTAAGAATCACATAGTTCGTCCATACATTATGCATGGCTCCAGAATCATCACAATGTTCCAATTCACACAACGCAACTTTAGTAAATGCAAATATGATTATTACGACCATTATCTGAGGGTTGTAAGTTTTACTCATGAATTTATTGAAAGTCTTCTTGATATCGATCTTGAATTCCATATTGCTACCCTTAGTCGTATCTGTTACAAACGGGATGCACGATCGAGGAACTTTACAACTAAAAAAAAAACGAAACGATCGAAACTAGAAAACTGAACTAAGAAAATAAACAGATTAGAAGCAACAAGGAAGCTTGAGCGAAAATTACAGAGAAACAAAAACAAACGTGAAGAAACGTCGAGTCGAGGTGAAACTCTTCCCGCAAGAGATTATCGCCCCGGTAGTGCTCACGGTGTTGGCGAATCTTCCCCAAAGGTAAAACGACGACGTCTCGTTGGATGTAGCACCACAATCCGGCGAGCTCCGGCGAACGTAATGGAATCGAGAACTGCAATGAGAGTGAGTGTTAGAAAATGCAGATTTTCTGCGCGAGGCCAAGGCCTTCATCCAAGCCCACTAGCAAGCCCACAAGTTATTAGCTCCATGAGCATTGCTATTCTTATACAAGAGTATTCTTCCCTTGTTTTCCAATGTGGGACAACAACACATTACAAGTGTTATTTCCCTTCTCAACACCCAAACTTTGATATACAATATCTCACTCACCGGAAATCGGTTTTGAGACTTCAAGTATACCACGTTCATCTACTCACGTAGATTAACATCCAATAATTATTTCAATTAAATAATGAATATTTAATTAAATAATTAAATTCAGATATGGTCCAAAACCATATTTCCAACAGTATCATGCAATTAACCTCTTTCCAACCAAACATAATACAGTCGTGTATCAGTCTCCCACTGATGGAATGTCTCAGAGGCCATTAAATTCAAGCAAGTAGCTAATAATTTGGAGATGATCTTCAAGACAAAATTAGAGAAAGTAATAGGATGAAAATCAGTCACCGAATCTTTTTCAGGGGATGGAGCCTCATCTAATATATTGTCCTTTCAAGAATGTATTAGGGTTCAAATAATTTTTTTTTTTGGAGAGATTAGATGGATGGTCCAAGAAAATGGGGGAGATCGCCCAATAATTATTTAATTATATGTAGTGAGTAGGGCTGTCAATCGATTCGGGTTCAGTTACCTGTATCCGAATTTTAGATTACCCGAACCCAAAAATTGTCATATTTCACTAACCGTTCTCGAACCATTTTAGATGTTCGGTTACCCAATAACCGCTTCGATTCGGTTATTTGGGTATCTGAAATATACATTTAAAAAATTAAAATTCAAATAATTTGCTAGATACGAAAATTGCCATATTTCACTAACCGTTCTCGAACCATTTTAGGTGTTCGGTTACCCAATAACCGCTTCGATTCGGTTATTTGAGTATCTGAAATACACATTTAAAAAATTAAAATTCAAATATTTTGCTAGATAAAGGATTTGAACCATAGTCTCTAAAAAATACACAAAGCAATTTATCTACTAAACTAAAGCTCATTCTTATACTTTAAATATATCATAATTTTATTTTACCTAAGAATCGATTTTTTTTAAAAGAAAGACAAATTAATGAATTAATAATTAAAATGTATATAATATATATATTAAATAATTTATTACATAATGTTCGGTTATTTCGGTTAACCCGTTTCAGTTATCGGGTTAATCGATACCCGAAATTTTTCTAAAAATGATACCCGAAATCGAATCGATAACCAAAAAATTCAGTTATTGGATAACCAAACTCAAGAATTTCGGTTCGGTTAACGGATTATCCAAAACCCAATAACCAATTAGACAAGCCTAGTAGTGAGAATCTTAAGCTAGTCCAATCTTGATATGTATAAGACTTGATTAGGTTTAAAAGATATACTGTATATTTTATTGTTCAAATTGAATTATTTATTTGACTCTCCATATCTGTAGAGTTTGGAAATGGGGACCATGTCAAATTTTGGGACCTAACTAGATATATAGCACAAGATGAACATGTCAAATTTTGTCCCAAAGAAAATGATCGATGTTTTAATAGAATAGTAACAATTAAAGAAAATCTTAATTTTTGTATTTTTCTAGTTATATTGGAGTATATAAGGATGTAATTTTCTCGAAAACAATTAAAAGTCTTCAATAAAATCCATAAACTTGGACCGCCTTTAATATTTTAAATCAACTTGTCGTCTTAAATTATGTGTTGTTCAAGACTGTCTTTGTACTTAATATATACACTATTCATTCTTTTTCTTTCTAAATTTCTAGTTGAGATTTATTTTATTATTAAAATACTAAAATTGTGGTAGATGTGGATGGAGTGTATACCTATTTTTCTTGTTTCTTGCAACATTCCTTTGGCAATTAGGGTGATTCACTAGAAAATTCATTCTTGTCAAAGTTCTATTGGTTCAAGTACCTTTCAAGCCCATGTCCCTACATTTTATTTTATTTTATTTTCTATAAATTGACTTGCCCAAAAAATTTTGAATGCAATGTGTAGCATGCCTAAAGTCACAGGCCAATACCATTGAGCCACCTAAAAAGTTTATCCACACCCTACCCATCCACACCACACTACCTCTTCCAAGAAAATAATTTGGTCGTCCGTTACGTGAGACACATGTAATATAAAATATAAAAATCATACACGATAATATTACATAAAAATAAAACAAAATAACTAGGATTAATTGAGAGTTATTATATATAGTATCCGGTTTTTGATGATAGTATGTCGAATAATAAACTACATTCGATTTTAGATATATGCGGAATGTGATATATCTAATTAAAGCAAGTCAAATATGGTTTGTGATTAATCTTTCATTTACAAGAATCTCTATAAATGAATATTCAAAATCGAAGAGAATTCAATACATGTATACAATTAATACTTCTATTGATTAATAATTTTTATCTCATGCTAAAGTTTTTATAAAGGTACATCATGCACCCATCTTCTTTTTTATTTCTTTTCTGAAATCTTTATCTAAATTAATCGTATTTTATGTTTGTGTGCGTGTGTGTCCCTTTTCTACAAGTTGTTATTTGTTTTTGCCCAAACCATGAACTTTCTACTCAAGGTCATGCTTCGTTGAAAGTCGGTTATATTTTACTCAAATGATGAATACGCAAGATTTTTATGTCATCTTCGATATTTCACTCCATGACTTTAATTAGACTTTTATTGCTTATAAAATAAGTAATACTATCAATCAAATTTTAGCTTTTGTACATGGGGTAGTATAATTCATGAAGTGGATAATTTCATGATAGATACATTATTAATTTGAATATTGTCAAACAAATTTAAATTGATAATTTTGGCTTCCCTTTAATAACTTAAAGATGTGCAAAAAATTGCACAAAATAACAAAATATGTATATAATTTGTTCTATTTAATTTTTATCATATTATGAGTTAGTGGTGCAAAATATTCAAATGAGAATGAAAATCAATAGTTATTCATAACTCAATTTTAATAAATTTTAGTCAATTTATGATAAAAAGATGAAATTACTTTTACTCTTCAACTTTACATTACAATTTTCTCTCTTATCTCTCAATGTTAGGCTCGCTTTCTCTTTATTTTCTTTTTCTATCTCTTACCGTCTTATCTTTAAATCTCCAACTCTCTCTTCCAATCTCAACTTTCTTTATTTTTTTTTCACTAGCGGGCATAATTGATTTTCTTTGATCGCGACGTTCATATTACCAAATAATGTTTATTTTGCTAAAAATTCTCTTTTGCTTATTTACTTTTCGGTCATTTTTTTCATATATTTTCTTTACAGACTTTGGTGATTCACCTCCTTCTTTGATTAAAAATTCCGAATATACTTTTTCAATCATATTTGGTGCTTAATCAGTCGACTTTTTGTAATTTTAATCATAAAAAACTTATTTTTCAAATCTAATTGTGATATTCCATTCAGTTGTAATTTGAATTTAAATATATGATACACCTTAGCACGAAAGAGGATTTTTTATATCAGGCATGCCACGACACTGTATGCATGATTCATACCAAGTGTTGCACATCAGTTATTGGGACAAATGGTATAAATTGGTCCATTCGTACCAACAGATTGTGTGCTAGTTCATTATACGAATATGTCCTTTTATACCATTTGTTCCAAGTATTGTGCTCTACATCTTGACACGAATGGTACGAAAAACTCATTTGTACTAGTTGTTACGTCAAAAGAATGTAGTCTTGTAGTTTGTTCCAATAAATTCAACTCCAATTTATGAACAAAATTTGAATCAAATGAACAAAATAACATGAAATCTCACATATATAAACCAAATCTAACTAAATGCTTGAACTAAATCTTTATTTTCTTTGTAGATCTTGAACTAGATCTCATAGATCTAGGTTAGACATGTAAATTTACAATAGAAATGATGGAAGTGGCGACGAAGTTCACCGAATTCTGGAGAGGTAGACGGTATTTTCACCGATTTATATGTTAGTCATATCAGTGGCAGTGAATCAGAGAAGAGGATGACTTGGCGCAAGTGATGGCGGGGACATCGCTGAATTTTCAAAGGACAACGACAGCATTCGATGAGCATTAAGAAAGGACCGAGAGAGATGTGAAAGTAGAAAGAGAGAAATGAGAATTGAGTTGCAAAATATAAATTTAAATTTGAAATATGTATAAGGGCATTTTGTCCAATAAAATAAAAAATAACTAAAATTTATTGAAATTATATTTGTAAGCAATTATATTAAGTATTATTATTAATATAGGCTAATACAAAAATCACCTCAAGATATATTATATGAGGATGCTATTATAAACAAAATATAGTGAAGTCAATTTTGTGGGTTGCCTCCCAATTACTCCCTCCATTTTATTAGAATAGACTCGTTTTTAATTTTAGAATGTCCCACTAGAATAAACTCGTTAAGTGAAAAATATATATTTAAAATATTTAATTGGTGTGGATCACCCACTTTTTTTTCACAAAAAAATTTCTTAATCTCTGTATTCAAAAGAATTGAACTTATTCTAATGGGACAAAGAGAGTATCATTTTTCATGCTCTAAGTGTCAATTGCAATCTTTGTACTCCCTCAATCTCATGAAGCTTGAGTAAAATATATATAAAATTTTTGGATTGTTCTATGAAGCTTGAATATTTTTTTTATATGATAATTTTTTTTTCCTTCACCTATCACATTTAACATACAAAATATCAACTCTTTAAAATTTGTATACAAAAAAAAAAGTGTTCAAAGCTTCGTGTGAGGAAAGGAGTATTTACTAAAAAGATCCAAATAAATAAAACTAACTAAAAATGAATTATTATTGGGTTTATTTGAAAGAGTATTTATATAGAGTAACTTTATGAGATGGTTTACCTTCCGGTGACAAGCAAGGACACGTGGTGTTCTTGAAGTCTGTATCATGAAAAGTCCATGACTCCTTTTTCTATATTCTATGCACTAATTATTTCTTTTTTCTTTTGGTTTTTAGCCTAATTTCTTTTGTTCTTTCTTTACACAAGCATTGATTGGAGTTAGATAATTGCATCTACACGTGTCCTATGAAGATGTAACGCAAAAAAATAAAAAATTGATCAAAAGATGTAACGCAATTAGTAAATGCTTTTCCACAGCTGCTCCCTCTCTCTCTCCTCTCTTTCTCTCTCTTACCAGCTCAAAAATGAAGGAAAATTGAAAAATCAGCTGCGGAGCGTTATTGCTGAGCATGCTTTCAGCCCTTTTGAGTTATTGATTTGTTTGTGCTGTTTCAATTCAAAATTTGTAAGTAAGAGTCCTTCAACTCAAATCTTGAATCCATTTTTGGGGGAAAAAATTGAATCTTTGCTGCGGCTGCATCAATCCCATTTGTAGTTTTTGCTGTATAATTTGTTGGGATTTGGAATTTGTTGTTGCGGAATGAATCTTTGATTGAGGGAAAAGTGAAATATCAATAAAGAAAAATGCATATTTTCAAGAGGCTGAGAGGGGTTGCCTTAGATCCATGAAATCCATATCTCCATGTGTCAAAAAAGTTGGCATCTTTTGAGGGTTTGCTTGTGAATCTTGTGGGGGGTCGGTTTTCCTTTTTCCTAGGTTTGTTTTCATGACTTCCCCTTCTTGCAGTTATGGATAAGGGTTTAAATTTTTTGTCCTTTTCTTGATTCTCGTGAGTATATAAGGGTTGGTGTTTGCAGATTGGGATCTTGGCTTTTAAGGTTGTTGTTTTTGAGTTTTCTTGATTCCAATCCTTAAAATTTCTCTTTGTGGAAGTATGTTTAATGCATCCTTTGTTTGACTCCTAGATCCCTATTTACCTCTTTCAGTTGTGTTGGAAAGTAGTTAGTTTCGATCTCGTTCCTTTTTTGTTTACTTCTTCACGCAATTGCTCCTCCTTTTTTGTTTGGGTAGTGATCCAATTGATGAACTTTTGATTCCTCTCTTAAGGTCAGTTTGTTACCTGAAAAGATCGATTTCGAGCATCTGCATAGGTTTATAGAGCCTTTTCTTTATCTATAAATCGGTTTGGGATTGCAATGATGGAAGAGATATCTCCTGCAGCAGTCGCAGTTCCATTTAGTCTAGGCAATCCCGTGTGTGAGAATCCCGCGATTTCAAACCATATGGAGATTGCTCGACTCAAATTAGTGACGGAGACAGCATCGTTGCTGTCTGATCCAGCATTTGGCTGGGATGCTGGTTTTAGTTGTGTGAAAACTGAAACCAGTGAGGTGGATAGCATGCTAGACTCGACACTCGTTAGTGAGAATAGTCAGTCGGGCGGTAGTAATGTTCATGATAGTGAAGAGGATGAACTTATCTTGTTCGGGGAGGGCACTAACTTGATAGGTAGTGTAGAGTTGCTACCCCTAGATCCCACCTCAAATATAGCTGTGCCACTTGTTGCTGCTTCTGAAACGAGCGTGCCAATTGCTGTTGAGATTGAGGGTGTGGAGAATGGACAGCTTGTTGCAAAGGTGATCAGTGTGGAGGAGAAAGGCATACCAACGGGAGAATGTTCGAGTGGACCTGCAATTAGAGAATCTGTAGTTTCTGTTAAACTGCCCTGTGAGAGAACCCCCGGGAAAGGTGGTGTTAAGAGTGTCTTTGAGCTGGACTGTGTGCCGCTCTGGGGTTCAGTGTCGATATGTGGACACAGGCCCGAGATGGAAGATGCTCTTATGGTTGCACCACATTTCATGAAAATTCCGGTGAAGTTATTTATTGGTGACCATGGAAGCGATGGAATAAGTCAGACTTTGAATCAACTGACTTCTCATTTTTTTGCGGTTTATGATGGTCATGGTGGATCTCAGGTGCGTGTCTCTATTTATTGATAATTTGTTTCTCATCTACGAGTAATGTTTACTTGGAGCATAAACTGTGATTATTTGTTATCAACATGAAGATTTGTGTTTTCATAATGGATCTATGGTGTGAAAATATGTAGTTAGCTCATTACTATTAGAACTCGATTTTGTAGGTTGCGAATTATTGTCGTGATCGTATTCATTGGGCTTTGGTGGAGGAATTGAACGAATGTAAAGTGGTGGAAGGGAGCACTAGGGACACTAGGCAGGTGCAGTGGGAGAAGATTTTCACCGATTGCTTCCTAAAAGTCGATGATGAAGTTGGGGGCAAGTCAATAGAGGGCAACCCTCAAGGAGATATGGAAGAGGATTGCATTGTCGAACCTCTTGCCCCAGAAACCGTTGGATCTACTGCTGTCGTTGCAGTTTTGTCATCCTCCCATATTATAGTTGCGAATTGTGGAGATTCGAGGGCTGTACTCTATCGTGGTAAAGAAGCAATCCCGTTATCAGTTGATCACAAAGTAAGCTTGCATCTTATTGATATTGCTCCATTGCTCGTTCTTGAAGTCCGTTGGCAATGCATTCTCATTTTTCCTTTTAATTTATCTGTCAGCCAAGTCGGGAGGATGAATATGCTAGGATTGAGGCATCCGGAGGCAAGGTCATATCGTGGAACGGCCACCGCGTTTTTGGTGTTCTTGCAATGTCAAGGTCTATCGGTACGTCTATCTTATTCCAAGATAATTGTTCGTTGTGCTTTTTATGGAACTATTCTTGCTTGTATGATGCAATTTTTGGTTAAGATCCTTTCTTCCACAATTGATATCTCAATCCGTGTTTGACAACTCTTATAAATAATTGAAAAATAAACCTTATTTCAAGAATGTATATTCATTATTTCTAAACATGGATTGAGGCTCTAATTGTGAATCAGAGGATCTCGACTCTAGAAGACGTGATGTAGCACAAATATCTTTGTTTCTACCTCACGGGGGCTTGGTTCAAACGACGTTGTTAGGTCATATACTAAATTGTGACACGGCCTTTGTTTTCTTGAATCTGTTTCTCGCTGCATTATTCATATCGTTATGCAACTGAACCTTCACTTGCTCCAACGTGTTTCTCAGGCGACAGATACTTGAAGCCATGGATCATACCTGAGCCGGAGGTAATGTTCGTCCCTCGCAGCAGAGAAGACGACTGTCTCATCCTGGCCAGCGACGGGTTGTGGGATGTGATGTCGAACGAGGAAGTGTGTGAAGTGGCGAAGAAACGCATTCTGATCTGGCACAAGAAGAACGGGACAGACCCGCTGGCAGATCGAGGCCAAGGCGTCGACCCGGCCGCACAATCCGCGGCAGATTACCTCTGCCACCTGGCCCTGCAGGCGGGGAGCAAAGATAACATCTCTGTAATTGTGATAGACTTGAAGTCTAAGAGGAAGATCAAGACCAAATCTTGATCTTCCATTTTCACTGTTGCTTACTGTAGTTTTTACACAGCGTAATATTTTCTCATTTTTACATAATCAGTCCATATGTTCTTTTTTTTCTTCATGGGCTTGAAAAGTGTGTATGAGAATGGTTTTTTAGTATGTAATATAGAAAAAGAGGGGAGATTACTTAATTTAGGAACATTTTTGGGATTGTGCAGTGTTACGACGGCGATGAACGAAAGTATGATACATGCTATATTGGGGAAATAAATGTCACATAAATAAGTGAATCATATATCGCGAACACAAAGACAAAATCAGAGTGAATAAATGCCACATAAGGTGAAATATGAAAGATTTGTTAGCTACTATTTTCAAAATTGATGAAATTATGGTCTACCTCTGATTTTATCAAGCATTTACTCACTAGATAATCAGAAAAATCTATTACTTGAATAACTTCTGAATGCTAGTACTTGAAATGAATTTTCATTATAGGGCAACAAAAATATATAGCATCACAGTTTCACTTCAGCAAAGAATTTTTGTAACAGAACAACATGGGCTTTATATCTCAATAAGGGAAGCAGGTCAAAATTGCAAGCTGGTTATCAAAGAGAGAAATTTTCCAGATGAACACACTCAACAAGAATGGCTTTCTGTCTATTGTGATGAGAGACCTACTTTCGCCTTTTCCTCTTCTTGTTTGTCTGGAATTCCAGTGGGACGGGGAGGATCGCGACCAGAGACATGTTTTCACGCACAAACTTGCAGCCTAAGAACTCGTAGTGAGTTCTCAGCATCAGAGTGTTCATTCGGAGATCCTTGGCGATGTCTGAAGGGTCTGAGCGAAAATCGTCAGCAAAGAGGGAGAGCACCAGAACGTAGCTTATCAGAAGATCAAGTTTATCTTGGGGAATCCGTTTATCCTTATTGGAACCAAACATGGTGGAGAACTTCTGGGATAAGATGCTAGGCAGTTTGTGATGCTTTGCAGACGACACACCATCCATAGAGTGTCTGTCCTTGAAATGGATGAGATGAGTGATGTATGACAAGATGCCGGCCATCCTTCTTCTATTCGACTCATCCTACAAAATTCAGAGGCAGAAACCATAACAATATAGCTCAGGACTCCACGTAATGCACTCCACTAGGAAAAGTTGAGAAACCTTATAAGCTCGAGAGAAGGATTGTGATAATCTCATTTAACTCAACAGGGCCAGCAGTCAATTGCTTGATATCTTAACCAACAGAAAGGAATCAGCAAAACTGTATAATTTGTATCACAAAATTGGTTTAACTAATTGGGATAGTCCGTAGTTTTGAGCAGGAAAAGAAATCAGAAAAGATATTTCCAATTATTAAAATTAACAAACTTATTCATTAAGTATAACACAAAAGAACAAGCTGTATTCACGACTCACGAGGAACAAATCACGAAACCAAATGTATTTATCTAAATATCACAGTTTCATAGAAACCAAGTCGGGGCTTAATTTTTTAAATTTCAGATTTTTCCATACAATTGACATTTTGTTCAAGTTTACCAGCAGTTTTTTAGCAAATTAATGAAAACTTGAAATTTTAAAGTGATATGCAACACACCAAACAATGAAATTTGGGAACTTGAATCATCTTATGAATTCTCACCTTGGTTTTTTGCAGTGTATGAACTCGATTGAGAACAAAACTTGGGTAAACATCAGGGGCCAATTCTGATCCAGCATGCACCTTTTCGAAAATGTCTTGAAGGTAATCCCACTCCCCATTTAGAATGATCCTGTCGAGTGGATAGGCCATCTCTGCCTCATTGGCTTCCAAATTATGTGGAGGGATATTGCGAGCATTAGCAGTTGAAGCCATTGCTTCAAGTGCCTCCATTTTCACCTTGATCCCCTCCAATTTATGTCCCACACCTTCTTGCGCTCCCGGATCTTCTGTCTGACGTAAGGCTTCACGTTTCTCATCCTGAAAGTAAAGGAGTACTACTGATAAGTAGTGAAACAAAAATAGGAAAAAATTACTTAATCCAAGACTGCACCCCTTTTTCACTTTGTTGTGATTCATTATCTTTAAAAAAAAGGATCCGGCCCTGCATAGCATATTCTAAAAGCTTTTCCCCATGTTTGGAAAGCAGAATGCGTAAAAACTGTATTAGGTTGACACAGATTTATAACTGAGAGGCCAAATAATCGAACTCAGCATACCTTTCTGATATCTTTCTTAGTTGAATAAATGGGTGGGACATTCCTGAAGTTCTTCTCCTCATTGGTATCAACTTCCTTATCGGCATCTGGCGTTTCAATTTCAGGCTGCTCCAGCCCAGCAACTTTCGGTTCCAACCTGAATATCTACAGTCATTTCAACATATTAATTCCAGAAACAAATATTCAAAAGATACCCTCTGAGATCGATCGAGGAGTATCTGTATCTCCCTTAGGTAGTTATCACTTATTATCAGCTAAACACAAAATCAGAAAAATCAAGAAAAGTTAATCTTTCACCTAAAACACACACGCATGCAGAAAAAACACCAAATTGGAATGAGAAATTCTAATAACAAAAGCAACCACAAAAACTGGGTTCATTTCAGTCTTCCACCTAAAACCTTAGCAACCAAACACAAACACAATACCTTATTAGCAGCAATAGGAACCAACTTCAGCACTCCAGTATCCTTATCCAACACCCCAAGAGCATAATTACAGAGCTGCGGCGTCCTCGCCTCGCCGGAATAGTTCGTTCCTACAAAATTAACGGCGGACCCGCCCACTCCCACCACAACCTCCATTCTAGGGTTTTTGGGGTTTCGAGAGTTTGGATTCTTGTAGACCTTCACGCTACAGTTAGCTCCGGCTTTCGAGTCCGATTCTTCCGAATTCTTCAACGGGTCAAATCCGGACGGAAAATATCCGATTATTGGTGAGGTTTTCCTCTCTAGGTTTTCGCTAATTGCCTTGATTTTGACATCTAGAGTTTCCAGTTGCTTCTCCATTCTCGCATTTGCGCTCTCCTCTTCTCCTTCCAATGATATATTCTTCTTCTCTTTTGATTTCCCCATAATTCCGTGGTTGGAGGGGTTTTCAGGGCTTCTGTATTAAAACCCTATTTCAAAAATATAAAAGGGTATTTTCAATTTGACCCCCTTAAGTTCATGGAAATTTAACTGTGGCACTCAACTTTTGTATAATTGTATTTATGTATCCTCAACGGGCCACTGAGGGATTACGGGCCGGCTTGAAAATTTTCGAACCTATAGTCAAGTAATACTTGTAAATGACTTAATAAATCATGAGTTCTTAGACAATTAGCTCCTACTTTTATATTGACACCCAAAGAAAGTGAAATTAAATAAGATGAATGCACCAGAAGTAGAGATGGCAATGGACATTGGACTCGGCCCACATCTATGGATTTAAATTCGTTTTTTAGGGTTTAGATCTCAAAATTTTGAATCCAATAAATTTGAACCGAATGTGAATCTCAATTTATAAAATGGATCTGGATCTTGAAATTTTAGATTTGGATTCGCCGCAAATCCGACCCGTGGACCCGTTTTTTTAATATATATTATTTATATTTTATATTTACTTTTCTAATAATATAAAACATAAATATAAGTATTAAAAAAATTAATACACAATAATAATACCTTAAACATCAATACACAATACTAATACTTTACACAATATAAATGTATAAAACATAAATCTATATAATATATAAAAGAGGAGTTTCTTCCCTCCATTTTTTCCTCTTTTTTTCTCTCTCTTCATCCACTAATTTTTCTACTATTCTTAAAAAAAATTATTTTCTAAACATTGTCAAATTTGATTCATGAAAAAACATTCAATATGTATCTTAAATTTAATATAGTATAAAAACCATCAAAAATAAATATTTAAGATGAATAAGTTATGAAAAATTTAAAATTTAAATATTGTATTTTTTGTCTTCATTTAAAATTTACAACTTTTTATTTATGTTTGTGTATGAAAATATTTATATGGAGTATTTATTATGACGCATAATACTTTATAATAATAACACCTAACTCTAATTTTTGTTATCAAATACTAATTTTTAAATTTATTTAATAACTATAATTATCATTATACTTTATATAAGTTGAAATTTACATTTTCAAATTCAGGATTTTACTGAGTAATTGATGTGAATTATTTTATTTTATTTTTACTTTTGTTTATATTTAGTTTTGTTTAGTATTTATATTTATTTATTTAAATATATCGTCTAATTTCGATGTTCGTCATGCATCACATGAAGGAGAGTACTAGTAAATATTTAAAATCAATACAGTAGTAGACTCGCGGATCTGACGGATATGGATTTGGATCACAAATTTTTGGACCCGTCGAATTTGGGGCGGATTTGGATTTGATATTTATAAGATCCGATCCAGATTTGACCCATTGTCATCCGACTCATCCCTAACCGGAAGATTTAATATTTGAGAATTGAGATTGTTTATATGAATTAATTATTCTCTTACCAATCTTTTTTTAGATAATTATTACGATTATGTTTTAGCATTATAGATGCATATATGCACTAAAGTTACGATTAAACGCAATTAAATATTAGACGAGATTTTGTTTGTAATTGATAGTTGAGAAACAATTTATTCTATATATATATTGTAAATAAAAGCTATCCAAAATAGCGATTAATATAGTAGCATGGATGGTATTGTGTGTGTGTCTAGCAATGAGATGGATGAGGTAGCTTGCACTTATCAGGAAGCTGCAGGGCAAGATTAAGGTCTATTCCAAGGGATGGCAGCAGCTTGGAGTTCTTGTAGGAGCAGAGGCACCTGAAATCAGCATGAGACAGGGCGGAGCAGCACTTTGCCGACGGCGGCGGCGGCCGAGGCGGAGTCACCGACGGCTTGCACGCCATCAGATCCTCCCCCGACATGTTGCATATGTTCTGACCACACGTTACGTCTATATTTATCATCACCCATACCAACATTGCTATAGCTATACCAATCTTGCTTTCATACCTACGTATATGCATTTTCTTTTTCTTGGTTTGAGTCAGGTATTGTTAGTGATGCTTATATATAGGGATTCATGGCCGCCCTATTAGACTTGTGCAATGATTTAAAACAAGATAATTCTTTGTTTTGTTTTGTTTTAATCTATATTGTTTTTTAGGTTGGTTTAGTTTATTTTTTCTAAAGCAAATTGTAGAATGAGATGACGTCGATTTTGTCTTGAAAAGACTATTTTGCTGTGTCAACTTCACCTCCAAGTCTCATGTGTCTAAATAACAAATATGCTTCTCATATCATTTCATGTATATATGTGAAGTATAAAAACAATACGAAAATAAGAGATGATGGGAATTACAAATTGTTCTTGAGAAAGAAAAACAAAAGCAAAACGAAAAAGTAATTTGTTTTTAAAAGCAACATAAAAATTTGTATACGGTCTCATTAAAATTCATGGAACAGAAGATAAAACTATTACATGGACTCGGAATTAGGACTTGGATTCAATGCGAAGTAGGAAGGACAATTTGTAGTAAAAATAATCATATAGTTTTGTAATAAATCAAATTTGATTTAAATGAAGAAATGTAATTGATTGATGTGTAGGTATATGTCCCTATCTTTGTCGACGAGTGCCAAAGACTTGAAGTCTTTGATGGAGATTCTTGAACCATCAATGACCACACACTCCAATCAAATCCTACTATGTATTATATTAGGAAGTCAAATTTGAGTCGTTCATGCTAACGAATCGGAATATACTTTTTTCTACTCAATTTAAATAACTCGACTAATCATATGTATGATTTGTAGAGTAGTGTATAAGACTGATGAGTGTAGTATGTGTGTGAGGGAGGGAGAGGGAGAGATCTCAAGTGTATACGTTCATGCAGAGGAAGTTATAGGTACAAATAAAATCATATACATTTTATCTTATTTTCAGTGCAAACATTTAAATTAATGTCAAGCTCAATAAAAGCTAAAAAATCCCATTAAAGAGAAGCATGATAATCCAACAAAATCTGGGGACTACTGCTGAAGCTAACAACAGATAATGCTATGCCAAGAGAGAACCAGCCACCACAAGTCTGCATCGACATTCACATGTTAAAGCACTATAAATGTAACACTTGAACAAGAGCACCGAGGCGGCAGCCGGAATTCTTGGAATTGAGTCGAGAGATCCGTCTTCCATCTCAAGGGCGAGGTCTCTTGTTGCTGCATGATGGACACTTGTACTGCTTGATTTGCTCGGCTTTAGCTGGAGTAATCTTGACGCACTTGCCGTGAAACCACTTCTCACATATGTCGCAGCATATCCAGAACTCGTCCGATGCATAGTTATCTCCACAGGCACCACACAATGTCTCTCCGTGTTCGTCGTCTTCTTCCTCGTCCAGTTCCTCCTCCTCGTCTTTTGGCTGTGGCTTTGAAACTTTAACCTGATAGTTGGATGCTTTTTGTTAGAGAATGAGCAAATTGATATCATCGAGAAGTTCAAGATTAAAAATGGGAGAAATCCATATCTAGGGAAGTAGTCAAAAACTTGGGTGCACCGTACGCATCCGGATGTACAGTGCATCCACCCTAATTAGGGTCATCAATCTCCAACTACGGTTTATTAATTCTTAATTAAAATTTATTAATCAAAATTAAAATTTAATTAAGACAGGTGCACCGTGCATGTGGATGTACCTCATGCCAGCACTTAAGGGACATGTAAAACTTGATGTGCACAGAACAACGGTAGTGGCTATTGGATTATGGTTTTTTTTTCTTTCCCTCTCTGGTTGGGGGGGGGGGGGGGGGTGGGGGGGGGGGATTAATAGACAGTACCGGCTTAGAATTTGACTTGGATTTGCTGCTGCTGTTTGAGACTGGAGATTTCTCTTTCTGTAGTTTTTTGGCTGCCCCCGTCACAACTTCAAATACAGTAGGAAGTTCATTGATCATGCTGAATAGCCGCTTCCTGCACAAATGACGAGCGTTATATAAGCATAAGCTCGGATGGAACCTTAAACAAGCTATATGGAAATATCTACAGAACATAAAATAGAATGGACGAAAGATATACATGCTGCGCTGTTACTTTCTATGAACATTATGTGCTATTTTCAAACCAATCGAAAACCTGAACAATAGCAAAATGCAAAGGGGAACCAATTACTCCCGGAGATCAAAGTTCTGCATAAACTGACTCGTTATGACCATGTAAAGGAAATCTACTAAGCAAGAAATTGAATGCTAATATGAACTTCAAAAGATCAAACCGTCGCTGTTATTTGTCTTAAGATTACGTACTGGCTAAGCACAGGTTAGCAAGTGTTAAAGAAGAATGAGAAAACGGAAAGAGCCTTAGGCATACCTGTCAGCTTTATCAATGCTAAATCTAGCACCAAAATAGAAAGCAACGGAAAGCAGCCAGGAGTCACTATGGACAGCAATAAGAGCTAGCCAGTCTTTTTCTTGCATCCCATCTCTAGCAAAGTTGATGCCCAGAGCAGGCTCGGGGAGTTCAGGCGGCACTTCTTCAACAGGCAAATTGACCTCCCATTCCGCATGAGGATGTCCATATAGGCATAAATTCTCTCTCTCTGTGAAGTAAACCACGAGCACAATTAATACCAGAAGCAGTAGGCACATACCAGGGCAAAAACAAAATAAGAAGATATCAATAAAATTAACCGTGCTTAGAATAAATAAAAGAACACTATAACAGAAACAACCAAAACTTTTACAGGTAACAAGCAAACATTTGTTAACAAAATTAAACGAGGCCTATAGTAGGATAGCATGTGATGGGCAAGATATTTCCAAGAGGCCTATACAGTGATCTATCAGATACAATACAATTACTTTTACTGATAATTTTTTTTTATTAAGTTGCTCAAGGACACTGATGCATAATAGATAATTACTTCTAATTATGATCAACCAATCAGAGGTAAACACAAGTAAAAAAGTCATAGTCAAATAAAAGCAATCCCTGAGAAGAAGAATCATGTGACACCAAACCAATTTCTTGACACGAAGCAATATATTCAGATACAATGTACATCATACCAAAACAAAGTATAGCAGAATCTAATTGATTCCTACAAATAAGATAATCAAAGCCCCATGAAAAAGACATTATTAAGTCATTTTTAATTCAATCCAACAATAGGGCACAGAAGCACAACACAATCAATTCTACAACAAACCAAACCATATATAAATCAGTACAAGACCAAATATGTAGCCAAAGAGGGTGTCACTAATTTACATAACTTTCATGTAGAAAAACACCATCTTGCTTAAGTAATGGCATACAAATACAATTGAAGAACATAACACAACATTAGATAACAGATTGAGACGACTCTAACATCAGATATTTATCCAATACATCAGACAAATTGTAAAGAGAAGCTCTAAAAACTAAATGGGATACATATCCTTCCTTGGCATAAGACTTTTAAAAAAAAAAAACAACTGCAAACTCAAACCTGCGATTGTAGCCATGATGACACTGAAACTCCCAAATGCTAATAACGATTTTCAATCTCAATAGATTATAAACAAAAGTCACAGAAAAGCTACCATCCTAAGCCACACAAGCAATTCCCAAAATTCCGTAAAACTAGAAACACAACAATATATTAATGCTAAGTATCTACAAGTTTCAAGAAACCAAAAATTTAAACTAAAAACATTAAAATATTTTAGGGAACAAGAGAAAAGGAACAGCACTGTAATTCAAGAAGAACAATCGAAACTACCAGGATCACACTGCTGGTAGAATTCCTCAACATCTGCACGAAACCAGAGACAAACCACATTAGGAAACGGACAATAAACAAAACCCAAAAATTAGTAGCCAAATTAGTAGGGGGATAAAAGTAAACAAATTGCAATTGCATACCTGTAGTAAGGGCTTTAATAAGTGCAGCTCTTCGACCCTTGAAATCCTTAAAAACTTCCTCAACAGATCGAGGATACAACCTTGCCGCCATTTATCACCTTTTTAGCTTTCTTGAGCTCTAATTTACGGCAAGATATTCCGATAATTGCCGTTGAATTAAATCTACTGGATCGAAAAATCGAAGCTTTTATTTTAGGTAGACAGAGACGAGAGATCCGTTTTGTTTACTTGAGTTCGAATTCACGGGGAGAAAAATCAAAATGATTGTTGTTGCAGGTTTCAGTCTACTAGATCGAAAAGTGGAAGCTTCATTTCTAGAGAGAGAGAGAGAGACGGACTTGAATCTAACGAAGAGGGATGGTTTAACTATATTTGAGGATTGGCTGATGTGTCCGACAAACTCCGAATTATAATATTTGTTTGTTTTTTGTTTATCCTAGTATTTTCTTTCTCTATATTTGGAGAAATAATAATTATATCGGAATTTTTTTCAGTTGAATTATTAATTAAATTTGACTTAAGTCTTAACCTTAACTTCTATCTCGAGACTATTTTGAAATAGAATATCTTAACGTTAGCTTGATCTTGAATTTAATATAATATGTTAAAATCTTGATACATTCATTGCACGAGTGTATATAAATATTTGAACATAGCAGAGAAACTCTATAAACCCTTATTTTTCAAATGATTAAATAAGTAAATTTTGAAGTCTTTTTTAAAAACGACATGAAGTGCGGTTTTTAAGAATCTTGAACTCTGCTTAAAATTTCAATTTTCGGTCGTGATCGAAAATCATACGAAGTTTAGAGAAGCGAGAAACTGTGTAGGGGATTCCTAGGATGCAGCAGGCTTCTTCTGCATTAAAAATTGAATCATTTTGAGTGAAATATATACTACATTAATTGAATATAATTATATTTATTTCAATGCAAAAGTGAAATTTCAAAGCCAATTTATTTTCCAATGCAAGAGTGAAATTTCAAAGCCAATTTATTTTCCACCTTATTTACTGTTATTTGACGTAACAATCTGGTAGGTTGATTGATCTTTTCATCGGCGATTCTCGATTGCGGACCATAACCAGAATTATTGCAAACTTTGAGGCTTAAAATAAACAGAAAATCAGGTCAGTTTTGCAAAAGACTCTAAAGTTTAGTCAAACTATACTCTTTTTAACATACAAGAACTATATAACATTTGACTTCAATGTTATATAGAAATTTCGTGTGTGGTTCTAAATAGCTTTATAAAATATTTCGAAAGTCTTTACCAACTTAGTCAATAATACTATTGAATAAAATTACTGAACTGGTGAATTTGCGAATTAGTTCTTCTTTTGGGTGTTACAAAGACTAGTACGACTATAAATGTCGATTTTTGGCAAAGATGGTCTACTATAAAAATTGTATTTAAGGTCTGTATTTCAAGTAAAAGCGTCCAAACACAAAATGAGACACGAATTGGTATGAATTTGTGAACCAAGATTTTTCATTTCATTGCTAACACAACTTTGCTAAAAATTGGGTAAAATAAGTACATGCTCCGATATTGATTTGTTACTTGAAGCCCCAAAACTTGTAATCAGCAAATAATTCACTTTATACAACACACCCTGCTAAACAACCCAATACTTTGTCTCATAAGAGAATGCGACCAGACACGACAGTCGACACAACAACATGGGTACATTACAAACACAAGAAAAAAGGGAGGGGATACACTTTGCTACTCACACTTTCAGACAGGTAAAACCAAATAAGTTGGGGAGGGGGAATGAAGAGATGGTAGTGTTTTATTTACAAACCACAATAAAAAAAAACACTTAATAATCACAATAATTCAACAAATGATGACTAAAATCACAACATGAGAAAAAATGATCGAAAAAACGAAAAAGAAAAAAAAAAGTGAACACTCCATACTAGAACATGAACATAATTTAAAATGTACTGGCTTGTGAACACATGTTACCACAAGCTAAAAGCACAAATTTCCTATTGGTCTCCAGAGCTGAGCAATGTTTCTTCAGCGGGTGGGCCTTATCGGAAAAATCATTTTGCAGCAGCCTGTCGTTGTAAGTTTAGACATTTGCCGAGCAAAGACAAAACTGCTAATGTTGTTGGCTAGCCTTGATCAAAATTCTCTCCCCTTGTTGTAAGGCATTTCCTATACAAATGTTTTGAAGGAACAAAAACAGCAACCTAAAAGTCAGGCCCTTGCTAGCCTAAACATGGAAAACGGACCTAGACATGAACAAAAACTTCTCTCTATATATATGTGTGTGTGTGTGTGTGTAAGATTTTGCAGAATGGGAATGGTTGAATTTTTGTTGTTCTTCATCTTAAGTTGTTTGATCAACTTAGTCCAAGATAATAACTACTATGCATTTTAGACAAGTCGAATGTAGATAAAGTATACCATCTTATATGTGAACAACATGACCTCTTCCAAAAATATGAAACAAGTCCAAAAGCCTAGACAAACAACTATTTCCTTTTTTAGCTTAAGGCTCCAAATTCCAATAATACAGTGGAGAAGAACACATAGTAAAACATGAATAGAAACTAACAAAGTATAATGATGCAAAGTAAAATATTTTTATACTAGGAACACCACACAGATAAAAGAGTAATGGAAGAATAGGAAAGAAAAAAAAGATAATAAGAATCTTACTGCTGGATAAGTTGGCATGTACAAAACTGGCCGATGTTGTCCAATTATCATATGCTGCCCATACTGCATCCAATTAGAGTTAAGACTTCTGCAGTACCAAAACAGATACTCCCTCCGTCTCATTTGTATTGGCCCATTTACTCTCACTGAAGGAGCCAATACAAATGGGACGGAGGGAGTAGATCATTGTAGGCATGAGTCACCTGAAAGCAATATATAACAAACCTGAGGTCCGTTTGGATGATAGTATGGCTGTGGCACTGGTGCAGCCTGTGGATTGAACATAACAGGCTGGTGAGTAGCAAAGGTAGGTCCAATCTGCAAAAGCACCCAGCCATTATTATAAGAATAAATCCAGAAGTAGAGAAAACAGAAAATGATAATCAGCAATACTAATCATGATTCATGAACCACAAGCAAGGCATTTGATGGACATACAAATTACAATTTTACGCATGCACACACCCAGCCATTTCTTTCTTTCTGTACTATTCTTTGTACAACAAATATCCTAAGAAGAATTGCAACTTCTAGAACTGCTACTTTGTTATCAACTACTATCTCTCCCGCGTATAGCACAGGAGCTCTGTATAAGTAATAGTTTTCAGGGCTAACTATTAAGAAGTTCATCAACTTAAACCTAATTTTGAATTTAAACATATTTCACAAATTTAATATATATACATCTCTACTTAGTTGGACATACAATTTTACACATGCACACACACAAACATGAAACATTATCTTTTATCACTACACAGTTAGGTTTATAAATAAACGTATAGTGATATGAGGTAGACTTGCCGTTATTTTGTTACACTCGAGCGCAAAGCGCAATAGACATTTTATTGTTTAGCACATTGAGAATTATAAAATCAATATGTTTAGTAAAAGTTATTTTTAAATCATTTTTTAAAAATACCACAAACAACATTTTTAGAGAGATGTAAAACTATTGGTTCGCTGAATGCAATTGAAATTAATTAGTACTATTATTTAGTTATATTATCTAGAAAAGAATATGTAAAATAATATCATACGATATATTTCTAATTTGATCAGTGCAAGGCACTTTAAATGGATTATAAATAACTAGAGAATAATAACATAACAATTATACATGTTTTAGAAATTTTTCATGTATACAAAGTGTGTAGTGAATGTGACATCAACATCATCATTTAATAAAACTGATCAAGTGTATTTGCAATAATCTTTGCCATATACGTCTCCAACAACTATTCTATTGGTCAACTCGGTTAATTTCCTAAATTCAAATTAATTTTGTGAAGAAAAATGTAGAACTTTTTTGACATATAATAAAGAATAGTCTTTTTTGTAAAAATTCTACTACACTTTACTAGCTTGCTCTTCCTTTTCTTTCTTTCTGTAGTATTCCTTTGTATGATGGATTCCCCAAGGAGAATTGCAACTTCTAGAACTTCTACTTTGTTATTAATGGGTTGGACTAGCATCTATGAATCCACATGCTACTGAGACAATATACACCGCTTTCAAGTTTCAACAATATGCCGAGGAATCGAATCGTGCTAGTCAAGTTGTAGAACAAGGTACAATATTTGCACATAATATGATGAAACTAACTAGCACTAGGAAATCTCATACTCACCCCAATATTAACGGGCATTCCATGCATCTGAGCCATTGGTGCCACATTAGCTGGATAGTAGAAGGGACCATCAGCAACTGGAGAAGAAGGCCTTATAGACGACTGAGATGGGGTGAAACTCTTTGCATTCGGATTTAACTTAAATTCCTACCAAGCAATAAGCGGAGCAAGAAGAGAATCAGTATTTGCAAAACACAACTATCTGCATAAGTCACGAAATATCAGGAAAGGAGATCTGCGTTGTCTTTCATCCCACCTTAGCATATGGATTCAGAGATGACTTCTCTGAGGACAATGAACCAACTGATGAACTAGATGACAATCCTCGGCTAGCAGACGTTGAAGCAGCACCTCCACGATCAGAAGTGGATGATGCAGAACTATTGGGCCGGGCAAGAGAATTTGCTGACACTTGAGTTTTAGGAGGCAATACGCCCTCCGATAGCTCATTAGTAGAGCTCACTTTCTCCTCTCCTTTGGATGATACATGTGATGGATCAAAAGCTGCAGCATATCAAGACAAGGCAGCCTTTATTTAATTTTAGTAATGAATGAATCAGAACCTGCCAACATACCTATTTATGTGAAAGCTGAATGTAACCTATGAGATTACTACAGCAGAACAAAGTAAATTAGATTCTATAACACCACAAATTATGGGGAGACAACACTCATGGAAAAATAAAACCACATTTCAATAATCTAGAGGAACCCTAAAGGATTTTATCCTGTTTCATTCCACTAATCCATGATGCCCAAATAGATCAGTGTAGCATGTGGGCATGATAACGGTTTTTCTTCATTAGAACACAAGGACGGTGCTCTGTAAATGTGTATAAAGACAAGGCAACCACTCTTAGAAAAAGCACAGAAAAGGACAGATAAAACAGAAAAGTCTTCACCACCAAGGAAAAGAAAAGAAAACAGAACAGAACACCTATTTATTGGTCCCTTACTTTCAAATGAGTAAAGATAACTGAGTAAAAGATAACCTCCAAAAAACTATTTAGATAAACAAACAAAATCTATGCAGAACAAATATAAGAAGGATTAGTAAGACAATTCACTCACCCTCAGCCTTTGATGCTCCACCTCGATCAGGCAACTGCAGGAAAAAGAACTACTTGTAAGATATCACTCACTCTGAACAGTCACAAATAGGAGACAACTTCAGAGCAGTAAACAAGCACTAACCACTGGCTTATCTCTATCATCCTGAACACTATTACTTTCAGCATACCCTGTATATTGGTTGTCAAGAACCCTGAATAAAAAATAACCCCTCTTATCCACTTAGAGAGATTCTTGGATACAATACTGTAACTTATCATCTCAGAGTTAACCACGGAGTCTATATGCATCAGTTTATGCAATAAGCTCAACCAGATTATACCATTATAGCAACACATGAATATAAGAAGTCGGAAACAAAACCTGCTTGCATATATCCCAGAGGATTCTTTAGGAAGCTGTTCAGTCAATATCTGTCTGCCATGATCCTCGGAACCTGAATGGTACACATCCCTGCTACTGGACACAGTAGATTGCACTTCTCCCTACAGCCAAAAAAGCAGATAGTGACTAAAACATGTACTTTTCAGTGTAAATAAACCATTAACAAATTAATAAGATCAACAGATGCAAGAGAAAAGCTGACATATAGCTAACTGAAATTACAGAATAAAGCACCTTAAAACAAGTCCTAGACTCATAACTGTGTTTGTAAGGTCACCAATCCCTTTTAATAATGCATACTTATATGCACACATTTAAATGACCAACCACTACTTGAACAGACAAAATATATTTAAAGGCCAGGAAATGCAAGAAACCGTGGATGATTTTGAAATGAATCTGGCATTACTTGCAGGTTGTTACTTCTTTTTAACCCATCAAACATTACGAAGAACCAAAAAAATAGCAATTTAAAGTTTCGGATGTAACACACAGCAGTCAAACAAATAAATTTAGGAAATGATACTAGCCTTTCTAACTATCTAATTAGCTGGCATGACAATGAAGAAAAGTTATTTCCTAACAGGAAAAGAGATTACCAATGATGAAAATCTTGATGGCAATTGAGCCCCATCACCAGTTTTCCCAGGAAAAATGTCCATCGGAGGTTTGCCAATAACAGAACTCAAGGTATCACCAAATGTTTCATCATTTCGTGAATCCAGTAATATGTCCTCAATCTCATCATATCCACTGTCATCGACTGGCCGGTAGACTGAGGAGAATCGTGTTTCTTCATCAATTTCTACATTTTCATCAAGCTGAATACCTCTTTCCTATTGAAATGATATGATTTAGGATGAAGGACTCAGGAACCCAACTAGGCAAACAGAAAACCAAAAGATCGGCAATCAAAACATAAGCTAACCTCTGCTAAATGAAGATCACGGGTATCCTCACCCTCAATCTCTCTAGCTATCCGCATAGCTTCTTTCTCCAATTCTCTCATTTGAGGACCTTTCTCAAGCTTTGTTGTGTAAAGTTCCTCGTTGAAGGTGCTCTTAACTCCAAATAAAGTTGCATTTGCTTCAAATTGATCCCAGCCCCTGATGGGCAAATAAAGGTATTGAATCGTCAAAACAGCACCAATTACAAAGACATTGAGTACCAAATCGAGGATCTTTGTTATTGAAAAAAGATTCTTGCAAACAGTTAAACAATATTAGATATTAGTGTGACAACTATTTCATCGCTTACTCTGTGAAACTATGTGAGGCCAAAAATAATATGCTACAAACACAGAGAAATTAATTTTGCAGGCACTATCATAACTAGCATATATGATTACTATATCAAAATTTCTGAGAAGAAATGTGATTCTCCAACCTTTTCCAAGGGCTATCAAAAATGTTCTCAAGATCAGGGCAACTTGGATCGTTTTCATCAGGGATCCAGCGCTCCAATTCTCTTCCCACATCAACATGCCGGGACTGTGATATGCAGGAATCTGTTAATAGCTCTTGCTGCCTTTCATATTGCAGCTCATTTGATAGCCCATCCCTTGTTACAGGCACTCCCTGTTCCAGTCCAATAGAACAGCCACTTAATCAGAGTTTTGCAACTTACACTCATCAATCCAATCAATTCATGTTGGTGATGTAGAAACCTAAATTGGCGTCAATAATATAAGCAATGATACATCTTTGACAGGCAACACAATCATACCTTTGCTATCACTTGTATAAGATCGTTAGCTGGTATAATCAGTGTCTTTGAAGAAGGCTTGCTAATAGAATCTGAAACATCTTTTTGTCCTTGAGAACCATCTTTAATCAAGTGAGCCATCTTCAGAACAATTCCTGCACCGGAAGAGGGCATCTAGTTAATAAAAAGAGCACTTTAATGACTATGCATAATCCAAAATAAAGGTTCATTAAGCAAGAGTATTTTCTATGCTAGAACATTTTTCTAACATACCAAAATCATCTGCATTTGTTGCATGAAATATTCCAGAAAACACAGATCCATCCATCACCTGGACTTCCACTTGATGTCCAATGAGGCATGTAGTTAAATATATCAATCGATCACGTGAAGGCGGTTCAAGTACCCCTCCTTTACCTAAAATCAATCAAATAAGTTAAGATTTCATAGAAGATATATATATATATATATATATATATATATATAATAGGGGAGGGCTACCGTGAAAACACTTTTTAAAATAAAAATAAAAACGTTTTTCAAAGTACGAATTTTATGTAGAACACGTATGAATTCATCCAACAGGGTTACGAATTGTGAAAAATAAACTTTTGCTACCTTTGGGATTCGAACTCAGAACCACGAATTCATCCAACAGGGTTACGAATCGTCCGTAGATCTTGATGATCTAAGGGCTGAAAATTGTTTATATTTTATATTTTAACAAGTGTTTTTATTTTAAAATATTTTATATTTTAACAAGGGCTTAAAATTGTTTATATTTTATATATATATATATATATATATATATAGAGAGAGAGAGAGAGAGATAGAGAGAGAGGATCAAGTGCGAATGGCTAAATATGGTGAGAAACGATAATGAATCTGGAACGTGAGATTTTCAAATCCTATGACTAATATTTATTCGAATTAATCGTAAGAAATGAGAATAACGAATAAATCAATAAAATTCATGAATAAATTAATGTAACGCACGAATATCCATTCTCACATGGGTTCGAATCCTAGAGGGGGCGAAAATTTCACTGCATTAACTGAATACGGCTATTCGTGCATTACATTGATTTGTTCATGGATTTTATTGATTTATTCGTTATTCTCATTTCTCACGATAGATAACATTCTCACTAGATCTCAACCCTATATACATACACACACACACACACACACACACACACATATATATATAGAAAGGTTCCATTGAGAATGCTAAGTGTGTTGAGAATTGAGAATGTGTGTGAGCTCTCGCGAAGAAGTCAATAATTTTGATGAACAAGCATTTTAGCCTGGATTCGAATCCTGGAGGGGGAAGAGATTTTCACTATATTAAATAGATGCGTCTGTTCATCAGTTTTATTGATTTATTCTTAGAATTTATTGTTTTATTCAATATATGTGTGTGTGTGTGTGTTTCATAGACATCAAAAGGATAGGATGATTACCAAAATTAGTCCTGCTATAATTTGCTTTCCCCGTCTGAAATTTACTGTCAGACCTAGCCGCATGATCTTTTTCAACTTTACGACGACCATATCCATTCGAAGAAGATCTGGGCTGCACAACTTGCTGCATATTCATCTTTAAAGATGAGCTCAAGAATAGGCAGCTGACTCAACCCCTGGTTCAGAAAAATAGCTGGAAGGTAACAAGTTGTACAAATAGAAAGTCTCTGACAAGGAACAAATTAAAAGGAGAATGAAATAAAACTGAGTGTATGAGGTCAGCCCACAATTTCCTACAGCACAAACTTTTCATGGAGATGCGAAAGGTGATGAGATATTTTTAGCAATTGAATCTGGCCAAAATTCAGATGACCCAAGAGCATGCACCATCCATTTCCTCTAGAGCGCCAAGGCTACAAACTGTCTATTGGTATCTATATCCATCAGCTATCTTAAACAATTGAAACAAAGATTATGTGGTTATCAATTAACTATACGTCCCAAACAAGGGAAGCATGTACAATCATATAGGGTTCAGAACTATGAGTTCAACAAAAGGTCTCAATTCTCAAATATAATTGAATCTAGATCATGGGAATAAGGATGATACTCATTCTTTTCAGATACTTGGAGAAATAAGAGTGAATGCAAGTGAACTTACAATTTATTCTAATAAGAGATCCAATTAATAACATTGTCAGCAAAAAATAAATAGCATCCAAGATCCAAGTAAAGACACAAGAAGTGACGTGACCATATGATGGCACCAAACTGTGCTTCTTGGGAGTGAATTCACCTTACTTGTACCCTAATTTAGCCTAACGCTTCTACACACACTGCAATGCTTAAACTATTTTTGGTGACCCGTAATGTCTAGGATCTGTCATCGTTTACAGAATTTAACAGTGCTGAATATAAGCACCAAAGACAATATAAAATGACACTGCCAAGACAAAGATAAGCTGTGGTTTAATAGAACCAAAACTGAGCCCAGAAATTAAACTCCAAGGTCCAGAGATTTGTTGTCTTAAAAATATCTAGAAAGACAGCAATACCCTGTACTACAGCTGTCATAAACATAATGGATCACATAGACGACAGGATATATCCATGTAACCTGTAGATCATAAAAGTTTTACACTAATACTATCATTGCTTTCATAACCACATGAAAAGTCGAAAAAAAATCTAAATTAATTTTGGGATGCCCATTTTCCAAGAGATACAATAATTAAACTACTAATCAATCAAGTGGACATTCCTAAGGTTTGTTCCAGTATGACATACACATAAAAACACACTACGAGAGCTTAAAGTGTTCGATGAGACCCCAGATCATCAAAACAAATCCTCAAGAAAGACTATCACCAAACGATTAATAACAATTAAGAACCTGCTGCGCCACGAACTTGAATTAAGTTACTTCAACTCAATAAAAACAACCAAATCAGAAGAAGCAGAGTAGAACAGCAGTTTCTAGCACCCCGAAAGCCAATGATAAAAACAAACATAATTTAATAAACAAAGCAAACAAGCTACCCAAGTTCAGCACATAGAGCAAACACATACAAAATACATTACAAATTCACCGCAATTATACTCACTTACGCCATTAATCAAGGTTCAACAGCAAAAAAAAGGCAACAATCAACTAAGTAGAATTTCCAGTACAGGAAAAAAGGGGCCAAAGGTGAAAAAACCCTAGATAAATCCTCCTCGAAAGCCCTATGATCCGAACAATTAAATCAATACATAAAACCTGCAAAATTGCATGCAAGAGGCGAGTAAAGATGCTCACAGTAGATAGGTAAGAGAGAGAGGGAAAGAGAAGATGCGATCTGAGAAGTAGGGTCAGATCGGAGAAGGCAAGGCGTCGTTTCCGAACTGAGAATTGGGATTACTTCGCCGGATCCGAATCAGAGTTGAGGAGCTGAATCAAATTAATGATCGCCAATTATATTTGTGCGGGTTTTATTTTGAGCTCATTGACCCGACCCAGCCCCACCCGACCCCGTATATTTGGGTTGGCATATTATTCTCGAAAATATTTGGCCTTGTAATTGACAAATTGTGTGCCTATATTTGAAAAATACACTTATAAATCTTTTTAAAGTGTATTTTTCGAGTGGTTGCTATAATTTGAATTTTGTTTTTGTATTAATTCAGGTATCGTGGTTGTATAGATTTATCGTTTCTACTAGTAGTAAAATATTTCATAATTTATTATATTCACAGGTAATAAATATAAATAATTTTAAACTTTTTGATTGAATAATAACAAAAAATATATTTATTAATAAAATTAATCAAATAACAACATAAACATATAAATTCTCTACATAATTTATTGCACGAAGATTATAGCGAAGACCGGAAGATTAAAGCTACTCAAACGATAACAAATATGCATCATTTGAAGACCTGATTTGAGATTACCACTAAAATATGGATAAATATGAATAATTGTTTATGGTCTAGCAACTCTGATTTGAGATTACCACGAAGATATGGATAAATATGAAGAATTATAGTACTATTATAAATCTAAATAAAGTTATTTTTCTACTAGAATTCTTAGTATTTTAGAGGCATATATTCATTATTCAAAGAAACATATCTGTAATTGTAAACTCCCACTATGAATATTGAAATACTCTAGCAGCTCCCACCACGAATATTGAAATACTCTAGTAGACCCTCTGTGGATGTAGATCTTTACGATCGTAACCACTTAAATCTCTGCGTTCTTTTAGCTTTCCGTATAGGTGATATTTTTGGGCACAAGATGGATGAAATAGATAAGATTGATATGATTAAAGGATGATTAAATAATCAATCATGCATTAAGATGAATTATAATGTGAATCAAATTATCTATCATGAATTAAATCATATATAAAACAAACAGAACCGATCACCTACCCACCGTGGGCAAGCATAACGTGCCCACCATTGATGTGACAATTTTAATTAGGAAAGAGAATTAATAAATCTTACTCTAATTAAAATTATCTTACCATAATTACAATTGTCACATCATGGTGGGCACGTTATGCATGCCCACGGTGGATAGGTGATCGTTTCTGATAAAACAAATACCTAATTAAGATGAATTATTTTATCAATTATATATATTACTATCACTCAGATCAAACGCCTTCTTAGAGGAATAGATGGAAAAGAAATAAGCAATAAGCAGATTTGTTCGATACAAGACAAATTGTTGATTCAGCACAAGAATAAACTTCTCAGCGCAAATTTGGCAACAATAACTACAATATAATGTAATTGATGATAACTCGTTAGAAATTACGGATTAAATTCAACCACACCCACATATTTAAGGTAAATGCTTCAAAAAATATATTTCATGAATAATAGTTATATGCAAATAAAATTTATTTAATATTTACCGAAGTTAATTTTCAGAAGCGGAAAGGTATAAGATGGACGGAAAAAATAGAAGTTAGTATTTCAAGTTTTCAACAACCCGTATAACCGTATATGATTACATCTATAAATGTACACATAATATAATGATTCATTCATTACATGATACATGAAGCGTAAGATTCAACCCTACTATTTTGGGATGCTCGGATATCGCATGAAAAGAAGATGCTAAAGTGATGAACTTACAACTCTAGCTTAATCTTATCGGACCACTCGAATATATCCGAATACACACGATCGCCGCCGAG
Source organism: Salvia miltiorrhiza (assembly GCF_028751815.1). Taxonomy (NCBI): domain Eukaryota; kingdom Viridiplantae; phylum Streptophyta; class Magnoliopsida; order Lamiales; family Lamiaceae; genus Salvia; species Salvia miltiorrhiza. Next base: position 66,168,932 of record NC_080388.1, on the reverse strand, counting down.
CTCGTCTCCGGTGGCCCCGGCAGCCACCCTCATAATGTCCTCGATCAAGGCAAAGTTCCCCATGATATCAACATGGGCGCCGCTCATCGTCCCCCGCCCCTCCAGAAAGTTGGCCGGAGGGGCGTGCTCGTACTCCCTCACGAAGTTCTTCATCCCCGACGGGTTAAACCTCGTCGTCCCACGCCAACCCTTAGCGCTCATGAAGCCCGCGCTAAGCACGGGCACCGTCTCGTCCCCCTCAACGGACAAAACACCGTCCTTCAAGCACATATCCTGGTCTTCTTCACTTGCGGATGTGTCGATCCGGAAGGGAATGTAGCATTCCGCTGAAGGAGCCTCCATGTACACGTAGGCTCGTTCGGTCGGAATGCCAACTCCATAGAGGGAGAAGATCTCCATGTGTGGTGCATTCGGCAGCCTGCAAAGAAACAGCAAGCATTGTAATACAAAACCACGCGCCTCAATCCGACGCCTCACCAATTTGACATCCTTACCTCGTCTCCAAAGGATTCGACCAGTACTTGTAATGCTGATACTTGGGATCATCCAGATCGTCGGCTATCCCATACGAGAAGTGAGCGCTGCCACGCGCCATCATTTTGGGGGCGACGAAGCTCAAGAGATCGACCAGATCTCCAGCAGTGTAAGCTTTGTACTCACTCACAGCTTTGATGCCTCCAAATCCCATGTCATGGTACTCTGTCCACACATCAAGACACGTGCTGTTCGCAACGTTTTTCCCCTTCACAGCGCCCTACAAGGACAAACGAACCCTTCATTTCATTGATAACAAGATCAACTAAAGTAGCATATACATGTAGCCGCAGGTGAGTACAACATAAAACAACTCCATTTTCAACACGTTGATTGTTATATATGATTCTCAGAAATTCAAAATGCATACACAGCAATGTCAAACAAGGCTAAACCTTTATATGTTTTCAGCAATTATCATGTGATAAATCAGAAATCTAACCCGAAAATTCACTCTGTCAATCTCAGAAGAGTCTGCCTGGGCAATGTCTTTTCCAAATGATATGATCCTTCCATAATGCCTGCGTTTGGGTTTCGTTTCCTTGCTTTCATCTTCAGTAAGTATTGGCTCGTCAGTGGTATTCCGCCTTCGTCTGCTAGGGATGTAGCTATCCTCAGGTGAGCAGTCAAGATCGCCCCAAATGGTGTCTCCACCTTTTGGTATCATCGACATGGTTGAGTCCCAAGTCCTGGTCATCTTCATCAGATACTGCAGAGTTTGAATATGAAACAAATCTTGATCCAGAACACCCGGTGCTATCGCCCTATCACACAACCCAATAGCTCCATTCTCAACATTTTCAAGCAACAAACAAGAAATTCAAGAATTCTGTGCATCAAAGCATAAATGAAAAATACCTAGCAACAGCAATATCCTTTGCTTCTGCAGAGAAAAGGCCAGAAACGGCTTTTGGGACGCCTAGAAACGGCCCTCCAATGTTCAACACGGCCTTGATATGTTTAGCGCACCAATCCGGCCCACCTCCTCCCCCCATCGGAGCAGGTACCTCGACCCACTTCATGAAGTGCAAAAAGTACAGAACTCCCATCGAATGAGGAATGATCACAGCCTTGTTGCCGCCATTTGTAGAAACCATAAGTTCTATGTTACTCTTAATCCTACTGAGTGACTGGTCGCGCACCTGAAAAATAGATATGAAAATGAAGGCCGGCTTGGGAGGCAAAGAAGGTGGGAAAGCACATACCTCTGTGTTCTGAAACGAGAGTCTCCAATCATACGTAGCCATGTACATAGTCTTCTCCTCGTATCCAATCTGAGCAAGATTTGCAATCAGAACCGCCCACACAAAGTATCCCGGTGCAAAGTAATCTGCAGCTACTAGACCAGTCACAGGTCTGACCCTCACACCAGGTGGATCCAAACCAGTCTCGTTGTCCAACGACATGTGCTCCACCCAACACAGAGGTCTGCAGTCGATAACCACTTTCCAAATGAAAATATACGAAGCACATTGACCAAATACCTTCAAGAAAAGCATTCATGTACCTAGATTTGATGCAGTACTACAAAGAAATGCTAATAACATTCGCATACAATAGGACATGTATATAAATTTTGCATCTTTGTGTAGCAAGAACTATACAAATTTAACCTCCCTCGAAGAAAAGACGAGCAGAATAAGGAACTGAATAGCTTTTCCATGAATGGAAAGATTTTGTTTCAAAGAAATGAAGTACACTCTCAGTTCCCATTACATAAAATGCAGAAGTCATTTTAAGGAAACAACATTACTTTTTCAGAGAACTGGCATGGTAAGAACACGTCAAAATCCGACTACTATAGCAACACAGATACAAAAACAAACTTCTGCTCAAGAATTCAACATTGAAAAAGTCCCAAAATAATTGCTCTAGATATCACCAACAGGTTCTACTAATATTTGCATCTGCATATTTTTGGCCTCCAAAATTGTTACTTCTGGAAAGTCAGGTGCTTCATTGCCAAAAAGCAGATGTTTACTGCCCTTTACGACAGTTGAGGCAAGAATAAATATATTGTTATTGAGGTAGATGGGTTGAGATAAACTGTCCAGAAGGGAGTTTCAACTAATTCGGCTGCTGATAAACAATCAGTGAATCTATCTTCTTGGCTGCAAACTGCTGAATGTGAAACAAGCAAGAAATCTTGCACGGAAGATTCTTGACAACTCCCAAGAATTTCCAACCAAATCGAACGACAGTGTGATCGACCTCAAATGCTCACAACAACCTCATAAACAAACAAACAAGCTTCAAGAAACAATCTTGAAAACACCAAGAAACACACAACAAAACCACCAAAAATACACTAAATCATTCAACACCACAGCAGACCTTCACTCCCAAAAACAAAAATAAGCAAACACTAGTAAACCTCCCTATCCACCTCAAACCATTAAACCAAAAACTTGAGAAAGAAAGTCAAATCCATTTGCAGATTCGAAAAAATACCTCTTGTAAACAGAACCGAATGTCCCTCCCCACAATCTCTTCCTAAACAACCCTTCTGCACATTGATGCCCCTCCCACAGCTCCAATCCGGCGGTCACAATCCCGGGCACGAAGACGACGGGGTGCTTCGCCGCCAGCCCCTCCTTCTTCAGCTTCAGCCCGGGCGGATCGGGCAGTGGGCCCCTTATCGCATCCGTGACGTACTGCGGAAAAGAGGAAGGCATCAAATTATACAAGAAGAGCAGCACCCACCACGTAACGCACACGCACCCGATGAACCAGCAGCAGTTGTCCAAGCAAGACCACTTCTTCTCGGCTCTCCGGTGCTCCGGCTTCCTCTCCTCCGCGTCGGGCGCCCTTCCCGGCTCATCCTGCCCGCCCCTTCTTCTCCTCAGCAGCGACATGTATCCTCACTTCTTCAAGGAAAAGGGGATTCTGCCGTTTTTTTAGATACTCGTAGGTGAGCGCCGGAAGGTAGCATAATCTAGGTGGGATTAACTTTTGAGGAATAAATCCTTTGCTCAGCCAACAAATAGCTAGGCATAGTTGCTAGTTGGTGCTTGCATTGATTGGAAGATTGTGTGATGGTGGGATCAGTGGCGCTGCGGCGGAGGAAAGATGGCGGGAGTTCTGGAAGGGGCTGGGGATTGGGTGGATGGAGTGAGACTGTGAGAGAGAGAGAGGAAGTGGTGGATTGTGTTTAGCGGTTGAATTTCTGCTGTTTGCAGTTATGAACACATTCCTTTTATTTTCTTTTTTTTGCCACTTTTTTTATTACTGTTTTAATGTGGTAGTAAGTAGACCGTGGACTTGCTTTGTACTGTAGTATAGATTATTGTTCGATATGAAAATTGTGGGCTCGTCGTTTGTTGTCGTTTTCGTTTCTTTATGTTTTATTTCTCCTTCGAAATATTTATTTAATATTTAAATATAGAAATATACTCAATCGACAAATTTTGGTTTTACTTTGGGTTTGATTTATACCAACTATTTCTTCTAAGACTGCGTTTCTTTTGATGTATAAATTTATCCATAGAAAATGATGGATAACAAAAATTTATGCCTTTAAATATCTTCTTGCTTTTTTAATATTTGACAAAAAAAAAGATGTTCGCCATTTTCTTTTCCTTATTTTCACTTCAAGGATGAATAATATTATCACACCAAAAAGGGAGGGATAATATTATCCATCTTTGAAGTGAAAATAATGAAGAAAAAATGGTGAGCATTTCTTTTGTGTCAAATATTGAAAAAATAATGAGACATTTAAAAGTATAAATTAATGTTATTCATCTTTTTTCGTGAATAAATTTATTCATCAAAGTAAAGGCAGCTTAAGACGCTTATTTATTTGGTATAACACGTCTTCGCTAACTTTTACTTTCGTGCCCGGTGTCCCCCTCTATGTCCACACTTGAACATGCTACCAATGGTTTGATTCGATGGAAGAGAAAGATACATAAAATTGATAAAATTAATAGAATTTAAGGAGTAATTAAATAATTTATTAATTTTAAGGTAATAAATAATTACTTAAGTAAATAATTAGATATTGATCAAGTTATCAATTATGGATCCAATTATGCAAACTAAATATTTGATTAATCATTTTATCAACACAAAAAATTGGGTGCAATCGGTTGCACTCAATACCACTTCTTTTATTTATATTACAAATCAAACACGTTAGTTTTTTTAATTTGACCAAACTAATATTCTAATTTTGACCCACGTTAAAAAATTTGGCGTTGAAAATTTGACTAAAATCACTTGGTAAATATGCAGTTAAAAGAAAACACCACTAACATATATTCTCAGATTAGGATGTTGGGAAAGTGAAATTACCAAATGACAAACATATTTTACGAGTGAACCTAGCCAAATTTATGATGCTGAGATTTTTAACGAATTCCATGTTAAATAATTTCATAAAATTTAAAACTATTTTAAAATTAAATTAAATTGAAATTAAACTCACAATCAAAATAAACGTGAAAGATTTAGATCATAAGCCATAATTATTATATAACTCAATATTGTGAATAATATGTTGGACTACTCGGACTCGTTAGAGGTTTGGAGCTAAACGCCACTCCTTAAGTATAGCAACCTTGACACTAACCCATAGTAAGGTTGGCAATTTTCGACACGACACGAAAGCACGATACGAAATCGCATGAAATTAATGGGTTAGTGAGACGCACGATAAGGTTTCAGTCCTTATCGGGTTGACTTGATAAGGACCTGATAATTTCGTGTCGGGTTCGGGTAACCCGATAGAATTAAAATTTTATTAAATATTTACTTGTATTTTTTATTATTATTACTGATGTGAATGAACTTGGGCAAATCAGATCAAGTTGTTATCAGATCAGCTCCAAATTCGTGTTGTTATCAGGTTGTAATCAGATCGTGTCGTGTCCACACGCTTTGAATCGTGTTGTTATCGAGATCATTTCCTTAACAGGTCGTGTTCGGGTTTGGCCTTATCAGGTTGGGTCGATATCAGGTCGACCCGATAACGATCGGAACACACAATTTACTAGCCCTAGATTGATAGTATATGGTAGTAAAATGTAGTACTCCCTCCGTCCCATTAAAGTTGGCAACATTTCTATTTTGGGTGTCCCACTAAAGTTGGACACTTTCTAAAAATGGCAAAAGTTTACTTTAATTAAATCAACAATTACTCACTAATTTGGTCAACAATTGTAGGTCATTTTCTAAAAATGCCAAAATTACTTTAATTAAGTCAACAATTACTCACTAATTTGGTCAACAATTGTAGGCCACACTCTATTAAAATATATTAACACTTAATTTATTAATCTCCGTGCCAAAACGAATGTTGCCAACTTTAACGAGACAGAGGGAGTAATATTTTCAGATAGGGAATATACTCGAATATATGCTATTATAGAGTGGATTTTGAAAATAGTCACTTTGAAATAGTAAATTAAAAAAAATACCCACACTTACCATTTTACCCTTGCATATATAAATTTAAAAAATACCCGCGAATTCACAACCAAGATGTATTTTGGTTGTGAATTCAAGCTTTAAAACTCGAATTCACAACTGTATAACAAGTATTGGTTGTGAATTCAAGTTTTAAAGTTTGAATTGACAACTAAAAATAGTGTTAGTCGTGAATTCACAACTATAAATAGTGTTAATTGTGAATTCGCGTGAATTCACAACTAGAAGTAGTGTTGGTTGTAAATTCACAACTAGAAATAGTGTTGGTTGTGAATTCTCAACCAACACTAATCAATGCTGATAATTCAATTGTAAATTCATAATTCAGTTGTGAATTCATCGAGTTTGTTGTGAATTCAAGAACATTAACCAGACAAATTAATTCAATTTTCACACAATTCTCGATTTTCATATCCCCCTATTGTTGAACAATACACATGTTATTTACTTTATTTACATTATTAACTTTAATTAACTATCAATCGCATGCAAATTCGAAATATGCATACATCGATCTGGAATTTTAAGATCTCACAAATCTTTGTTTTCTATTTTAGCATATCAGATGCAAATCGGATGATGAGCACGAGCGGCAGCATTACTTCAGCGTCAGCTCCATGGCTGATGCTGCTTGCCGGCAGTCGTTGATGGAAGCGGTGACATAGCTTACAGAGCGAGAGGGGGGAGAGAGAGAGAGAGATGTGTTACCTGTTGCACATACGAGAAATATTAGAGAGATGAGAGAAATAGTGAGGAGAGAGAAAAGAGAGAAAGCTGCGTTATCTATATATAATATAAAAGATCAGTATAACGGTAATTTTTTACCGCCAAATTTTCTCTCTCCCATTTTCTCTAAATTTAACCAATTTATCTCACTTCTAACCAACAACCACCGTCACTCACTTTTTCCCTCTCTTTTTTCCTTTTTCTTTTTCTTTGCAATTTTCAATTTTGGTTTTCTTTTCTTTAATTTTTTTTTTTACATTTAGAATTTTTGTTTTTCCTAAAATTTATACATTTAAATTAATTAAAAAAAATTAATACGCATATCAAATTAAATATCATGACATGAGCTTTAATTTAATTTATAATAGTATATAAAAAAAAGCTTTAAACTAAAAAGAAGATATTCAAATTAATTTTTTTAAAATTAATCTCTTTCTCTCTCTTATTTTATAAATGAAGTTAGTTTTCATATTTTTTTTATTTGCATAAAATATTTTATGAAATCATGAAAATTATGTACAATTTATTATGCAAGACTGCAGTTATTTTTATTACTCTTTTATTTCAAGTTTTTATTTTTATTTTTTCACTATATTCATGTTTTAAACTTGCATGAGTTTTTCATAAATTTTTTTTGCGTTATACTTATAGGTTTTTTTTATTGTTATTAATTAGTGTAGAGAGATAAGGACCATAGTGCATTTAATTATTTTCATATGTTTTGTCGTATGTTTGGATTGCTTCAATAGATTATTTCGTATTGGTTATATATAAAAATATGAAATTTAATGATATACAATTGAGTTTTACATGAGTTTTAATTATAATATATTTTTTTTTAAATCCAACTTGGTGTAGGAGTTTATATTGGTTTATTTTAGAATTCTTTAATCTAATATGAAAAAAAAAAGATAAATTCATAGATTTGTAATTTATTTTTCCTGTAAAAAAAAGTAGAATTGAACATATGATTTATATTCATTTAATTTAACAATAATTTTTTTGGTAATTATATATTTTTAAATGCATTAACTTTATTAATTCAATACAGTATTCTCACATTCTTACGAAAAACATAATTTTCACAATAACCAATCCATATATAAACTAGGCATGTGAATAAATTTCAAATAATATTTGAATCCCCTACTTTATAAATAATGTGTATTAAAATATTTTTCATAAAATTTAAGGATATTTTTATTTAAAATTTATCAACCTCCTTAAATTTTTTAATCTAAATACCTCTTAATTTCGATGTCCATCGTGCATCACACGAATGGGCGTATACTAGTAGATAGTGAAATAGAAGAGAGAGAGGAGAGAGAAATAGAAGAGAGAGAGAGAGTTCTTAGTGAGAGTGAGAGTGAGAGAGAGACGAGACCAGAGATAGATAAGATTAAGAGTGGGTAATTTTTTAATTTTAATATTAAGGGTAGTTTAGTCATTTAACACAAAAAAATGAGTAATTTTTTAAGTATTTATTTGAGTGGGTAAATTTTAAATTTACAATAAAAAAATGGCTACTTTCATATATTACTCTTATGGGTAATTTTCAACACAGCCCCCAATTTTATCACTATAGCCTCTTATTTAAATAAATAATTAAAATAATTATAATTATACTATATTACCCCCATAGCCCCCATTTAAATTAACAAATATATATATAATCGTCTTCTTCAAAAAAAATTTGAAAACAAATCGTCTTCTTCAAGTTAACTGATAGAATTTCTCAAATTATTTCCTATTGTCTTCTTCACCCACACACCCAATGGCCTTATCACTTGCCAGCGGCCTTAGCTTCTACATCACTTTTCAAAAAGTTGTTGTTTTTCCATTCTCCACACAAATTCTCATGTTCGCTTCTCCCTTTCCCCACCAAATTATTAACCTCCTTGAAATTTAGATATGTAAAAGCCTTAATCATCTAAACCTTCCATGAGACGTTAGATTTCTCCAATTTCACATTGAATGTCATCTTCTCTTTGGCGGCGACAGCGGCGGCCAACAGACGATGTGTCGTTGCTGGTTAACGAAAGCTATTGCGTGGAGGCGACGAGAAACATGCTGATAGTAAATTTAATAAAATAAAAAGTTAGGATTTGTGCTCAAGTTAAGGAATTAAATAAGCTCCTTCGCCGGATTGCTCACCACGCCAGGCAATCTATCAATGTGCAGTGAAGGAAAAAGAAATAGAGAGGGACCAGAGGCTATACTTTTAGTGTGTGAGAGAGAGAACGAAAAATGAGAGGCTATACTTTTTAATCTTTGTTTTATTAGAATTTTTAAATGGAAATATAAGGGTGAGATGGTAATTATATTAATATTTTATTAATTTTATAAATAGAGGGGGCTATAATGAATAATATGGGGGCTGTGTATATAATTACCCTACTCTTATTTATATCATTAGTATATATTTAAATATTAAAATTAAAATTGCCTCCGTCGCCAACCCCAAGTTCCCCAACCTCTCATTTGTTGTGTTGTTTCCGGCGCATCTTTAGCTAGGTTCGAACTGCATCATTTTATGATTCTTCATTTAATTCTATGGTCACGTGACGAGTTTAATTTGTCTGTGAGAGCTATTGATTTCCTTGTTTTTCTTGGAAACCTGAAATACTATAATTAAACTTTAAGGTGGTCTTGGGATGGGTATATTTGGGTGTACCGTACACTCAAGTTGACATGTACCCAGATCCAGACCTGCATCCTAATTCAAACTCGCATCCTGACTCAAATCGTATAAATGACACTATTCGGTTATACAAATGACACTGTCTGTAATTGATATTATTATGTTATACAAATGACACTGCTTATAAATGACACTATAACATTGTAAATGACACTATTCTGAAATATAAATGACACTTCTTGTAATTGACACTATAAGATTGTAAATGATATAATATTTTAAATAACACTATAAGATTGAAAATGATACTATAAACATTTTAAAATGTTATAGTGCCATTTATATAATTGAATAATGTCAATTATAAAAGTGTCATTTACACGATTTAGGCCAGGATGCAAGTTTGAATTAACATGCAGATCAGGATTTGGGTACGGGTCAATTCGAATGTACGGTATACCCGGATGCATGTACGGGAGATTTTATGTTAAACTTTTGATCATCATTACGTGGTGTTGGTATCTGAAAGACTATATCTAATTTCTAAGAACGAAGTTGTTGCTCATATTTTGTTTATCTTTTCTATATCTAATTAGTAGTTTTAATTTAGAGTTCTTTGTAGTGGACTTATAAAAACTCAAATTTGAGTTTTAAATGTAAAATGTTAAATTGTTACACTTATAATTTACTTTTCATTTTCTATGCAATTGATTGTTTTAGTTTCTTTCTTAATTAAAAGAATTTACTCGTCCACAAAATTGTGATCTTAGACTTACATAAATTGTGTATATATTTTACATTTTGTTCGTCCACAAAAAATAGTCATAGAAAAAGATGATATAAATTTTAATAAAAATGGTTATTATATTATAATGAATAAAGGATCTCCTTTTGAATCTGCAGCTGCAGCTGCCGCTGCCTCCTTATCCGACGAGCAGTCACTGCAGCGCCGGCGCTATGGCTGCCTGGTTGTCCGACATTTAGAGAGAACAGAGGCGGTGGGAGTGCGTCCTTTTCAGAGTCGAACAAGAGATAGAGAGCTCGGGTTGTGAACCGGCGATGGTGGTCTTCAGTCTGTGCTGTCGCCGGGGATCGATGTGAGATTTAAGAGAGATGTCTAGAATTAGGGCTTAGGGTTTCTGACAACGTCATCGCCTGATATACGGGCGGCGGCGGCTGAAATTGCTTGGAGAAGAAAGGAGTCCAGATGTCGAGGGAGATGGGGATGAGAGATAGGCGACGGCGGCGGCGGCGGCTCCTCGCCGCTGTCACTGGAATTATAGAGGGAAGCGGCAACGCCCTGTGCTGCGTCTGTGTGTGTGTTTATGCGTAGAGGGGGAGGTGCAGATGTGAGGAAGAAAGAAGAGAGAGGCTGGGGGAGATGGTCGATCGCCGGAAGGAAGGCCGTGGTGGCTGAGTTCGAGAGGGAGAGAGATCTGAATGTGGGTGTGTGAGAGGGAGATGGTCGGCGCCTTCTTCTCCATCTCAGCCTCTCTATCTCCCCCTCCTTCTCACATAGAACACGCAAATGAACATACTAATGTTCGTCAATATGTTCGTAGAAAAATAAATGAACATACTAATGTTCGTCGAAATATATCAGGTCCCAGAATGAGAAGAGAGGATTTTTCGGGATTTGTTCAACGGAATCCCAGAATTCAGTGGATTTGAGTTGACATATTTGCCCTTTTCGGATTAAACAAAGGTAAATAATCAATATTTAATTACATGAAAAATCATATCAGGAAATTATTTGAACCATTGATTAGAGTGAGATGAATGACCTTGATTTGGTCTTTATTCTTTATATATATATATATAAGGAAAATATAAAAAATTAAAAGTTATTACATTCAAATAATATGTTGAAAATTTAAATTATCATAACGAATTCAATTCATAAAAATTAAAAGTTATATCATAGTCTTGGTTGTTTTTCGGCTACCTGTCACAGCCCAAAACCGTTTACTTCATTTGCAAATTTTATTTGGAAATTGTTATATTTTCGAGTTATTAATATATATATCTATGAGTCGAGTTTATGAATTTAGTCTAGTCGCGCCCCTAGTTAGATAGATAGTTTTAAGTTTACAAACTTTAATTTTAATAAATAGAAAATTATTATTGGGCCTGAATAAATATTTGTTAATTTCTCCATATTGGGCCTCAATTACTTTTATTGGGCTGGAGTTTAAATGAGCCCAATATGAGCCCATGACTTTTTAGTAATCATCATTCATTTTTCCCTGTTGTTTCAAAAATTTGCTACGTGTTTCCTTTCTCAAGAAGCCACCATTTGTTTCCATTTTTAGCCACAAATTTTAACTCTTGGCAGCCAAGTTTTCTCCTCAGCCATCCAATTAATTTTCTCAATCTTTTGGAATTCGTTTTATTATCTATTCCACCGCCTCATTTTAGCTTATTAAGCTCCTTCACTTTCTGAAAGCAAATCAAAACCCCAGCTACTGATTTCTTGTCTGTTCATTTCGCTTCTAAGTGGTAAATTTTAAATCTTGTACATAGCTTATGTAATTTTATTTCATCATCTCAATTATTTCTTCCAATTCATGCCAAAATCAGATTTTCTACAAGAAATTCCGTTCTTCAAATCCAAAACATGCATACACATCATCAAATCTATTATCTATTTTTCATAAGAAATCAAATAGAATAAATCTTATAATTACATGGAAAAAGGAAATAGATATAGGGGAGGCAGAAAGAGAAATGGAGGTTTAGGAATATAGAGAGAGAGAGAGAGGGTGTGCTGGTGTGTGAGTATGTGTGTGAGAGTGTGCGTGTGTATGTTGAATAGTGAGTGCAGAGAGGGATTTAAGAGGGAGATAGAGAGATGTTGGGCTTTTAAGTATGGGCTTAAGTTTAAATTCATTAATGAGCTAAAATTTGACTTCTAATAATTGGGCTAATTTTATTGATTAAATTGAGTTTGATTTTAAATTGAGATTTGAACTATAAAACCATGCCTTTAAATATTTTATTAATAAGAATTTATTTCCTGATTTTCTCGTTAAATATTTATTTATATTCATAGTTTTTCCGCATGCGTTTTCATTTAAAATTAAAATGGATTTGGGTGTCACAAGGTGGTATCAGAGCAGGTCTACTTTCCTGTAGACTCTGCAAAATATTTTACGTAAAATTTTTAAAAGTCATATGTGAGAAAGTCATTCGACCACTGCGCGCTCTGACTCCAAGGTAAAAGTATTTGAAAAGTTTTCAAGGGGATGAGTATAAATTATTTACGTTGAAAGTATGTTGAAATTTGCTGCAATAATTGAAGTTATTATGAGAAAATTCAAGTTCAGTATTCAAGTTATCATGTTGAAGATTATTGCAGCTTTGAATTGTTAAATTTCGAGGACGAAATTATTTTAAGTGGGTAGGTTTGTCACAGCCCAAAACCGTTTACTTCATTTGCAAATTTTATTTGGAAATTGTTATATTTTCGAGTTATTAATATATATATCTATGAGTCGAGTTTATGAATTTAGTCTAGTCGCGCCCCTAGTTAGATAGATAGTTTTAAGTTTACAAACTTTAATTTTAATAAATAGAAAATTATTATTGGGCCTGAATAAATATTTGTTAATTTCTCCATATTGGGCCTCAATTACTTTTATTGGGCTGGAGTTTAAATGAGCCCAATATGAGCCCATGACTTTTTAGTAATCATCATTCATTTTTCCCTGTTGTTTCAAAAATTTGCTACGTGTTTCCTTTCTCAAGAAGCCACCATTTGTTTCCATTTTTAGCCACAAATTTTAACTCTTGGCAGCCAAGTTTTCTCCTCAGCCATCCAATTAATTTTCTCAATCTTTTGGAATTTGTTTTATTATCTATTCCACCGCCTCATTTTAGCTTATTAAGCTCCTTCACTTTCTGAAAGCAAATCAAAACCCCAGCTACTGATTTCTTGTCTGTTCATTTCGCTTCTAAGTGGTAAATTTTAAATCTTGTACAGAGCTTATGTAATTTTATTTCATCATCTCAATTATTTCTTCCAATTCATGCCAAAATCAGATTTTCTACAAGAAATTCCGTTCTTCAAATCCAAAACATGCATACACATCATCAAATCTATTATCTATTTTTCATAAGAAATCAAATAGAATAAATCTTATAATTACATGGAAAAAGGAAATAGATATAGGGGAGGCAGAAAGAGAAATGGAGGTTTAGGAATATAGAGAGAGAGAGGGTGTGCTGGTGTGTGAGTATGTGTGTGAGAGTGTGCGTGTGTATGTTGAATAGTGAGTGCAGAGAGGGATTTAAGAGGGAGATAGAGAGATGTTGGGCTTTAAGTATGGGCTTAAGTTTAAATTCATTAATGAGCTAAAATTTGACTTCTAATAATTGGGCTAATTTTATTGATTAAATTGAGTTTGATTTTAAATTGAGATTTGAACTATAAAACCATGCCTTTAAATATTTTATTAATAAGAATTTATTTCCTGATTTTCTCGTTAAATATTTATTTATATTCATAGTTTTTCCGCGTGCGTTTTCATTTAAAATTAAAATGGATTTGGGTGTCACACTACCCGTGGCTTCTCGCGGGTGCTTTCGCTTGTTTTTGTTTTATCTCTTGAACCTCTTTATTCTTTTTTTAATAAACTTTATATTTCAGCATTCTAATTGAATTTATTTACACTTACTTCTCTTTATATATATACACTAGCATTTGCATATATTTGATTATATTTTTATATTTATATAAAATTAATACTAATTTAGTTATTATACTTATAAATATAATAAAAAATTAACTTTAATTGAATATTGAGAAAATAAAAAAGAATTCACACTTATAAAATTTGATAGTATGAAAAACAAAAACAAAAAAATAAGTTAAAAAAATTAAAAATAAAATACTAGTAATTAAAAAGATGAAAGAGGAGAGAGAAATTTGTAAAACTTTAATATTTAAACAAATTTAATTTTTACATTTTAAATCAAATATTTTCATACAATATACGTATCATATTAAAGCTCTTATAGTGATCTTTGATTTGATATGCATATTAAATATTTTATAAAAAATCAAATTTCCCAATTTTGGAAAGAAATGTAACAACAAATAAGAAGTTAAAGAAAATGAAAATAAAAAGAAAAATATATAGTTTAAACATAAACCTTCTATTTTATTATAATTACATAATTGCCACTTAATTTTCAAATTAATTTGAAATTGATTTCAAATTGGAAACTCCCTTTTTAATATTGTATAGATATATATAGATTATACTCCACATTATATATTAGTATGATTTACTTTAAATACACTATATCAATATAGAATAGTATTATTATTTATTACATTTACTTTTTAAAGTTGAATTATTTTAAATCTAATAATTATTTGAAGATAATAAATCTAATAATTTATTAAATCAAATAATTATTTATTACACTATACTCTAATTATTTTAGAAATTGATTGTTATTTTTTCATAATATTTTCTTTGAAAAAAATTACGATAATATTAATTTTATATTATTTTAAATTCGATCATATATTTACTATCACTCTTTCGCCGGCACTACAATTATTAGATATCATCTCGACATATTCTAAGGTTATGAATGAATGATATTGTGTATTGAAATAGAGTTTAAATGAATTAATAAGTGTTAGTTATATCAATAATACGTGTGTTTTGTACTGATGATTACTCAAAATGAACTTCAAGGTTAATCGTGCCTGATCTAGAGCACGACTAAGATGGGTGACCCACTGGAAAGTTCGTCAAATTGTATGCAAATAAGGTCAAAATACATTAAAAATACATTTATACGGTTAAGATCATGATATGGATTCAAGTTAGGGTACAGATCATGATTTAAGTGAGGGTGCAACCCGATAGCACGGTGCAACCGGTTGCACCCAAGACCACCTTAAAAAATTATTCTTAAAAAAAATATTAAAAATACCAAAATACTTGTGAGATATAAAGATAGATTGAAAAAAAATATTATTTTTTATTCCCTCCATCCACCAAAAGTATAGCACTTTTGATGGGCACATATTTTAATAAAATTGATGATGATTTTTACGTAGTGGAGAAAAGGTCTCACCATTTTATGAGATGTGTGTTTGAGATTGAATTTGAAATAGATTTTTTTATAAATAAAAAGTGTTTGTAAGGATAGAAGTTAAGAAAAAGATGTGGGGCCATGTTCTAAAAAGGAAAATGTCATACTTTTGGTGGACATAAAAAATGACATAAGTGTCATACTTTCGTGGACGGATGGAGTATTTATTTTTTAACGATCGAAAATTCGGTCGTTAAAAATAAAATTTCAGTCGTTAAAGTTAACGGCCGGAAAAAATGGTCATTGGGATCCGGAACGACGATTCAAACAACAACCACCGAAAACAGTCGTTAATTTGGTCGTTAACACGATTAACGACCGAAAATTCGGTTGTTAGAGCCGTGTTTTCTTGTAGTGATTCTTTCTCGGCGACTGGAACGAAGAAGAAGAGGGGCTAATTGGGGGTCGATTCTTTCCTGGCGACTGGAACGATGCGTTGGCCTGGTGGGGAGAGAGAGAGAGAGAAAGGAGCCGCTCAGCTTGGACGCTTTCTGGCCGGCGCCGATGCATGGCGCGTGCAGCTCTGCGTCGCACGGTTAGGGCCGTCGCCAGGAAAACATTCCAGGCCATGGATGACAGGTCGCGGGGAAAGCTTGCTGCCGGTGGAGAACTCATGTTTTTATGAAAAACTGATATATTTGATAATTTCCAGTTTATTTTGTCCAACTCGAACTCTACAAAATTCCCTGCAAAGTTCGTTCAATTTCAATGACGGCTCATAAACCATAATGTTGGTGCATCATCTCTCTTCATACTCATTCTCGGATTCCTTCTTAAGCTATATATCATGCAAAATGAAAGTGTGGTTCTTGATTTTTCAAATTGTAATAATCTGATAGTCGACCTTTCCATTGTTGGTTCTGAATATTAGGGTTGAATTTGGAATAATTTATAGTAAAAATTTCTTCCCCTGAGAAAGAGTTTGTTCAACGAAAAATAAAGCAAAATCGACATTGTCAACCATAGTAGAAGTCTAAAGTATAATTTTGGGCATTGATGTTTTAGATTTGATATGGGTTTTAAATAGACGTGGCTGTAACATTATTCCTTTTTTTTTTGGAAGTGGTAGTAACACTATTCAATTTGTATAAATTCAACAAATTATCATTATCATACTTCGACATCAAATTTATACAACTTCAAAAATTAAATGATAGGCGTTTCAAAAAAAAAAAAAATTAAATGATAGGGAAAGTATTGTTGGGCTGGATTCAAACACCCCACACTGCTGAGGCCCGCCTCCACACTGCCGCCGTCTCTTTCTCTTCCTCACAAGCCTCATTCCCCTCCATTTCTAGAGACAGAGAGAGATTTCTTGTTGCACTCACCATGTCCATCTCCCACACATGAGCTGTGGCTCAAAGAGAGGTGATAGATTAATCCCACGCTGCATACTATTTTAAGCTAAATCGTCAGAAACTATGACACTACTTCGCCATTAACGCCACCTCCGTTACTCCTCAAACTCCCCATTCTTCCTGCATTCTCTTTCTCTGCCCAACTTCCCGAAATTGTAACGATTGGACTCAGCTGAGAAATGGCCATTTGATTTATTTATTTTGCTTCTTTTTGTCGAGACAGAGACTACTCCGTTTGTTTGTTTTTTCGATCGATTACTGAATTAATCGGCTGTTTGCATTTTCGGTTTGGTTTTCTTCTGATTTTAGCGATAGAATGTTGACGTGCATAGCTTGCTCGAAGCAGCTGAACGCCGCCGGATCTCTCCCGGAGCCGCCTGAGGACGACGGAAGTGCTGCGGCTCCTTCCTCCAAACAGGCCATCAAAACCCTCACTGCCCAAGTAAACACTAATTTCCCTCATTTCACCCTATTGTTGTAGTTTTTCTCCAAGTTTTTTAGCATTGTCAAATACATGGACTGTTGTAGTATCATCCAGTATCCACCATATATTTGCGCGTATAATCGAGGCGATCACGCAGGCCAAAAAATTGAGCCCACCATATATATGTTTTATTTTGTGTATTATGTGAATATCTCATGGAAAGTGGTTTCTTAGCTTAATAGTTGAATGTCTCTCGATTTATTTGATTTAGTATTTGAATTCACACGACATGTTTTGTTTGTTTGTTTTATAGTATGCCAGGTATATTTAATCTGATGCATCATCTATAGAACTGCAATTTTGAATTGTTCCTAATCTTCTTTCGATGTATTTATTTGTGATTGCATGAATATTTTAGATCAAGGACATGGCTGTCAAGGCATCGGGTGCATATAAGAACTGCAAGCCCTGTGCTGGTTCATCAGGGCACGGCAAGGGCCGGGACTACTTGGACTCAGATGCTGGCTCGGTGTCAGAGAGGTTCTATGGCTCATACAGAAGGGCTGGCAGTTCAGAGTCCACCCCACGGCTTTGGGGAAAGGAAATGGATGTGAAGTTGAAGGCTCTCTCGAGTGGCTATGCTACACCAGCTTCAGTTAGCAGTAGAAGTGAGGCGTTTGTTCTTATGGAGGAAGATGAGCCGAAAGAATGGGTTGCACAGGTTGAGCCTGGGGTGTTGATTACATTTGTTTCGTTGCCACAGTGTGGAAATGATATTAAGAGGATCAGATTCAGGTAATGAATCAATTATTCGGGTAATCAATTATATATCATGTTGTGAAGCAGAATTAATATGACGGGCTGGTTTATGGAAATAAGTATCATTATTCTGTGAAACATTGAATATTGATATGAAGTTCATTTATTGAATTATGGCTCACTTGGCTGTTCACATTGGTAAATGCGAAGTGTGTTAAGTATCATTTTGTGATTCTGCAGTGCTTTCTTTGCTGCTTTATAAACAGTGCATTTGCAAAATCTGATTCAACATGATATCTGGAACATGTGATTTCTTCGCGAGTGATGAAAAGTTTAATGTGGTATCCATGATGTTGATCTTAGTTGGTGGTTATCTACTTGTCTTGATTTATTTGCAGAATTTGAGATTTCTAAGTGTGGAGAATGTGGCTGAATTGAATTGGGGCATGTTAGCCACTATGAATTGCACTAGCCCCCAATTATGGTGGTGGCCCTTGATTCTTTGAAAAAGTGGTGGGATATGGAAAAAATGGCATAGCACTGAAGGCTAAATCAGTAATACATATTATTACATCTTAGTCCTATCACCATGAGAATATAACGTTTAACTGAGGATACTAGTTTGTTTGGGTAATTGACTAACAGAAAAATAAAAATAAAATTTATAAAAAGAGTTCGTATTTGCCCAATTGACACATGGGAGGGAATCAATGTTGGACTTATCAGAAAAAAAAGTCAACTATGCGATCTAAATAGAAATGAATGAAAAAATAAAAAGTGCCACAAAGAATCCAAACTGGATAGTCCTTTTCTGTATTTTTCTGTTGCTGCTTCTATTCGTGGAGTTACTAGCATTAAAGTGTTCAATTGCTAGCCATATTATCAGGAATATTGTGTGGAGCCTTAATAAAAGTTCAAAAGTTTTCTTGAAGATGAGAATTGTTAGTTGTGTAACTTACTGTGCATGTTTAGTTACTGCTTTTACTGTTGTATAATCAAACCTTAATCTGTACAGAATTCTAACATATTATTTGTTCCCGAGAATGACCTGATTTGATCTGGTTTTTTTCCATATTGAGGGATTTCAACAATACTTGTTCACGATTTTCTCACTTTTCACTTTTCTTGGATTGTTTTTACAGCCGAGAGATATTTAACAAGTGGCAAGCTCAAAGGTGGTGGGCGGAGAACCAGGATAAAGTAATAGAATTATACAATGTTCAAAAGTTCAGTCGTCATGCAGTACCAGTGCCAACTCCTCGATCAGAAGATGAGGTATACTTTTTTGAGAATTCATACTTCTTATGTCATTAATGGTGACAATAGTGATCATCCAACTGGTTTAACCTGCCATTTTGTTGAATATATACCTTTCTTCAGTTCAATTATTTGTGTGCTTGTCAATATATACTGGTTTTTATTCATTGTCAGTGACTATCTTGTGGGATTTACCTTTCAATGGATTTTTGCAAAGAGTAATAATTGAAGTGATCCCTTTTCCTTAGAATTCAAAAGTTGAATCGATGGAGGATACCCCTGAGACACCTCGACTGAGCAAGGAGCGTCTTCCTCACCACTTTTGTCAGAGCTTTACCGAACAGCACCCAATGCAATCTCGTCAGTACTATGATTCTGGCGGTCTTAACTCAACACCAAAAGTCTCCAGCGCCAGTGCTGCAAAAATTGAGACGTCATCCATTGATGCTTCTGCACGTTCAAGTTCTTCAAGGGAGATTGATCACTCTGGAGAGCTTTCAGTTAGCAATGCTAGTGATTTAGAGACTGAGTGGGTTGAACAAGATGAGCCTGGAGTCTACATTACCATCAGAATACTTTCAAATGGTGCTCGAGAGCTTAAAAGAGTGCGGTTCAGGTGAGCATTCCTTTAAAGCTGGACCTGTAATTCTTTGATTCCTAATAAGTAGAACCAATCAATAGCATCTATGTCATATAATACTGAAGCTACAAACGATTGGCTTCCACAAGAGGAAGACTCAACATATATATGATCTTTTTATACACTCTTTCTTTCTTTTATATACTCTTTCTTAGTATCAAACTTAAAGGTGACAAATATTATTCTGGGAATCACATCTAATCCCATTGCTAATCTCAGAAACTAGGGAAATTATTTGGAAACCAATTAGTCACACTTTTATATGCACTATCTAAATGTTACATCTCACTATCCTTGTTGTGAATGGAATAAGTAATTTGGATCCATTTTATGATTTTTATCCACTGTAATAAAATGGAAAAGGTTGGCTCACACGGAAAAACCAATTACGAGCCACTTTACCACAGTAAATTTTTATTCTTACACATCATTGCTTGTATCTGACTTTGTAAATGATGAATGCAGCCGAGAAAGATTTGGAGAATCTCAAGCAAGATTGTGGTGGGAAGAGAACAGATTGAGGATTCAACAGCAATACTTGTGACTTTTGGCAAACTCAGTAGGAAGATACACTTACCATTCTCATGAATTCTTTAACTAAAAGCTACTAAGTTATCAACGGGTGCTGCATTCTTCCAATTCTAGTGTGTCGAAATTTCGCCTTGCTATGGTGAATTTCTTGAAATCACCCTTTTCTTGAGAAAAAAGCAATGATCAGGGTGCGGATAACTTTATTGTCTGTTGAAACTTATACCATACAACACAATGAAAATTTGTGGACATTTATGTGGCTTCTACTTCTAGTTAGTGGAAAATCAGCAACACATGTCAATCGTTTAGTTTGCCGAAGTCTTGAACCTGTAATTATCATTGTGTACGAATCTCATGTTTCAATTCATCAACGCGTCTAAGATTTACACATACATGCATTTATAATATGATATTATCACTATACGCATTCTCTAGGAACATTGCAGGGGAGATAGACAGTGGATAAGCTGGGAATGGAAAGCATTGCCAGCTTTAGAAAAAGAAAACTGGCAACGATTGGGTCTCGGATCACACTCCCACTCGGTTAGTTTATTTTTGGAATCTTGAATTATGACTTTCACTGATCATGTTTGTTACTTTGTTGGCTGCATAAAGTAGTGGAAATGGGCCTTGTTGTCTAGTTTCCCTTTTTTGTGAGTAGGAAAGGTAAAGAGGGTGTCCTTTGATAGTTGTAGTAGTGAATTGGATTGATCAATGTCTGCTTTGTTTCACTCGAAGATGTGTGTAGTTAGGTAAGGTACGATTGGAATTTTGTTTCTCGGGATTGCCGCTGCGCCTCTTTTTGGTGATGGTACATGATTCTCATGCCTCTTTAACTTGAACTAAAGTCTCTCTCTCTCTCTCATGGTCCCTTTTGGAATCTCAAGTTTGTGAAGGATTTATCTTCATCTTTTTAGCCCTGTTACATTGTGCCCACTAGACAAGTTACGACTTCTCTCTCTCTCTCAAGTATGGTTTATGAAGAGAATTATTTTGAGGTTCTTAGCCCCCCTCCTGTGTTTGATACCCTTTCTTCATAAGTTCCAAGTATCTCTCCGTGTTGTGTTCGGTACCGCCTCTCCGTGTACTCCTCCACCTCTTAATAAGTGTTTTTTTTTTTTGATAAATTATTAATATTAAATAAAGAAAATTAAAGGTCGCGCTACAGAGGACTCGAACCCAAGACCTTTGGCTTTACGCATTAATCCCTTATCGTTTGGCCAACACACAACACACAATAAGTGTTTTATTTGGAAATAAATACTCGTCTTCTAAATTCTAACAAGTGTCATATTTTAGAATTTTATAGCAAGTGATATCAAACTTTTCATATGTCTATTGTCCTTAATTCCAAGCAATAACTAAAGATAAAAAGATTAAATTTATCCCCTTTCTTGGTATACGATAATTGACTATAGAGGAAACTTATTCAGGGATGAAAGTAGTACAAATATTGTTATAAATTATATTCACAATTGCTAACATTGCCTAAAAACATTATTTGCTAACATTTTTTGGTATATAGACGAATTTAATGAAGATTTTCTTTTGGAAGGAAAAAAAAGGTATAAACAAGTATTATGATGCATCTTACATTAATTCGATATTCATTATGGAATAATTTTCTAGTGGATTCGTATGAATGCTATACAATTATAGTTGAACATACTTGAGTCACAATCACATAACTTTACATCCCACGATATCTCATACTTTATATATTTGAATATTATTAAGATTTGATCACTAGATCAAATCATGTTTTTTATACTCTCTCTCTCACGCACACACAAGTATGTGTTGGCTATAATTTCTTCATCTCATCAATAATTACCTTCTATATATTCTCTCTCTCGTGCACAAGTACGCGCGCACGTGCGAATGAAAACGTAGCCCTTTTCTTTTGAAAATAACAATAGTAATAATAATGAAAACATAAAAATTGAACTCTTTTTCTAGTGGTTTTTTTAATTACATTTTTTTCTTAGTGACTTTTATATACTAGATGATGCATTTTTCGATATATTTCATAAAATCAATAGTTTAAAAATAATATATTCATTCCCTAAAAAAAAGTAATATATTCATCAATAAGTAGTGAATAAATAAGCTATAGTAGAAACAAACGAGTAAGAAAAAGTGACTATTATAATATTAAGAAAATGCAAATGTATTTGATTAACTAAATACATCTTGAAATAATGAAAAACAAAAATACTCGACTCAACTTTATGTTGAAAGTAACGTTTACGGTTAGTTTGAAGGAAAAATAATTCATCAAAATATCCTTATTAATTATAAATATCTCTCGTGCTATTTCGTAATTCTTTTATCATTAAAAGCGCTCATAGCGTGAATAGTGAAACAATAAGTTTATTGTCATTATGCAAAATGCCAATCCTCTAATAATTTGAATTTTGGTGGTGATATACTTGAATAAAATTTATGGGAAATTAATAAGATAGAGTAAATTTGCATCCATAATTCCTCACCTTGCTCAAAATTTACCATCCCAATTTAATATAAAAGGTAACCACATCCACGCATGGAACAACGCATTCTCTCTCTCTCTAAGCGTGCCATTGAGCTCTCATTAGCAGCCTCTCTGTGGCAAACCCACATCGCATCAGTGCTCTTGTCTCTAATATCTCTTTCTCGATCAGCTTTTGTTGATTCTCTCTAAGCCGACATTAAAGATTTATTGATATCATTCCTTGTCTTCCTCTTCTCCTTTTTCTGATTTCCTGCAACTATAAAACGGCAAACAATGGCAGATCGTTTTAGTTACAGTTGCACGAGTAATCACAGTTCCAACAACCTATCCTTCTCTTCAACGCTGCTGGAAGAAATTTATCAATCCATTGATAGTGGAGGAGACGAGGGAGAATCAATGAGGAAGAAGACCACTGGCTTTCTCCTCAAGACCGACGAAGATATGGCCAATTACCAACGCGCTTGCATGATCGAGAGGTGGATGGAGAAGAAGGCCATTGCCCGCCAAAGATCCACACCCAAGTTACAGGTGAATTACTTTGCATTTTATAATTTGTAATTAATTTCACGTTCCTTCAAACTTATTTTTAAATACAATAACTAATTTTATGTTATTTTGCTCACCCGATCTTTAAATTTTATGAATATGATTTAGCTCAAGAGCTTTAGATTTTATCCAAAGTATATGTGTATGGAATTTTAGAACTCAACTCAAATGAGATTTTATTAATTAGGTTTGTTTGAATTTCAACAGGAGAAGATGTCAGGGAAAGATAGGCAGTGTTGGAGCTCCAGTTCATCCGATTCCAGCTGCGGCGCCGGTAGTTTCTTCTCCCCTTCCGAAGCCGAATCCTTCGCGGTTCCTCCGCCTAAGCCGGTTCGAACCGGAAAATCGGCGTTCGGGAAGGAGAAAAAGGGGACAAACTGCGACGATTCAGGAATTAATCGGCTAGGTTTCAGCGACGGATCTAGATCGGAGCGTCAGCAGAAGAGCGAGAGCAGATTCGTGAAGACTAAGTCGAAAGCGCAGAAAATCTACGGCAATTTGAAGAGAGTGAAGCAGCCGATCTCTCCCTGCGGCAAAGTCGCCGCCTTCTTAAACTCGCTCCTCGCCGCCGGAAACTTGAAGAAATCGAAGATCCCCGCCGCATGCGGCGACGACTCGCCGTCGCTGAAATCGACCACCACCACCTGCTCCTCGCCGTTCTCGCGCTCCTGCCTAAACAGAATGACGACACCGTCGTCGGCGAAGTCCGCCGCCGACGCGAAGAGGTCGGTTAAGTTTTTTCCGGCTAGCGACGAAGATCGCCGGCCATGCGGCCGCAAATCGTTGCTCCAAAACAACAACAGCGGTGACGTGGATTCGATCATAGCTGCCATTGATGAAGAGCTGGCCATGCATGTGAGGAAGAAAGAGCATTCTTTCGATATTTTCAGCAAAATTCACGATAAAAATCGAGATTTTGATCGTGAATTTGATTATGAAGACGATGAATTTGATGGAGCGAGCTGCGCGAGTTCGGATTTGTTTGAATTGGAGAATCTATCGGCTATTGGAATGGAAGAACTACCGGTTTATGAAACTACTCGTCTTGAGAAAATTATGCAAATGGATTGAATTTGTAAAATTGCCCACAAAAAAAGAGTTTGAGGTTTTGTAAGTTAATTGATTTGGGATTTTGAATAAGAAGAAATAAATGTTGATATATATTTGCCATCTTATTTATTTACGTACGTTGCGATTTCGGTAAATTTAATTAGTGGATGTAAACGAAAATATTAATTACGTGAAGAGTATTTGATGGATTAAAAGTAAAAATAAAATATTGAGGTTTGTAGGTTAATTGGTTTGGGAATTAGAATAAGAAGAAATAATTAAGATACTATTTTCGATCTTGTTACTTATTTTTATGTTAATTACTTTATCGTACGTATATGAAAAAATTATGTGAAGTAGGGATTCTATAAGAGAGTATTTGATAGATTAAGTAAAAATTGATACAGTTGTACGTTGAGTTAAAGAATGATGCAAATATAGGGAAAAAAGTGGAAAGAAGAAGAAGATTGAAGATGATGATTAGGGTGAAAGTGAAAGCAAAGGGAAAATCTTCCTCTCAAGTTTCAACCTAATAATAGCTTTTATTTTGTATTACTCTCTCTCTTGAAATTTTATTTGATAAACAAAAGGTATACTTTTTTTTTTCTCACTTGGCTAGATATCCTATAGGTGTTTTTGTTAATATTTTGAATTTATTCTCAAAAAAATTAAAAGAGGAATATATGTATTGGTGATACATTAATTGAAATGATATTTAACAATTTACTTATGATATTAAAGAACTTACTTATGATGGTGATAAAACGGTTATTGGAAAAATTTGATGATGTTGGTCTCTAAAAGTTCGGTACGTAAACCTAATGTTAGATGAGATGTGTGATAAATTGATTGAGCAAATTAGCCATAAAGAAAGGTTCCAAGTACCTTTTTCTTTTCCTTTTTTTATATATCCTAAGAGATGCAAACTTCTGTTTATGAATAGCAAGAAGTAAGGTATCCACCGTTTCCCTTCCCCAAATAAAAAAAGAAAATCTCTTCTTGTTTTATTATTTTTCACTATCCCATATTGTAAATTTATGTAAGTGGTACCACATGAAATTCAAACTCAACCATAAGTAAATATAGATATATATCTATATATATTAGAATATAAAATAAAAACACATTTTAGAATATAAAATATGAACAATTTGCAGCCCATAGATCATCAAAATCTACGGTTAATTCATCACCTTATTGGATTAGTTCATGGTCCCGGGTTCGAATCCCATAGGTAGCAAAAAAATTATTTTTCGTAATTCATACCTTTATACAACGAATTCATACATGTTCTACATAAAATTCATACATTTTTATTGGTTCGTATTTTTTATTTTAAGAGCTGTTTTTACGGTAGCCTAACCCTACTATCCCTCTCTCTCTCTCTCTCTCTCTCTCTATATATATATATATATATATATATATATATATATCAGATAATCTATAGTTTTACTATGTATATAGGCAAAGTACGTTACGATGAATATATTATTCCATTATTCTTTCTTTGTAAACTTTATCTGTCTATGTTTTACACAAAATTCTTTATTACAATCTTTTTTATATAAGACCGTCTTAAAGTAAAATTAACAACATAGGTCAAGATTCAAATCCAAATTAATGACATTTTTTTATTAAAAAAATATTTAATTTATAATTACAAATATATTACTCCCTTTCATACTTTTTTTTAAAAAAAATTACAAGTGATATCTGAATATAATTAATTATGCAACTTGCACGCAGGCAGGCAGGAACCTCAACACCATTCAACGGTGGAAAAACATCATCTCATGCAGGTGAGAAACGTTGGGACCTCAATACGAAAATACAACACCGCATGCAGGTGAGAATACAACACCATCTAAAATGAAAAAACATCGCCGCACACGCAGGTGGAATTGAACCCAAAAAAGTCTTTGATGCCTCAACTTTGCCTTTAGTTCATTGGTGTCTCCCTTTCATACTTAAATTGATTCACCCGAAAAATTTGATTAAAATATGTGAGCAATAGACGGGTAAAGTTAATGAGTCAAACCTCCATCAAATTGCACCGATTTAAGTGAAGAAAAAGTTTGTAAAATACATATAATTACGTGATAGAAAATTTAGTAAAATATATAATTACGTGATAGAAAATGAGGACCACATTGAGAATGATAACATGGTTGACATGCTTATATATAGTTGAAACAACTATGGTTTAATAGTTATAAAAAGGTTATACTAACTAGTCTTGAACTAAAAGAGAAGGAAAGGCTATCCTATGTTCAAAAAGTGCCGTAGACTTAATGAGAATGGAGTTGGATAGTTGTAGGTGCACTCAAGGAGGGTGTTTAGGATATGATTGTAAAATGAAAACAAATAGTTTTTGTCAATTAATTTATCATCTTTCAAAATAAAAATAAAAATAAAAATAAAAATAAAAAAAATATTTTTATTTGATATATGTGAGTGCATTTTCTGCCAACTGACATCAGAAAGATTTTGAAAGCGGCGAGGAAGACCTTGGTTATAGGCGTTTATCATATGTATAGAACGGCAAACAAAGCCGCACATAGTTTGGCGCAATTTGCGCGGCATATTGAGCACCGTATGAGGTGGACTTAAAATTTCCCTAGTTGGCTTAGGGATATTGTACGGAATGATCTTAGAATAATATACTCCATAGGTTCTGCCTCAAAAAAAAACTATACAGGAGATACAAACCTCCTCAAATTAGACAAGATTGATTTAGGTAGGTGAGATTTTGACTAATACGTTTAACAAGTTCAATCGCACCATTAACTTTGACGACCTCATAATCTGATACGTAGGTATTAGTAAATCAAAAGTTAGTGATATTTTTGTTCAAACTAATTGATAGTATAATTTATGTTGTTATTTAATGGTTAAGTAATATTTATTGTCATATTATAATAATATATATTAGGCACGTATATACATAACAATTGATGATATTATGATATATACATATCATACATGAAAGTGTTTTTTTTTTTAATACACACTATGCACTTTAAAATTAGATATATCACGATTTTTGTCATATTTTCTGTTTTAGTCTATTTGAATAAATGATTAATGCTATATTAGGTAAAGTTAATGAGGTGTAAAATCATTGCTTTCGATGAAAAATAAACTTGTAGTCAGGGACGGAGCCGGGGGCTAGAGCCCCCTCCCAAATTTTGAGTTTTTTTTTTTTTTTTTTTAATATATATAGATATATGTTTATACCTATTATAAAATAATTTTGTTTTATAAAAGAGTATTTGGTTATTATATTCTCTCATATATACTTAATTTAAGGATAATTTTGTTATTTAAAACTATATAATTTATGAAATATTGCTTGTTATTATTACTATTATACTTGTCTTTTAATAAAAAATGCCTAATATGTATGAAATGCTAAAAGAAATTATAATGTATTGAAACTAATTTGTAATATATAGAAAATATATAATCTATGAACATGTTGTTTGTTATTATTATTATTATTATGCTTGCCTTTTAATAAAAAATGTCTTAAATATACGGAATGTCCAAAAAATTTTTTGTGATATATTGAAACTATATAATATATGAAAACATTGTTCGTTATTATTAGTATTATGCTCGTATTTTAATTAAAAAAAATACCTTAAATATACAGAATGCCCAAAAAAAATTTATTGGGGGCCGTACAAATCCAGCCCCCCGAACTTAATTACTGGCTCCGTCCCTGCTTGTAGTAATATACTAGTACTTTTTACTCCAATTTAATTAATACTCGTAGACTAAAAGTGGGTGTGGGTCTATTGCATGCTGAACTAGTTTGCACGTTCAAATTATGCTTCCATCTTGTTATTTCCATTCATTAATTATATTTTAAATCAAATACTCTTCACTTTACCTTTTATGCATATATTATTGACTAGAACATTCCCTTTTCTCTAGATATTAATCATAACATCAATTAAATATAAATTTTAATTAACTTTTGTTAAGGGGACGAAATTGCCCATATTTTTATACCATAACTCATTTTCTCTCGTCTGATTCTCTACATCACACGTTGTCTGACGCCGTAAGGATCCTTACGGCGTCTGTGCTTTTATCCGACAACGGCGTTCATATTTTTAAGTGTTTATTTTGCTTAAACTTCTCTTTTTCTTATTTATTTTTCCAATCATCTTCTTCGTATATTTTTTCGATCATCTTTTTCATATATTTTTCACGCGATTTTGGTGCTTCACCTCCTTCTTTGGTTAAGGCTTACAAATATACTTTTTCGATCATATTTGATTTTTTAACCAATCGATTTTTATATTTTTTCATAAAAAAAATTATTTTCCAGATCTAGCCATGATATTTCGTTCAACTATACGAAAGAGAAATATTTGTACCAGATGTGCCAGAACACTGCGTATTTCACTCGTACAAAGTGTTGTGCGCCAGTTCTTGGAATGAATGATACAAATGGACCAATTCGTGCCATTCGTTTCAAGTAATCCCGTCAGCTCTTGGGACGAATGGTACAAAAACCTCATCCGTATTAATCGTTTCAACGGTTATGCACTACCAATTGGGACAAATAGTACGAAAGAACACCATTCGTACCAATCGTCCCAAGTGTTCCCCGCTACTATTAGAACGAATGGTACGAAAGAACTTCATTCATATCAGTCGCCCCAAATATTGCGTGTTACCTCTTGGGACGAATGATACAAAAGAACCTCATCCATATCATTTGTTCCAAGTGTTACTGATGTGGAACAACTTGTCGTTGGTTATTTAGCTGCTAATTAAGGATCGCGAAAAAGTATCGTTGTCGGCAAAATTTAAAATAGACATAACTTTTGGTCTGCAACTTAGATTTCCTATTATAATACCTTTTCGGGAGTAAAACAACGATTTGGAGTGAACTCATCGTGCCTTGCGCGATGACATAAGTGGTCCTGGGCTTACATTTCTTTGTTTTCATGCACTTTTGGGACGAATGATACGAAAGAATCCATTTGTACTAGTCATTCTCATGTTGAGGCCTTAAGCAATCTCTTTTGACTCCAGACCCTAAAACACGTTCTCTTCGTTTTAATAAAGAGCTTTTCGTGGTCACCTGAATAATCTCAATCGGGTCTGAAGCAAAAATTATAACAATACTACGAAAACAGTTAGAAATAATGAGTTCAG
This sequence comes from Salvia miltiorrhiza, assembly GCF_028751815.1. Lineage (NCBI taxonomy): Eukaryota > Viridiplantae > Streptophyta > Magnoliopsida > Lamiales > Lamiaceae > Salvia > Salvia miltiorrhiza. The sequence continues at coordinate 66,139,253 of NC_080388.1, read as the reverse complement.
GGTATTTTCATCCAGAATTTTTAAAAATGATCAAAATTCAATAAAATAATATTTATAAATAAATATTCATTTTCATTATTTTATATAACTATCTCAAAATCTTCTCTATTTATAAACTTATAATAAAATTTCCTCCATGATGTATTTTAAAACTGCATACAGCATACGTTTGCAAATTGTTAGGAACTGGCGCCTGGCGGTCATTATTTTTTTCAAACAGTTTATTAAAAAGTGCCCAGTATTTTATTACCTATATTTCTCAACTGCCACTATCCATTACTTATTAAATGTTCATGTATCCAAAATAAGTTGTTACAATCACTGCTCCCAATTTTGTGGGCAATTGTTACATATACCACATTTAAGTTTATATATATATATAGGGGCGCGCTCCAGTGAGACCCCCTATTTTTCGTGAAACACTAGGACAATGAATAAGACATATAATACTAATGAACAAAACTTATACCTAACAAACAATATGTATATACTAGTGAAAAACAAAATTTAAAAAATTATTAATGAATAAGACATATATACTGATGAACAAGGCATTATATACTGATGAACAATACAGTATATAATAATGAATAATAAAATTTAAAATATTTTGCTCCCTCCGGGATTCGAACCCTGCAAAAAAAATTCTCCCTCCAGATACAACATCAGCCATAGGATTTATAAAATAAACGCACCAGATCGTACCCTAGATCTCACTAAAATTAGGGGGTCTCATTGGAGCGGCCCCCTATATATATATGTATATATGCGCGCGCAATTAATAATTGTTTTTCATTACTTCTTGTCTTTTCTTAAGGGTGCAAGAAGGGATCAATCTTCAGCCAATAATCCATTGATTTTTGTTTTCTTTTGTTCACTAATTTGAGATAGAATTAAGCACATCCACAATTCATATATATATATATATATATATATAGGGAGAGGTTCAGGAAAGAACTGTAAATAAAAAAAGAACGGAGAACCATTTTTAGCCATTTGATCATCAAGATCTACGGTGGATGCATCATCTTGTTGGATGAATGCAGATCCTGGGTTCGAATCCTGAAGGGAGCAATTTTTTTTATTTTTTTTAGTGCATTAATTTTAACAGCGAATGCATTAACTTTTACATAGAATGCATTAGATTTGATGGTTCTCCCGTTCTCACAAATAATGTAGTTCTCTCTAGAACCACACCCTATATATATATATATATATATATATATATATATTTAGCATTTTATAATCTTATCTTTGTACTGATTTGATTAAACTTTCTCTCTTATCCATGTCCACTCCAAACTTTCCACAAAATATTAGGTGGGTCAATTTTTTGTGTATAGATTTGCCAATCCAAAAACTTCAATTATAAAAGAAGAATAGTAATAATAATTTGAATGCTAAATCATCTAGTTTGTCTTCTACTTCGTATCTTATGGACAATGCTATGAAAGCTATGTTGGTGGCAATTCATCTAGGCCCTTCGGAAAATGGGTGCATGATTACCCATATTCTTCTTTCATATAATGGTTTAAATTTAAGAAAATCTTTTAGATATAATTCTCCATTTAAGGGTTTAAATTTAAGATAATCTTTCAAATCTTGCACTTGAGTCTCCTCTTTCATGTAAGAAGTTGTGATCCTATAGATTACGATCTGCAATATGCATGCATCTCAATGATGTTTTTTTCTTGTAAAGACATCATCACATGCAACATGATTGATATCGTGTTTTCTCTAAAATTATACACAACCATTGGTTAGTAATATATCGAGTTTATTAATTATTTTGAAATGTATTCTTTATATGTGCTAAGTATATTTGTTGAGACATGTCTACCTATCACCACCACAGCCACAGCCATATATATATGGAAAATTATCTGGCAATCTCAACTAAAACACTATTGGAGGCCCATATACGTTTGGGTGAGCATGATGGGATGGGCTGGCCCTCATTGTCCATACGTATGTCATCTATGAGGCCCAATGGGCCCTACCCTCTTAATTGTACCCATCAACCAACTACCCTGGACCTCGAGTTCGCACGTGTTGCAATGCAATTGCAAAAAGAGATATGGCAAAAAAACTGTTTATTTAATTCAAATACGAATATAGGTGATGTGTGACACTTGATTTTAACCGGAATTATTATTCCTTTTATACAACTTCTGATTTTAACACACATACTGGTAACTAAAAAACAATCATGAAATGAACCAATACATATTGACCTTTAAAGTTGAGTTACTTCGTAGCCACATAAGAAATGGTTGTAAGTATCAAAATTTACATATTCCATGCCCAGTGTGTGTGTGTGTGTGTGAGAGAGAGAGAGAGAGAGAGAATGTATTACTTCGACATAGCATTTTATATTACATATCATCGATTCATGCGATAAGCTCAATATGTGTCTATAACACGAAAACATGGTAAATCAAATCCTAAAAAACAAAAAAAAGATGAGACTGCTGACATAAAATTTCAAAAATTGTACAACATAACCAAATTTTGCCACCTTAAAGTCTTACATTAGTAGGCATCAACACAAAAATCACAACCTTCAACGTCTGTGAGTGATGAATGGCTATTTTGAATCACAGGGGAGGAGAAATACCAATCTAGATTCAGCTTCAGCACGCTATTCCAAGAAATTCTTTGGCTAGTCCCTCCAGCATATAGCGACATATAAGTAAAGAGTTTCCCAGAGGTTACTCACCGGTGCCACTTTATGTCTTCAAAGGAGCCTTCTTTTCTCGGTCAGAAATACGAGCAGGACCTGTAGTGTGTGATTTGAATCGCCCTCTACCTCCATCTTCTTTCTCCTGCATAAGGCAGTCGGGGTTTCATTTGTCAGGGTTTCGACTCCATTTGGTTCAGAGACAGGAGGTCAGGACCAGTGTCATAATAAATAAACGGATAATACCCTAACAATGAACAAAATCAACATGTCGCTGTTTAAGATACAAGCTCATCAGGCTCGAAGCAAGAGGGTTGCTTTGGGATACATAATCCTAATTTATCAAATCCTACTATATAGAAAATGCTATTTTAACCGTCCAACCAAATTTTAGCTCCCATCAATTATCATATAAATTATTGAGGATAATATATTTATGATCGTGTTTATCAAGAGCAACGCGAAGAGGCGAGATTGGAAAAGCTCAAGTACCTTTTTCTTAACCACTTGTACTACATCTTCATCATTAAGAATATGACTAAGGCCACAATGTTGAGGGTAGTGTCTTGCACTTGTGCCCCACACCAGCACATACTTAACTTCCTTTACCAGGCTTCGATGAAGGTAATTACAAAAATCTTCAACGGTGCAGCCACCTCTACCCTGAAATAAAAGTCCAACCATTGAGGGAAACAAAATAGATCAATGGAAAGAAAAAAAAAACAGTAACTTTATCTGTACAAGAAGAGAGCTTCACAAAAGTACATGCATGTATCAGAATTGTATTAGATACTAAGAGACATACAGCAGAAAGGACGCATGGGTCTGTGAAATCTGGTTGCTGGCCCTGAGGCTTTGTATATATTCTAACAAGACCCATCTCTTCCCACATTCTTGCAAGCAGTCTATCCAGATTGAGCTGTTGGAATGACATAACCACACAATGTTAAGCAAGAAAAGTGAGTTGTTTGAGGCCACATGCTAGTTATCAGTCGTCCGTCAAATTCTTTTGGTTAATAATATAAACGATAGATGGGAAGGTATACATGGACAAAACAAATACCTTCAGATTGCAACTAATGACAATTGAATTGGGCTGTCGAGCTAATCTGTCCACATCATCAATACCAATAACATCTATCTTGTTGTAGACATATACACACTTTATGTACTTACGGTTGCCCTCAATAACATCTATCAAATCATCCACGGTCGCATCTTCACGAAACAAAACCTTGTGAAAATTAATGTAGAAAAGCACCGTCAAGAAAATTCTCAGCCCTAGTGCATAGTTCAGCCATTACCAGTCACCATTTCATATATCATAGCACAAAACTGAAACAGAGTGAACAATACCAGGCAGCTGGAACACAAACATTGAAGAAGAGAATCTCCTACCAGGTTCGGGACATTGTAGCTCGGGGTTTACAAGCATTGAAGTCAATCTCCGCTGCTTGTGTTTCAGAGTTAAGCAGTTTTAATGTGTGCTCAGTAATTGGTGGTCATGTGCTAAGGCATCACTAGTATTATATACCAGGGGTATTTCTTTTCCTTATGATAATTCTGTGCTATTCTCAAGTCTAGTAATACTCATAGCACAAGCTAATAGAAGCTATAAGAAGATCAACACTTTTAGGAGAGGAAATTCACAGATTTTAGATGAAGTAAAATGTGAATCTGTCTACAAGCTCAAGGTCTTTCTAATAGATAAAGTAACTTGTAATGTGTACAGACATCACACAGATATATTAAACAAAATCATATTTGCTCTGAACTAAGAAAACAATTGACTTTCAAGCATGTATATCTCCATTAAAGAAATAATAATGTCATTTAATGTGAAAGGATAACTATAACAAAAGTCGTTTTCTAAATTCATCGGTGGAGAGACACTTTTCAATTTGTTAGAGGGAGAGGGAGAGGGAGACGGAGAGAAAGGGAGAGAAACTAGTGCATGTTTGATTTTGTTTGGGGATTAGTAGTTACCTCAGCATTGTGAATCTTGTACTCGTGTAATATTTGATAGCAGAGCTTCTCATCCACATGAGTCAACGGTAGCGTACTATTGAAAGAAATTCCCCCAGTCTTCTTCTTTTTGAAGTATATCTGTCATCACGAAATACCACACACACATCAATTATGAGACAAGCTATAAGTCAAAACTTTGAGAAATGCCTCACTCTCCCCAAAAGAGCTATTCAATTACAATATTCAAGATTTATCCCTCCCAAAAGGATTAGCGGAAAAAGGCCTAAAAGCATACACTTAAGTTCTAAGTAGTGCTCGAGAATAAATGCTAGAACCAGAGATGCAATAGAGAAAGTTCAATTACTTGAGGTGGAGTTTTGTTTAAACGCAAGCCAACTGCTTCCAATTCCTTTGTTAGGATTTGCCGATGCCCTTCACTCTAGATTTTCAGGATAAAGAAGAAATTAGATTCAGAGATAGCTGAATGAAGATATCATATAACTAGTTAACTACTAATTTCTCATAGCAAAATCAGAATACCCCAAATTATTAATCATCTCAATGTACAATTTCGCCGAGCTAGAAATGCTAAGCAAAACACGAGGCAGCCATGTAAATTCAGAAGATCAACGAGCAAGTGCAAACAAATATCAAGGCTACTAGCAATGCCGGAATAGATAACTTTTTTCAATAATCTTCTTCTACAAAGTAGGATAAATGTATTTAAGCTCCCAAAAAGAGAGGGTTCACATAGTGTCCGGAAAACCAAATAAACAAAGGATTATGCCAATAACTCACTTTGTAGAACCACATATAATGTAGCAACCTAAAAGGCCATTAGTAGCAGTCATGTAAAATTAGCATGGACTGCTTTCATGACATTTTTCTGAAGCACATACTCAAAAGTGTTTTATGTGTCTAATTAATCATCAGGATATGCAATGTGTTCTAAATATATAAGAGATCGCAATAATGCCCAATTGAAGGAGGGAAAAAACTCCATTACTAATGGCAAGCAAACAAATATCTTAACGCAGTCAAAGCATCACACAGAAATATCAGTACAGATGACTCTGACAATAGTGTGGTTCAAAATTATCATAGAGAAATATAGGACTATCCAGGAGCAGTTGATATAGCTACGACTTACTTTTGAGGCGTCGAGAACCATCAATACGAGATCTGATGATTTGGCAACCGCAATAACCTGAAAAACAAGAAGTTTAACTGTTCAAATCAGGTGTGTAATCTTGTCATTTTTATTTTTATTTTCCTTTGAGTTGGGGGAGGGGAGCAGAGTGGGTTAAACCCGGGACCTCTCCACCACGTGCATCTCCCATTCTGTCTCACTAGGTATCAAGTAATAGCATCAACTGTATATATAATTACCTGCCTACCACGACCCTTTCCTTCAGATGCGCCTTCTATAATTCCAGGAAGATCAAGCAACTGAATTTTTGTGTCGTTATAGTGAATAATACCCGGGATACAGGTAAGCGTGGTGAACTCATATGACGCGGCTTCTGAATGCGTTCCCGTCAACATAGTTAAAAGTGTAGATTTCCCAACACTAAAGGAAAAGCAAATTAAACATGCCTTTAGAATTTAAAAAATGAAAAGGGATGATTTAAGATAACCTAAAAAGGACAATTTAATGCATAAACAAAGAATGGCAGTCAATCCCATTGTACAAAATGAGAAAATACCAAAAATCACTTAATTAGTCATCAAAGTCAAATTATCTTAATCTAAATTCTTCAACACATGTGTCCTAACATAATCACATGACAAACCTGGGAAAACCTATCAGTGCGACACGGCCATGCCCGTATTTTGAAACTTCAAAGCCCTCACCACCTCCACTAGCTCCCTGATCCACCATCAAAGAATTATGAAATATGAGTAACTTGCAAATGATGCATAGTAACACCTAGAAAACGCATTTAGTATACAAATACATGCAAATGAAACAAAGATATGATTCATTGTAACTTCACCCCACAAAAACAAAAATCTAAAAGGTTGCATACTTTTGGAGGCTCCAACAGTTGTGTCCTCAGCTTTGCTATCTTAGCCTTGAGCTGACCCAAATGATATTCTGAGCAAATAAGTTACACAAAATGTCAGCATCAAATTAAATTCAGAACAGAACCAACTCCAATTCAATTCTCATGCCCGAAAAGTTTCATGAAACAAAAATACAACACAGCTGCTTGCACAAAGCTTAGTTAAAATAAAATAAAATAAAATAAATACAAGCTATAAACCTCGACAGATACATTTCACAGATATATACTCATTCAGAGAAGGCGGAGAAAAACGAGAGCAGTGGGGTATGGAATTCACCTGTGGCTTTATTTTTCTGAGTCCGAGCCATCTCGGCTTCAATTTCCTTAATCTTTTCTATGATCCCCATCTTTCCTTAATTATTTACCTGAAAAAAATTGACAACAGCAACAACATTCTCCCAATCAGTTGAGTATTGCTTCATTCATAGAACTACTAACTAAATGGAGGAGTTCAAGTAAACAGATTATAACTGCACATAAACACTTTCCGCAATGCTTCAGCTAAGATTAATTGTTCGATGCAAATACATACAACCTATCGGAATCCAGAATTCTCGTCGATATACTTGATATGTCAATCCACACTCATATACATCTATGGCCATGCACATATACATAACTGAATCAAAATGTTACCTAGAGAAAGAGGCGAGAGAGAGAGAGAGAGAGAGAGAGAGATGGGAGAGGATACAGGAATTCGCAGCCTGTAGGGCTTTACTGAAGCGAGTTCGAATCGTTTAGTTAAAAGCGTGCCACAAAATGTTCTTAAATCTTTCAAACGCTTCCTTAAAATCGTGGGATGTAGTGAATTGATATGGGCTGCGAAATGCCCATATATTCGCCCCAAGTTTTGACTCCCAATTGCATATTAATCTTATAACTAAAAAATGTTATAATTAAGGTTAAAATATTCTTAATTTTAATATTAGTTGAGAGGCGTATTTATTTCATTGTTTGGTATCCATGTTAGGTTTGGAAATGGTGATTAATAAAAGTAAGATAATAATACAATGAATAGTTATTATATTATTAAAATTAATTTATCTCAAGGATAAGGTTGTTTTTCAAAGAGGAATAGTGAAATAAAAGAAGACTTTGGTTTTATCTCGGGCGTCTTGATTAATAAATTGGGGTGCTAAACTCATAGAAAATCACAACTTGTTTAATTTTTTATGTTTACTAGTATGTGCCCGCTCGTGCGATGCACGACTTCATCGAAATTGAACAATAGTATAAATAAATAAATATTAAATATATATATATATATATATATATATAAGTAAATATAAACATATATGATCTCAATAAAAAATAAATTATCCACAATATAATCTCAATAAAAATATCAATCTGAAAACATTCGAATTTTCAATTTTTGAAATAGCAATTAACTGATTTAATTGATAAAGTGTATAAATATATAAACTGTGAAATATCAAAAGCAAGTATAGATGATAATACGTATCATTATGGATCATATAGTATTCTAAGATGTACAAAACTATTTATTTACATATGGTATAGCTATAGATTAATATAGTTTTCGAATACATATTTAAATCATATTTATGTGGTCATTTTGTTTTTGCTCAAATTTTAAAATAAAGTTACTATCAACATATACAATTTTTTATCAATTGGAAAGTGAAAAAATAAAGGATTTAACATGAGATATGTATCATTCATTTTCAAAAATAAAATGTATACAATTTCAGTAAATTTAAATAAATGTGCTACTACAAAATTAAACTCTTCAATTTACTAATACATAGTAAAAACATAAAAAAAAAAAAAATGAAAGAATATGGAAAAATGAATGAAAGAACCATAACATTTAAAAAATGAGAAATGAGAGAGGATATGATAGAGGAGAGAGAAAAAAAAATAATTTTGTGACTTTAAACTATAATTTTTTATTGGTTTTAAATTTATTTTTTATAATCTTTACATCAAATTAAAGATATCGTCATTATCTTTAATTTAACACCCATGTTGAATATTTTTTTATAAATTAAAGTTGATGATTTTAAGAGAGAATCAAAAACTACAAAAAGAAAAATAAAGAGAGAGAAATTTTGATGGGAAAAAATTTACGTTAAACTTCTCTTTTATATTATATATAGATATATAGATATATAGATAGATAAGACCTACCAAACATGAGAATGTTATTTATCCACTTTATTATCAAAATATTGAAATACAATGAGAAATTAGTATGTACTCCTATTTTATATATTTTATTATTTTTAAAATTTTAAATTATGTCAAAATATCATTATCTATGGATTAGATTAATTGGCAACAAAAAAATTATGTTAATTTAAATATTAATATTTGATTTAAAATAGTGTATAATAACAATATTATCAACTTAATAAGTATAATATTAAATTTAATAAATATTGTATAATAATAATAATAATTAAATTTACAGATTGTAAAACTAATAATTTAAGTCAATCTCATTTTGAGCAAAATAACACAATACCATCAATATGACAAAATTAATAGCTATCATTTAATTTAACAATTTTGAACTCTTAAAAGTCCAAATCATATTATTAGTAAAGTACATATTTAAATTACCTAAAACTAAATAAAAATTCATGAATAATACGGATAATATAAAAAACTTAACACAAAATATATTTATATAAATAAATAAATAAATAATACACATAATTAAATGAATTTATATAATGTTTTAAATTTCTAATTTTTGGATATATAATCAAATTAAAGATCTTTTTATTTCTCTTCTTTTTTCGTCAACGTTATTTGTTTGTTTGAATATTCGAATTAATTATTTTCTTCAATATAAAAGCTCATATTTTATATAGTCCATATAGATTGCTATAATGTTATTTGTTTGAATATACAAAATACACCCAACAATAGTTTCATTTCATCTTTCATGTGTTTTTGCTCGGGAAAAATACGAAAGGTACGTTGATTTTAAATATAGTGTCTAAATCGCAAAACGGGTTAAAAATGGTGATTTATTTAGCGATTAACCGTTAACTAAACATCTATTACAGAATTTGGAGCAAAAACCTCATGACCGATGGAATCCAAGCAACCGAACCCTGTGACCTGTCACAACAAATACACACGTCTCTAACCCCACTGATGCTGTGTTAGTCAAAAACAAGAGTTTCCAATGATCATCAAACATCGATATATTAACACAAACTAATGCCCTAGGATACACCACCCCTACAGTTTATTTTACACTACATCAGAGTTCTTAATCAAAATAGCTAACATGCACATCTACAACGCGTACAGGATTATTGGAGTCATTATGTCTGATTAATTTGCTAGAGGTGAGGCTTGGAGGAACCTGTGTTTGTGTATCAGCAAGTTCTCTCACCCTTGACAGAATCTGAGCAGGAATGGGAACTGATGCATGCTTCCGAGAACTCTGCATCTGTAAATCCACCCAACATTGTCAACCTACTCCATGGGGAAATGATGCGAGTAAAATCATAAAATATTATAGAACACGGAAACAGTGTAAATATAAGTTTTTTGAATTCAGCAAATATAAACATTTATCAACAAACAAAATACTGTCTCGGTGCATGGACAGCTTGAATAAGAACTTCAGGGCAGAGGCAGACTTGAATCACACATAGGTGTTATGCAACATTAGCTTTCACCCTCCTAAAAGTTTCAAAGCTACCATGTTAAAACAATTTATTGTTTTGATTTTTATCAAGAAATAGGTTCTTGGCAACTATCTCCTCTGGGATAAAATGAAACAAAGGCAGTGGGGACTACATACAGGATAGATAGAGATATCATGTTTAACTGCACCATATACGAAGAAAGAATATGTGGCTCACCCCATTTCCTGTTGGTGATTCAGCCATGCTGGCTCTCAGGAGATTCCTCCATTTGTCCTGTAGGATGATTTCACCTTCTCAAACTATTCTAATAGTGAAAACCAGAAGACCAACTGTATAGAGTATGCGATTGACCTCCTAGCCACTTACCTTTAGGTCAACTGATGTTCGGTAAGAATATGAAGCAAAAGCAAGGCGTTTGATCTCTGACCATCTACCAGCACCATATTTTGAAACACCCTCAACCAGTTTAACAACTTCACCGAGTGTCCAAGGTCGATGATGCTTCCTCCTCATTCCTCCATTTGCAGTAGGTACAGTGACAACATCGTCATCTGAATTAGACTTCAACGTTTCCATACTTTTTAGTTTCACTTCCTGCTCCAACTGAAGAGTTTTCCTTTCTGTTTCTGAAGTGCATCTCTCCGAATAAGCAACAGACTACACACATATAGAGGTTCCACAATTTAACAACTTTTGACGGGAACTGATAAATAATACATAAGCTGTATAGCATAAAAACTTCAAACAAAGAAGCTGAAACAGTAGCAGATATGGAATTATTGGATGAGGGAGAAAGAAACATAATCAAACAAGAAGAGATTATTTCCCAGAAAATTCCATGATGCAATTTTCACCATGCCATTCAACATATCCCGCAGGGTTCTCTGTTCAGATATTATGCTTTAGTTCTCTTTTAGCATAGTACAAACTAATTTGAGTTTGCCCACTGCCTGACTTGCTCCTTCAACTCAACACTTCACAAGTCGACAGACACGCAGAAAAATAATACACAGGTGATCAGGTAACCATATACATTGTTCATAAACCACGGAAATAATCAGAGTATAAAAAAATAAAAGCTCAACAAAAACAAATGTATGATGTCAACTTTACCAGAGTCACAAAATTTTTCCTTGGACGGCTCCGGCGAATGCGATTGACGTATGGAACCTGAATTCCAAAACCTCCAAGAGAATCTTTCCTTGTGAGATATCTCCGATCTAGTCCAAAATTCTGAATAGGTCTAACACAAACTTCTTCAGATGGCTGGTCACATGCGGGGGGTTCAAGTGAGGAGGCAGTTTGTGCACCAGAATCTCTGGATTCTCCTTCAGAAATTTCTTCAATATACCGTCTTGTGGGCTTTCGAACTCGTTTTACTGGTCTTTGTTCTGTGTCAGTATCATTACTTTCACAATTATCTTGACTAACAGAACTTTGTATTGCCATAGCATTACCAATTGGGTGGGTTTCGATGGGTTCATCATGGACAGTGGTTGGACTTTCATCTGTCTCCAGAGCAGATGTAACTACACAATCAACCAAAACAGAACCATCCATACTTTGACTGGTTTCATCTTTACCTTTCTTCACCACTCTGTTATCAGAAATTACTAGAGTTGTGGTAGAGAAATCACAGGAATTAGTCAATCCCATAATAATTCTCCTTTTGAGCCACTCTTTGTCTTTCACAGAAGTTTGTCTTCCAAATGTCGCGTGAAAAATCTCCTGAAGATCTTTAACTGACAGGTTGTCGAGGTGTATTTCCCCATTCAACAGTGAGAAATCAGGTCTAAAGTCAGCACCAACAGGAGAGTTGGAGGTTTTGGCCTTGTTTGATTCATCTAAATGCTTTGAGCATCCCTCTACACTCCCAGATTGGCATTCACTGACATCAATTGCATTTGGAACCAATTTAGAGATCTTATCCTGCATGGTAAAATTTAACATGCATATTATTGCAGCAAAAATGTTGAGCAGATCTGTTACATTCTGTAACAAACAAATCTTTGAAATGCACATGTCTTAAACAAACATGACTATGTTAGAATTAAATTTTACAGACAAAAGTAAACAATATCGTTGGCGATATTTAGGGACAGAATGGGATACAAGCGACTCCACTGAAAAGGATTAGAGTGACCATTTGAAGAAGTTTGACCATTCCTTGCTTTTGACATCCAGCATAGTAGGACTCTATCAAACAAATATTGGTGTCATACAATAGCTTAACATGGCTGAAACACCAACTTAATTACCTCATGCTTAACATCTACTTCTATATAACCAATTTCAGCTTCAGGTGACAAAATTTGCTTTTCTCTGCCAACTTCTAGGACCTTAAGCTGTGTCTGACCTGCAGGGAAAAAAGAAAAATTAATCTAGATATCACAGAAATATAAAACACAAAGTAAATGAAATGGCAAGTTAGAGAAATGTGCGATGATCTTCCCCAAACTATGCAGAAGCAAAAAATACATACACTTATAAGTTGTAAGTCACCAGGAGAAAAGTATCACAAAGCTGCTATCCAGGCTCAAATTTGATCCTGTAGGTATATTCGCTTATTGCTTGTCAACTGATATAAAGGAAAAAGGTATAGCAAGGTGCCCTGCTAAGGGGACCTGGGGACGAATGCCACAATGTCGTGCATTTGGTGGAAGTCAACTCTAGAACCACAACAGTCAAGATTTCAATGCCTGGTAAGGCTCTAGCTGCATTCACTGCCCTAATGAAGATGAACTATGGATAAAAAGTTTTCAAAGACATTGATAAGACACCTCCAAGATGTTCTGGATTGGGAGGAAAATCTCAAACTTGTTCAAACACAGTCCCAAGAGGACCCCATCAGCAGTATAAGCATGGGTATGAATAATTTACTTGAGTTCATTTTCATGTGCTAATGTGGATCCATTCCTAAGCACCAACTCGGCCAGGATCGTGCAGCAATTTTCAGCTTTAGTTTTGTTTTGCAATGCATAAAAGATGGGAAATGTGTAGCAAGCTAAGCATAAACCAGGGGGATGTGGTTTTGCTTCTTCAACAAAATACATGTGTATTAACTTAGATAACTGCTATGCATGATGTGTTAAAATGGAAATTGCAACTGTAACACGCATTTAACGTACAGAAACAAATGAATAAAATTTTGGTACTGGACCTGAGCTCTCAAACTCAGCTGTTTTTGAAGCACATGGTTTACTCCCACTATTTATACTGCATCCTAGAGTCTGGCCATCGTCTATATTTCTTACTTTGCACTTATCATCTTCAATCAAGTCTTCGACTGCTATAACTTCATCATCTGTTGCAGGTACTAATCTCCCATTGCCATCAACCTTAAATTTTACAAGAGGTGCAGGTTAATTTAATCAGGGACAGAGGAAAACCACTACAAAATTCCTGCCTCAAAAAGAATCACAGTACATGGGCAACCAATCATATTTTCCATAAAACAATCAAACTGAAAATGAAAAGCAAGCCCAAATCATAATACAAATACTTCCTCATTAGAACCACTTAAATAACAATTTTCACAAAAATTTATTGATTAATGGCAGATAAAGTTGTACCCGAACGAGCTGGTAAACAATAGGGTCTGCAGTGTCTTGCGACCGAAAATCTTCATCTCTAGCTTCCTCATCTCCCAGCATATCAACCACTGTTTCCATTGATAACAAAGCATATGCCACTCAGATACAATGACTGCCAACAATGAAAAATAAAATAAATACAAAACCTTTTCCACAGAAACGTAAATTTCTCAGTTGAAGTCAAAATCTCGAATAATTGCAAATTAATTTAACGCATGCATGACATGTAAACATGCTCATCAAATTAAAATCATTATGCTTCTCCTACATCACATACACAATAAATTCCACCAGCATTTCCTTCTTCGCAGATAAAATTGCTAACAAACAGATACATAAATTAATATACATTACTACATGTAACAATATTCAGCTAAAAAACTGGCAATTACCAAAAAGGGGGGGGGGGGGTAAATTAACTTACCACAAAATTGTACCCGAACTCCGATCAAATAAATAGAATAATCCGGCCACGGAGAAGTGAAAATTTTCAGTGAATATATTTTTTATGAGTTTGGGGATTTCGAATTTTTCAGTTCAGAGTGAGGTTTTCTGCTTTTGCTTCGTGAGCACGCTGGTTGTACTACCAAAAGAGCCCGGAATCCTAACTATCGAATTAACTGGATCCGAAAGTGGATATGGAGTCCGGATATGTTTTGATCATTTCTGAAATGACAAAATTGACCCCCGAGAGCACGTTCTAGTTTTCTCATTTTAAAAGGATAAAAAGGTAAAAGCAAAATTGTTACTCGTCCCATTATAGGTCACGCATATTAAAAAATTCTACATAGTACTCCTTCCGTCCACCAATCAACTTCCCATTTGGTGGTCGGCACGGAAACTAAGAAAGTTGAAAAATGTGGTGTAAAAGACTAAAAGGGTAGTGTTAATGTATAGTGATTAATTTTACTAATCTTTCACTAGCTATTTGACATTATTTTAATGCCTTGACTTAAAGTTTTTCTTTTTTTGATAAGCTATTTATTTATTCTTTTTTTTACACTTTAAATAAATAAACTAAAAATTCAGAAAATAAATAAATAAATAAACTGGAAATAAATAAACTGAAAATAAATAAACTGAAAATTTGAAAATAAATAAATAAATAAATTGGAAATTCAGAAAATAAATAAATAAACTGGAAATAAATAAACTGGAAAATAAATAAACTGAAAATTCAAAAATAAATAAATAAATAAACTGAAAATTCAGAAAATAAATAAATAAATAAACTGAAAATTTAGAAAATAAATAAATAAACTGAAAAATAAATAAACTGAAAATTCGAATATAAATAGCTAAATAAATAAACTGAAAATTCAAAAATAAATAAATAAGTAAACTGAAAAATCGGAAAATAATTAAATAAACTGGAAAATTCGAATGTAAATAAATAAATAAATTGAAAATTTAGAAAATAAATAAATAAATAAATTGGAAATAAATAAATAAATAAACTGGAAATTCAGAAAGTAAATAAATAAATAAACTGAAAATAAATAAATAAATAAATAAACAGAAAATTCAAAAATAAATAAATAAATAAATAAACTGGAAATTCAGTAAATAAATAAATAAATAAACTGAAAATTCAAAAATAAATAAATAAATAAACTGGAAATTCAGAAAATAAATAAATAAATAAACTGAAAATTTAGAAAATAAATAAATAAACTGGAAAATAAATAAACTGAAAATTCGAATATAAATAGCTAAATAAATAAACTGAAAATTCAGAAAATAAATAAACTGAAAATTCGAAAATAAATAAATAAATAAATAAATAAACTGAAAATTCAAAAATAAATAAATAAATAAACTAAAAAATCGGAAAATAATTAAATAAACTGGAAAATTCGAATGTAAATAAATAAATAAATAAACTGAAAATTTAGAAAATAAATAAATAAATAAATTGGAAATAAATAAACTAAAAATTCAAAAATAAATAAATAAATAAACTGGAAATTCAGAAAGTAAATAAATAAATAATCTGGAAATTCAGAAAATAAATAAATAAATAAATAAACTGAAAATTCAAAAATAAATAAATAAATAAACTGGAAATTCAGTAAATAAATAAATAAATAAACTGAAAATTCAAAAAATAAATAAACTGGAAAATAAATAAACTGATAATTCGAAAATAAATAAATAAACCGAAAATTCAGAAAATAAATAAATAAACTGAAAATAAAATTTTCAGAAAATAAATAAACTGAAAATTCAGAAAATAAAAAATAAACTGAAAATTTTTAAATATCCTACTCTATTTAATTAAAATCAAAATTGGATTAATTAGATAAGTAATGATAGAGTGTGGTGGGTCCAATTGATAATGTGTAGTGATTTAAAAAGTAATGGAGGGTATATAAGTCCAAAAAGCAGAGTGGGAAGTTAATTGGTGGACAAAATTTTAGAGGCAAATGGGAAGTTGATTGGTGGACGGAGGGAGTATATTATATCAAAATAAATCTTATCCTACGTGGCATCCTATAATCTTTTCATTTTAATTTTTCTCAATTCTCATTCATTTTTACATATTATAGCAAAATAAATCTTATCCTACGTAGCATCGTATAATCACTTCATTCTAATTTTTCTCAATTCTAATACATTTTTATTTATTTATATATTTATAATCAATTTTTTTATATTATAGCAAAATAAGTCCTATCGTACGTGGCATCGTATAATCAATTCATTTTAATTTTCCTCAATTCTCATTCATTCTTATTTATTTATACATTTCTAATCAATTTTTACATTTAAAAACTATTAATAATCATATAAATTTATAAATAAATTCTATACTATTAGGGTATGACTGATATGCAGGAATGGAATGGGAATGGAATGGTGATTTCTGCGTCGATTCTTAATCTTATGGCTGGTACAGACTTTGTGATGGGAATCACCATTCCCGATGGAATGCTTATTCCCATGCATATCGGATTAGCCATTCCTCCCCTCCTACATGGTATTGTGTACTCTCACGGATATGATATTACTTAAAAATAAAAGTTTATTTATTTTAAAAATAATAATTGTAAAAAATAGAATAATTTAATAATAATAAAAGATTATTAATAATATAATAAATAATAAAATGTAACAAATAATAATTAAAAATAATAAAATAATGATAAATAATAATAATAAAATGTAATAATAAAAAATGTAACAATTAATAATTATAAAATAATAGTAATAATAATAATTATTATTATTATTATTATTATTATTATTATTATTGTGAGATTACTTCAAATAAAAATTTATTTATTTTAATTAATAAAAAGATTACTTAAAAATAAAAATATATTTTTTAAATAATAATAATAATACTCATCCTACTATCCTTCTCATCCATACTATCTGTAAAAAAAATAATAAAAATAGTAGTATTATTATTTAATATAATAAAATGTAACAAATAATAATAAATTATAATAAGATAATAATAATAATAATAATAATAATATATTATTATTATTATAATATTATTATTATTATTATTGTGAGATTACTTAAAAATAAAAATTTATATATTTTAAATTAAATAAAAAGATTACTTAAAAATAAAAAATTATTTTTTTAAATAAAATAATAATAAATACTAAAAATTGTAAAAAAATTAATAATAAATAATAGTAGTTATTATTATTATTATTAATATAATAATAAAATGTAACAAATAATAGTATAAATTATAATCCCTCCTCTATCCTCCTATATCTTTATCTTCTTATTCTTATTTTCTTATTCTTCTTCTTCTTTCCTTCCTCTCCATTCATTTCTTGTAAATATCAACCATGGGAATACTACATTTCATTCCATTTCATTCCCATTGTCATTTCATTCCAAAATTCATTTCATTCCCTTCTAATTCCATTCCTGCATACCAACCATCACCTTAAATAATCGTATAAAACTATTAGATAAAGTCTGTACTATTAAATAATTGTAGATAAATTCAGCATATTCATTTAATTATAAATCCTACATATCCATTTGATTATCGGAACCCAACCAAATTAAAACACATTAGCACTTCGAGGGTCCATTCGTCTGTTTTCAAATGCTTGAAATCCCTCCCAACCTCATACCAACTTTTATTATATATATAAACTGAATGACCAACAAGAACTCTTAAATAATCCACCCGAAAAATCCATCTTTTTCACATTTTTTTCACCTGAAAAATTTAACTTAATAAAATGATGGCTACGTGGCATCATATAATCACTTAATTCTAATTTTCCTCAATTCTCATTCTTTTTTATTTATTTATACCTTTCTAATCAATTTTTACATTTAAAAACTATTAAATAATCATATAAATTTATAGATAAATTCTATACTATTAAATAATCGTATAAAACTATTGGATAAAGTTTGTACTATTAAATAATTGTATAAAACTATTAGATAAAGCCAACATATCCATTTAATTATAAATTCTACTATATCCATTTGATTATCGGAACCCAGCCAAATTAAAACACATTAGCACTTCGAGAGTTCATTCATTTGTTTTCAAACGCCTGAAATCCCTTCCAACCTCATACCAACTTTTCTTATATATATAAACTCAATGACCAACAAGAACTCATCATGCCTCACAATCCACCCTTTTTTCACCCGAAAAATTTAACTTAATAAAATGATGGCATCCAGAATAGGAATCCTCATACCCACTTAATTGAGATTGTTCTAAGTGTGACTAAAACTTAAATAAAGTATACCAATAAATTAATCCACGAAAAAGCAATCAATTCAAATGTCAATTCATTTTTTAGAAAAGATATTCTTCAACTAAATGTTATAAATAAATAAAATACATGCATATGCCCAATCTATCTACATATATAAAATAGTAAAATAAATCATATCCTACGTGGCGCCCTATAATCACTCTATTTTAATTTTCTTCAATTTTCATTCATTCTTATTTTTTTCTAAATTTTTAATCAATTTCCATATCTAAAAAAGATTTATATTTGTATTTTATTTTATTATATAATATTAGTTTAAGTTTATCACATCATACTCACAAATTAATATGTATATATATAATACGTTTATGTATACGATTGAATATGATTTCAAATTTGACGATGTTGTTTAAAGTTTGAGACGAGATTATTCTCATAATTTAATTATAGTTTCACAAATTCTAGACAAAATAATATTCACAAATAAGTTATAATCTTCAAGCTCCATATAAGATAATGCTTAAAATTCACGACGTGTGAGCGCACCAGAGACCAGCTGTAAGTAGTGTGGCCCTAGTGGGAGATAGAATTCCATCCGTATAATCCACTAAAAAAAATTAAATTGAGAAGTTTCATCAACTGAACCAAGAATGTTGAGTTTCATAACAACTCAAATTTAACAAATAAAAATACACGAACGTAAGAAAATACAAAGTGTGAAATATCAAATACATTAAAACTTAAAATTTATTTTATCGACACTAAGCGGTCCCACTCCAAAGTCCAAAATTCGAACGATTGGATGACATACGAAACGCAGATAAGAGAAAATTGGTGGGAAAACGAAAGTACGGAACAATCAAAGATAGCTGAATTCCATCAATGGCGGGTTCAGCTTCAGCCCTCTCTCTCTCCAACTCTCTCTCATCCCTCTACTCCAACCGCGCTTTCGAGAATGCCAAACCGTCTTCCTCTTTCGAAAAGCGGCTCTCATTTACCTGCTTCTCGTCCAAGAAGAAAAAACTCGGCTTCATGGACCAGATTCTCGATTACATTGAAGGTCCCGCGCTCTTTCATTTTCACCTTTTTTGCCTTGCAATTTTTTCATTGCAGGTCTTGGACTAGTTTTCACTAACTGGATTCGCTCAATTCCAAAATTTATGTGCTGAATTCGTGTGTTGGAATGTAATTTATTGTGTGGTTAAGACTTTAAGGGTTTCATTTTGATTGATTATGTTGAAACGCATTGCGAAAGCCGCGATGAATATTCAAAATCAAGCTTGGTGCTGAAAGTTCATTTATTCTTCTTGATTTGGTAAATATCAATCAAGCTCAAACATGATTCGTAAAGATCGATAAAAGTTCAGACGATCTTAAAATGGTAGCGAGCTTGCTAGATTTTATTCATTACTGAATCATTTTGTTTGAAATGTAATTTGGTCATCTACAGTATTTTAATAGTTTCGTTTGTAAGCTCGATTTGATTGGGAATGAACCAAGTTCCAGCACCGTTTGAAATCGTGATGATCATTCAATCAAGCTTGAATTGGTAGTTTATTGCTTCTTCTTGCTTCGGAAAATAATCGATCAGTCTCAGACATGATTCTTAAAAATCGATAAAAGTTCAAACAAGCTTGAAATGACAGTGTGTGCGCACTAGATTTGATTCGTTTACAACCCTGCTTGTCGAGTAAGAATGTGTTTGGTTCACATGTAGGTGGTCCAAAGTTGAGGAAATGGTATGGAGCTCCTGATATTCTTGAGAAAGATGAAGATGAACTGAACGAAGATGAGGCTCCAGGTCCTATATTTTAGCAGATTTATTGCTTTTGTTAGTCCTTTGTTGTTGATGGTCGCATTAATTCATTTTCTTTTCTAGAAACAGAGGAAGGCGAAGTTAGAGATGCAGTGTTAGTAACTGATGGGGACAATGAGATTGGTCAGGTGATAATAAATACTATATGATCCGAATTTATTAGTCTAGATTGCATTAGGATTTGGAACACGAAAAATGGTACTCTGCTGTCATGTTTTGAAACTTTGGTGTTCGATCATTTGCTTCTCCAGATGATTATACTTCAGCTGATTGTCAAAAGACTTCGAGTAAAAGCTCTTGTGAAGGACAAGCGCGTTGCCATGGAAGCATTTGGCGCTTATGTTGAGGTTGGTACACATATTCTCCTTACAGATTGTTTCACTTTAAAGTGAAACAAATTTGCTGTCTAAATCTGAAGCTCTTGTTTGTTTTGAAGTCTTTGGCTGGAGATCCAAAGGAGAAGACCTTCTTGAAGAAGGCCTTTAAAGGCGTCCGTGCAGTTATATGCCCAGTTGTACGTATCCCTTAAAAAACATTGTGTTTTACTTCATCAATGCATTTGACCGATAATTAGAAATCATAGGAAGGAAGCTTGTACAACGTGGATGGCTGGAAAGGCCTGCAGCATGTGATCTTATTGTCTCAGGTATCACAAATTTCAGACATGAATCTAAGCTCTGCAACCTCAAAAAACACATATGTCTGATGTTGTGAGTGTGTGAAGGTTTTCAGCTGTCTGTTTATAGGGATTCTAGCGGCATCCAAGCCGTCATGAACAGCAACGCAAGAAAACTAGCTGAGCAAGATGAGGATGTGGTGAAGGCCTCTGGTGTCCCTTACACCATCATCAGAACTGGGATCCTGAAAAACACCCCTGGGGGGCAACAAGGTTTCTGCTTCCATGAGGTATTTCCATTTTTTCGTGTCCAAGTTCGGGCCTTGCACGTTAAAATACCTGTAGGGGGATATTACAAAAACTATTTCGATTACCCGTATAAGAATTCATATGAATTTTCTGGATTGACTAGATAATATGGATGACAGGGTTGTGCAGCAAAGGGAAGTCTTAGCAAAGAAGATGCTGCTTTTATTTGTGTAGAGGCATTAGACAATGCCCCTCAGAATGGATTGCTATTTGAGGTTTCGAAATACAACTACTCAACTCTCTCATGCAGTTATTTTTTCACATCCTATTTTTTTTTTATATTGGAGTTCGTTACAGGTAGTTAACGGTGACGAGAAGGTTTCCGACTGGAAAAAATGTTTTGCTGCTTTGATAGAAAGATCGATGTAGGAGCTCGAGATCCAAATGGTCTGACCAGACCCGGTTCGTATCTAATGATTATTGAAGAAAAAGAGAGATTACGTTTGTATTATTATTTGTACAATTTCTAAAAGACAAAATTACCCTCGAATCGATGCAAAGTGTATGATCATCATCCATCGATCAAGAATCTAATGAATTGAGACAAACCCTTTAAATCTAATCAATGTTGGCTTTTTGTCCAAGATTCTTTTTCGTATGATTCTGTCAGCAAAGTAACAAATTTAACAGAGGAACATCAAATGGGACAAAACACAAGTCTATAATCTAACAGTATTCTTCACAATCAGAATCTAGTTTTCATTTTATTATTTTTTTGTGGCTGCTAACATCACAAGTTGTTGCCAACAATTCTAGTCCACCAAAATCGATCCAAATTAGCGTTTCAAAACTTCATCACGAGATATTTTATATGCTTCTTATGCTTATCAATTTACAAGAGAACAACCTATTCTTTTATTGCAAACTGAAAAAGTGAAATTCTGCCCATTTTTCTTTAGTAAGTTGGAGTTACAACACGAAGAATCTAAAATGAACCAAACACATTAAGTGGTGATAGATGTAAAACCCTTCACTGTCTACAATCAGCAGGTTCACAAACAACATTGCAATAGCAGATTTGGGTTGGGTGCAGCAAAACTACATTACTCCAATCAGAACAGTTACATAAGCTACTAAGTGAGGCGTATCGACTTTTCTAATGCAAGAAATGCTCATTATGGAGATCAATCTCAAGAAAATGTTACAAGAAATCGAGCTACGATAATTGAAATTGAAAATTTGTACCTTTCCACAGATCAAACAACCCCAGATATGAAGCAAGACCTAAATCTCGTGTATGTACTCTTCCACCAGATTCAGTGCAGTAAGACTACATGATTCAATCAGAATAGTTTCGTAAGCTACAATGTGAGGTGTATGGATTATTCCTAATGCAAGAAGACCTCATTATCACGATTAAGGCCAAGAAAAATGTCATATAATGAAGCCACAAGAATGAAATTTTGTATCATATATTAAATGGAACAAGTTACTAAGCTACAAGTGAGGTGTATTTGACTAATCTCAATGGAAGAAGAGCTGTTTATCAAGATTAAGGCCAAGAAAATGTCACACAATGAAGCCACAAGAATGAAATTTTGTACCTTTCAACAAAATCTCAATTATCAAGATCAGGGCCATGAAAGTGTAGCATGATGAAGCCACAAGGAATGAAATTTTGTACTTTTTTCACATATCACCGATTCAATAGAACAATTTGCATAAGAAACAATCGAGTAATCTCATTGCAAGAAAAACTCATCATCATGATTAAGGCGAAGAACATGTCATATAATGAAGCCACAAGATTGAAGCTTCATACCTAGGAAGGGGATATGATCAATTGCCAGACCTAACTCTCTTTAGTCCACCTCTCCCATCGGACTTAGTTGTCCCAGCCGACTCCCCTTCAGACAAGGTTTCCATTGATCTGGCAGAGTCGGAGAGATGGCTGTATAGGTCAACCACCCGTCTAATGTTGTTGTTGAGCTCACGAATTAGTCCCACATTACGCGTCAACTTGTCTGGGATCTTCGACTCGTGGTTCTGGTTGATCTCATTTATCAACAACCTGTTCTGGTCCAAAATGTTCTGGACCAGCACAAAGTTTTTCTGAAATCTTTGTTGAAACTTAGGCTCAATCTGTCCACTAGCTGCAATGCTCGAAAATATATCGTCTTCCATCACTCCTTCTTTGCTCAATTCAACTGCAACATTAGCTAAAGAAGATACAGATCAAGATCACTTTTTTATTCCTTCATTTTATTCTTCAAGAAAATCAATGTAGCACAAGAATTTTTTGAATCAGTATACAATGTACATAAATCAGACAACCAGAGCTTCTACTTCTTCAAATCATATTGAAAATTAAACTAAAATTTAAGACTATACTCCAAAGAATTAGGAAGACTCCTTTATTATAGTATTCTTCAAGAAAGTGAATGTAAGACAATAATCCATTGAATCCATGTACAACAGAAAAGTTAAAAACAAGTCATAACTTCTACTTCTTCATATCAGATGGCAACTGAAACTAAGTACACATGAAAAAGAAAAAACACAGTCAGAGAGATAAAGAGAAATTTGATCGCTTTTCAATAAATAAGCTAATTGAGTCATATTCTAATGATTGTAATTCCGAATACTCACATCAGATAAATCTCTCTAGTTAGAAAAGAAAAAACAAAAGAGCTCAACTGTGAACAAAATTGAAAAACCAAACACCTTTAATTTAAAACCTTACATTCTTGAAAAGAAGGGGTCAGAAAACGCAAAAAGGAAAGTTGAAATTTTTATGACAACTCAGTACAAAAAGCTTTGTTTCTTTCATGAAGCAGGTGCCTAAATTGCAATAAAACACACAAATAAAGAAATCTAACGAGGAACAAAAAAAAAGTTCAAGAATTTAGAAATCACACATGCATTAAAGAACGAGAAAAGCAAACCCATCAAGAAACAGAGTTAGACACAAAGAAAAAAAGAAGAAGAAGCCAACAACAAAGGTTTTTCCAGAAGTTCACCTTTTAATTGAGCACCATAGGTTAGCTCTTCTCTGTCTTTTGTCTTCAAATGTCAACACTACAAACAATTACAGGTCCCCTGAAATCATGAAGAGAGAGAGAGAGGAGAATTGCTTTGTACGGGATTCGACAATACAGAGAGTCAGTCACACGGAGGATCCTCGTCCTATGGTGGCTTTGTGGGATTTTTCTTTCTCTGTCTAAAAATTGTAGAGAGAGAGTTTTGACAGATGGATATGTACTTTCTCTCTCCGCTTACTTCACCTGCGGGATTCGGCCTTCATTCATTGCTGGCCTTTTTCGATGATTATGGAAAAGTATTCTCCAATCTCCAGCTCCCATGTTAGCTTCCACTTGCCTCCAATAGTTAATGCTATAATTCCTTTTCCTTTCTTTGACAATTAAAAAGAATCGAAAAAAATATACCAATAGGTTGGGAATAAATATAGCGTTAATGGGTAAAAATGCCCATATTTATAATTTTTAATTAAAAATATCTATTGTTATAAAAAAGTTAATTCTATGCTCAATTAAAGGGAAGAGTCAAAATTATCTTTGGATGTTGATGGTTTTGCTCATTTTTTGAGTAAAGGCTTACACTTTTCTGACACAATTACAAATGTGTAAGAAAAATGTAGAAAAAAATTATCTGCTATCGAAAAAGTAGGTTGTCGCTCATTTTCCTATCGGTAAGCTACTTTTTTTATTGAAATTTTTAATTTGCTACAAGAAAAAGTAGGTTGCCGCCCTGGCAGCGGCCTATTTTTCCGACAACAGACTATTTTTGTCTTGCATGTATATTGATTGAGACATTAAAGATAATTTAATCAATTTGAACATAAACACAATAGTTTTATAAAAGTGGGCATTTTTCATTACAACTTAACAAAAATGTGCATTTTAAATTTTTACTCATAAGTATACTCTCCTCGTCCCAATAATAACATCTCAAAATGACACATAAATTAAGAAAATATAGATAAAGTAATAGAGAGATAAAGTAAATGAGAAAAGAAGTAGAGAGAGTATTGAAAAAGTAAAAAATAGATAACGTAAATGAGGAAAGCGATAGAGATAATAGATAAAATAAATTATTTTCTTTTTTAGATTGAAACATTATAAATGTGACGTCCAAAAAGAAAATTTGGGACGAAGAGAGTATTAAATAGAACCGATTCGTTATTGAAATCTCAAGGCATCCCACTTTATTTCAAATTACACGGAGTTTTTAAAATGTTTTAATGATGTCTCAAATATTTCAAATTTACAATAAATTCGTCTTTTCTTGATTTTTTTCCCCCGTAAATTAAAGCTTAAATTTAATGTCTAAATTTAAAATTAATTTAGGGTTTTTGAGATTCGTTATTTAGACTACTTTTTGTATTGTTAATTTCATCATCGAACATCCGAAGCCGTTGCGAAGCTTTAATTCTATCGCACCAATTTTTAATTCAATTAGTTAAGACATCTGATAGAAGAATTGACAATAAGTGAAAATAGTCAAACATATTTTAAAAGTCTTTGATTAATTTTAAATTTTGACATCAAATTTGAGTTTAAATATCTAATTTCAAACTTGCGCATATTTTTTTTTTTAAGGAAAAAGAGAGATTTTATTAATCACACGTACATGGCACATGGAGATGACCCTCCACAAACAACGAGAGTTAAATCACAAACTTGCACATATTAGGAGAGACGAACTTATATTATAATGAATGAAAAGTTTAAACTTTATTGAAACATGTCAAAAATTGAATATAACTTAGAATAAGCTCGAAAAATGTTGAGATTTGTTCGAGTTAATAATTAGGAAAATACTTTTATAATTATGGGTCAATTAAAAGATATGTACAGGCGAAGAAGTTTCCAAATATTATATCTTCTTGGGACCACTTGGGAGTTAGGAATAATAATTTGTGCCCATTATTAGAGGCCCATAAACAATACGTGTATGAATTTGATAGGATATATTGGTATCATTGTAATTTGATTGGTTTACCTCAAAAAAAAAAGAAAAAAGAAAAAATGAATGATTGAAATCTAATCGTAAATATCGCTTTTAGTGAAAACTCAATATGAAATATTATGACTTAGAAGTTAAATTTTGACTATCAAATCAATAGCAATATCTTTAAATGAGAAATAGTATTGAAATGATGAATAATTTGTAATTTTATAGTGTACAATGTGCATGAATGTAGAGATACAGCAATAGATTAAAAATGTCAGTATTGAAATGATGAATAATTTGTATATTTCAACTTGATTTGTTTGTGTCCTAGTGATGGACAATGTGGCATTGGAATTACACCATTTTCAAAAACGCAAAAACTTGCATGCGGGTGGCCGCATCGTCTTTATAGTATAGATATATGTTTTCAGATTAAATATACAAAATCTTGTGGTGGTCGAGTGGAAGCATCAGTTTCTACTCTTGAGGTCAAGAGTTCGAAACTCTTAATCCCCAATTCTCCTCCCCCCACTATTTTGATTTTCAACCATTTTTTTTTTTTGTTTTATTTCTTTCTTTTTTTATATTTTTGTCCTTTTCCTATTTTCTTTATTTTTTTTATCTTTATATATATATATATATATATATAGGGCAAATGGTTTTTAATACCCACTTTTATAATACATCTATCAAATCTACCCACCTCTATAAAACATCTATGAAAAATACCCACTTTATTGTGAAATGCCATTTTTACCCTTATACTTAATTTCTCTTTATCTCCCATCTTTTGCCTAATTAAGCTTGACTAGTATATCGGCTGGAAACTTTCCTCGTGCCCGATAGGTTACTTCGGTAAACTGGGTCTGGACTGTGCGACAACGCCACGTACTGTTAAGCAAAAAATTATTATAATTGGTAATTGTTCAAATTGATCCCGCGCTTCTCAAAATGGTATCAGAGCGGGTTTTTATAGAGGAATTATATAATTTTTAGTTTATTTTATTATTAACCCATGTGGGAGGAGACTCCATTAAAAGTTTATGGATCCGGACGAGTGTCCGAGATGTGTACACTACAGGAACTCTCTCCAGAATCTGGAGATAGAAACCAGTCGCCTATTAGGCGATCTCAGGTGGAATAATCGAGTTCTCGTTACCAACCTACGACGAGGAGGAGATATCGAGTTTATTCGTGAGGTCATCGCGAGTATCCAATTTTATCATGAGAATCTCATGAGAATGGCGGCAGCCAGAACAAGGATTGAACAGAACATGGAGGAAGCCCATTGGTCTCACGACTAATGGAACCCAAAGACAAGGCGGGAGTGGTCTATCCAGGCTACCAAAAGATCGAGCCAAGCTCTTCCGACAACGTCAACTTGCGGGAGATCCAGAAGACGGTGGAATATTATGGCGTCAAGCTGTATGATCTACCGATGGAGTTAAGCAGAATATCACTCAAACAAGAGGAAATACTAACTCTCTTGCGTGATATCCAGAAAAGAATAGAGGAGATCGAAAGGCGAAAACCATGTTCCGGGAAAATTCGGAATCAATGGTCCAAAGACCCGACGTCTACCTCTCTATTTGATGCAACACCCAAGGAGTTGCAGCCGGAGGACATAATCCGAATCATGAAAGGCAAATATCATGGAAAGCCTTGACAGAATCGGATTGGAGGATCTACAAGAGTTAGCAGAGTCTTTTGCTAACCTCAATATGGTTGATCTAAAGATGAACCAAGGAGATGAGGGCCCCAAAATTGAGCCTCAAGGAGAAGAATCGTCAGGAAAAGGGTCAGCACAAGACGATGCAAGCCAGTTCCAGCGAACCCGACGACGGAGGCCTCAGATGCAGAATACTCCGGTTGGAAAGGTCACACTGGAACCAGTCCATCCATATGGATTGATTCTCAACCTTGACGAAGCCAGCTTCAAAGAATGGGAGGGTCTCATTGACGAATGGGCTTCATCATTGAAAGTCGTAATCGCTACAATTGATTACGATAAAAAAGAATTTGCCAGAGTCTTCGAAGCTAGTTTGGCAGGAATGGCAAAACAATACTGGGACAAACTTGAGGTTCCAGTAAGGGAAGAATTGTTTAGTAGTACATCCATGTATGACATCATCAAGGAGATTACTAAGCAGATTAAAATCCATTTCTTGGGAATGGGTTTTTTCGAAGGAGCCGCAGAGGAGAAGCGCAAGAAATATCAACAGGCACTTCACAATCTAAGATTGATGGTGCTGGAGCCAAAAGCTCTCGATGAATTTCTGCGCCTTTATACCCTATATGTTCATATGGGGGAAGTTGAAGATCAAACGGCCATGGACCTCTTTTTCCCAAAGTTTCCAAGTCCATGGAGAGAGATGCTCATCAAGGAGTATGTTTCGCCCGGAGGATATCCCCTCGATAGTGCTTCAAGGAGGATGTCTTATGTCCACAAGAAGCTGTCCGAATGGTGCCAGAAGGCGGCGGACCAGAGGAATCTCAAAAGATTGAGAAGACTCAACAAGAAATCCCCATTGATGTGCGACAACATTGATCTTCCAACAGAGATTGGTGCTGAGTTGCTGTATCAAAGGAGGAGCCGAAAGAAACATAGGTACCAACCCTATGAAAGAAAGTCCAGAAGGAGTTCTTGGAAGCCAAGGACTATGTGGACCAGACAGAAGGCACGCTCCTACAAGTCAGGCCAACGGAGCGGACCATCAAGGAACCGATTCTCAAATCAAAAGAGAATTCCGGCGAGAAAAACTTTCAGGCGCACTCAAGCCAAAACAAATGAAAGTTTTAAGGATTGCAACTGCTGGTCGTGTGGTGCAAAGGGGCATATTTCAACCAATTGCCCAGATAACGAGAAAAGGGAGATAAGAAGATTCGAATCCACACCGGATATCGAAGACGCTATCTACCACCAGAAATTGATACCCGTGTATCAATTCGAAGATATATCCTCTGATGAGAGTATATATGAGCAAGAAGAGGTCTTTAGTTCTGAGGATTCGGAGTTGACCGATGGATCAACCGGAGACGAGTCAGACTAAAGAGGAAAGCGAGGTTCATCACACCCAGAAGGAGGATCAGAATGGATTTACCAGCCATTTTCTGATTCCACAAGAAGAGGTGGTGAAGAAGCTCGTAAGAAAACTCAAGAAGGAAACCGAGGAGGTTCAAACCTATCAAGGGTTTTCCAATGGAAGATTGAATCGAGTTCTTAATAGCTTGATTCCAACCAAAAGGAAGCATCATGTCTATTTTGGCGTCACAAGCCAAGAAACGGCGCTTCCAATTGAGATCACAAGTAACCAGGTGGAAATCCAGCTGGTTCCGGCCGAAGATATTAGGCAGGATCTCAAGAAAATGAAGCCAGAAGTCGCAAGCACGATGAAATGGATTCATATTGGAGCAATTCAGTTGGTGATCAAATCTTCCCTCTTCCCAGGGACAGACCAACCAATTGATGTCGCACTCTGCGACAAAAGGGTCAAAGATGCCAGAGAATCAGTTCTTGGAGCTTTTTCGGGCAATCTCTATGCCAAGAAGATTATAACCGAATTCTACCCACAGATCGCTTATAATCTACAAGATTCATCCTTCAGCCGAGCCCTGACTCTCTATCAGGACTACAAAAAGAAGGAGTACATGACAGATGGAAACAGGCCATACTCACTGACTTATCAAGTCTCGTATGCCTTATCAAATTCCCATCATACGGAGTTATTTCTGGGAAAAGAATCTATTGAAATTCCAGAAATATTCAAGGAAGTTGCCAAGGCAGCCCCTCCAAACCGAGTAGAAATTCCCCGGATCAGGGAAATCGACATCGATGTTGGAGACAAACCAGTGCTTAGCCATACCCAGAGTCTCAGACTGGGAGCACCAAGGCTATCATTCCAAGGAAATAGGCTAACTTCAGGACCTATATCAAGAAGTTTCTCTCATTCCTATGAGAGAAGGGCGATCCAGGAAATACCAGTCCCAGACATGAAGGTCAAATTCAAATGCCCCGAAGGATGGAGACAGGTTTCCACAAAGATTGATACAACAAGCATGGAAAACAAGTTTCCCTGCAGTATGTTGTATTATCTGGCAAATCCAGGCGACAACCGATACATCGGAACTCTGGAGGTTGGAGGTTTTGAAATTCAGACCGAAGGCCAAGCCGGACAAGAAGCAGATGTCCTAATCCTAGGACGAAATTTCCTTGACAAATATAAACCATGGTCATGGAAAGCAGGAGGAATGGAGATCACCATTGGGCGCCAAAGAGTGATGATCCAATGACCAGTCCATTCTCGATATACATCTCTGTAGGGATGTTATATGAGAAATTCAAAGCAGAATATTTTGCTGCTTATGTGGATTCAGGAGCAGGAATCTGTACAGCAAAACGAGGAGTCTTTCCAACAGAAGTGGAAGAAGATCTACCTCGAATTGCAGGAAGGGATTTCTCCAAGAAGATTTTACTCTTATCAAAGGGAGTAAAACAGACGGAAATATTGATCGGCGGAGCAGGACAGACACCTTGGTACAAGGTCAAAACTCCACCAATTTATTTCCATGATACCGGAGCAGATATATTATTCGGAAATAATTTTCTGCAAAGCTTCAAGCGGTACATACAGGACAATGAAGCCAGGAGGCTAGTGTTCACAACCAATTGTGATCACAAAATCATTGTGCAAAGGCTCAAGGGAGCTTTTCATCGTTCGATGCCAATCAACTTTCGCAGCAAGCGTGGTGATGATGGCAGACTCCGGAGACCCCAAATGAAGGATCAAAGGAGGTTCGGAGAAGTTTTGCTCAAATGCAGAACTGAGGGATTCCCAAATCTCTCCGAAGAGGAAATTCAAATCCTCAAAGTCTCCCTGATATCACACCAAGATATCAAGGAGGAAGAACAGGTGTCCATTGCCGACGTCAAAATGAGAATCCAGAAGTGTTACCATGAGGATCCTTTGGCATGGTGGGACAAGAACCAGCTCAGAGCAACCTTGAAAGTTAAAACTGGAAAGGAGCATGAGTTCGTTAGATACAGACCTATCCTGATGAATACTCAAGATCAACAGGATATGAGGGAAATAATCAAGGAACACCTTGATTTGAAGCTGATCGAACCAGGGAGATCGCCCTACAGCAGTCCTGGATTTCTGGTGAGAAATCATGGGGAGATCAAGCGAGGAAAACCAAGATTGGTTATTAATTACAAAGGAATTAATGACATTCTTGAGTTTGACGGATACTTCATCCCAAGCAGAGAACACCTCATCAACTGCATCAGAAGTGCAAAGGTATTCTCAAAGTTCGATTGCAAATCAGGTTTCTACCAGATTCGCATGGAGGAAGGGAGTAAGAAGTTTACAGCCTTCTCAACTCCACAAGGACATTATGTCTGGAATGTCATGCCAATGGGGTTAGCCAACGCGCCCCAGATATTCCAAAGAAAGATGGATAATCTCTTCAAAGATTATTCTTCGTTTATGTTTGTTTATATTGATGACATCCTTATTGCATCAAAAAACATTCATGAACATGTCAGGCATCTGGAGATCTTTGCGGATGTTTGTCAACAAGAAGGACTGGTACTGTCAGAAAAGAAGGCAGTCATAGCCACCCAGAAGATGGAGTTTCTGGGGATCGAGATCGATGAATCTAGGATAATTCTACAAGATCATATTGTGGAAAAAGTCCAGGGATTTCCGGAAGATCTCAAAGAAAAGAAGCAGCTCCAAAGCTTTCTCGGAGTTGTTAACTTTGCAGGAATGTTTATCAAAAATCTTGCAGAGTACCGGAAAATCTTTAGTCCATTACTAAAGAAGGATGTTCCATTCATATGGAAGGAGGAACATCGGGAGGGTATGAAGAAGTTGAAAGAGATTTGTAAAAATCTCCCGAAACTTTCAATACCACAAGACGAGGATGACTTGGTCCTCTACACCGACGCAAGTGATTTCTGGTGGGCAGCAGTGCTTACAAAGATCACCCCTTTTGGAGAAGAACCTTGCAGATACTGTAGTGGTCTATTCTCCGACGACGAGGCTGTGCGATGGCACATCAACGAGAAGGAATTCTTTGCAGTGCGAAAGGCGTTTAAAAAATGGCCGCTTTTCTTACTTGCTAAGAAATTTGTTTTGAAAGTAGATAACACTAACGTTAAAGCTTTCTTAACAAAAAAGATTGAATCTAAGCCTGAAAAATCTAGACTGCTTAGATGGCAAGCCGAATGTCAATATTATGATTATGATATTGTCGTTTTGAAATCTGATCAGAATGTTCTTGCAGATTTCCTTACAAGGGATGGAGCTCCCTGAAG
This sequence comes from Salvia miltiorrhiza, assembly GCF_028751815.1. Lineage (NCBI taxonomy): Eukaryota > Viridiplantae > Streptophyta > Magnoliopsida > Lamiales > Lamiaceae > Salvia > Salvia miltiorrhiza. Next base: position 66,106,616 of record NC_080388.1, on the reverse strand, counting down.
TGGAGGCCATCGAGGCAATACAGGGGCAGCTCTTTGCAAGTCTAGAGCTGCTACAACAAGAATGGCAGAAGTGTGTACTACACACTAAACAAGCTGGAAAGATACAAGCGGCTGACGAAGCCCAAGTATCCAACCAAATCGATGATTGCTTCATGAAGATGTTCAATCTTCAGGAAGTACTCAACAGGCCGCTCTTGCGCGTTGTCCGTGAAAACCGGGCTAAAGCAATGCTTTCCGTACAGGGCGGATTACCTGTAGCAGGGGATTCAAGTACCCCTAGCACAAGTCCTGAGAGAATGGCTTTACAGCCGGACGCTCGAGGAAAAGATGTTGTTAAGGGGTCACACCCTGAATCAACATGTCAACCCTCCGCATCTGGGGTAAAAGATGAAGAGATCAATCTTAGGCCCATGACAGGCCAAGTTAAGGTTGATACTAATTTTATTGATATTTCTCCTTCCTGGCAGATGTACCAAGACAGGTGGGAGAAACTCATCACGAGAAAGGGCATTAATCCGGGAAATTGCCGGGTTGATGTTGCAGGGAGATACCCTAGGATTTGGACAACTCCGGGAGCCAATCCAAATCACATCAAGGAATGGTATGAGTTTGGGGCTTTGGCCTCAGTTTATACCACTGCTCCAGCCTTCAAAGAAATCCAGGGTCTACCCAAGTGGATCCAGAGAACGGTGTTTGAAGCCTGGGAGAACAACGAGTCCCTTAAACGGGGAGATGTTCTGGAACTATACTTCTTCAGTGCAGCTCCAGAACCCGTCGGAAAAGGAGTCTATGAAGCTTTTCATTTCATCAAGCTTCGGAGACCAGATACAGGAGCCTTGAACCGGATCAAAGTTCCTGATTTTCAAGTCCCAATCGCCTCAACATTTACGGAGGATCAAATCTCCACGAGACGAGCATGGGGTCTTTGGGTCTGTCTCACAGAGATGGACAAAATGAAGTCCAGGTTTAAATTCTTTCAGAGTTCAGATCTGGGAACGTTCCTGGTCAACACGATGACAAGAACAACAACCGAGTTTGCCGAAAAATCTTTCGAGAAAAAACGGCAAACAATTTGGGACAACAAGATTGCGGGGAGCAAAGAGACTCGTCGCAAATTCTGCAACATGGCGCATTCGGGCCAGTGGATCGAGAAAATCTGCGATCAATGTTCGTCGCAGAAGGAACCAGAATTCGGCAAAGGTTTCTTCCCGAAACCTGACAGAAGGAGGTTCCGGTCTGATGAACACGACAAGCATCAGACTCCAAAGGGGAGGACCCCTCGGGCACCAAAAAAGTAAGGTGGCCGACAAAGCAAAGTGAATCATGTGATTCACAGCAAGGATCGCACCCACAAAAACGACAAAAGTGGGTGGAATGACAGGAAGACCACTCAGCGCTCCAAGACAAATGCGAGTGGAAAGAAAGCAGCCGGCCCCTACCAGCATTATCACAAAGTGATAGAGCAAGGGCCCAGCACATGTGACAACACCAACAAGTGTCGGCAATAATGGCCAACAAAAGAAGGTGGCTGTCAATTTCAAGCAAGCTGGCCACGAAGATAGCATCCGAGGCCAACCACCAAGCAATAATAGAGGGTATCAGACCTCTATAAAATCACAAGAGCTGGAGAGAAGAAGGACATCCGAAATTTCACAACATTTTCACACACCACTTCCTCTCTCTAGAAATTATCTTTGTAATTTTAATTTTTGTCTTCAAAGTTTTTCGTTTTTAGTTTTAGTTTTTTTTTATGTACACAAGTATTAGCTACTATGAGTAGCTAAAACAAGTTGTCTCCTCCCTTGGGGGATTATTTTATGAAATAAAATTAATTATTATATAATTCCTCTATAAACACTTAGTTTTGTCCAACTATTCCGGTTTAGTAAAAATATTTTCTTTTCATTTTTCAACAAAAATATTTGGAGTCTAGACACAGTGAAGGAGGGATACTGATTCCTGAAGGTGACCATTCGGCGAAAGCCGAAACACAGTGAAGGAAGAAGGTTGCAACCATCACTTGCGAGTGGGTGGTTGGACGAAGGCCGAGGAGGCAAGAAGTCCGTAAAACGCGATTAAGCTCCTGAAGGTGACCCTTAGACGAAAGGTATACTGTTGATTTATGATTTGAATTATTTCGAAGTTGTACGGAAGCATGTTGGGCCTGGTAATGTCTTAATTGAATTTTGATAATTTGAACATAAAATGGTTTTAGGATGGATTTGTTGAGGTTTGGTTGAGGGGTAGTTTTGGTATTAATTATGAGTTGGGTATAGTTGATATGTGTTTTGTGAAAGTGGGTATTTTTGATCGATAAGTTATGAAGGTGGGTATTTTAAATTTTGACCCATATATATATATATATATATATATATATATATATATATATATATATATATATATTCTTTTTGTTTACAATATTTTTTTTTCTTTTGCATTATTTTTTAATTTTACTGTTTTTCTTTTTCTTTTTTAATATATTTTGGTTTTTTTTATCCTTTCGGTATTTTCTTTATTTTTCTTTTGTTTTTTATTTTTTGTTTTTCTTTTGTATTTTTTATATATTTTTGTGAAAAATATATTATTTTAAAATATTACATTTCTTCATAAACGTTACATTTCTTCATGTCAATAATTATTTTTTTATTATAATAATAATTATTTGATAAAATAACTAAATGTAATGTTTCTAAATAATTACATTTGTTCACGATAATTGTTACTTTTATTTTTGAGAATTTGTACTTTTAGTTATTTGATCAAATAATTATTTGTGTAAGCAAAAGTAATAGTACTTTTTGGGTTTAGTATTCCCTATTTAGGGTTTAGTATTCCGTATATAGGTTTAAAAATATTGAATGATGGTTAATATTAATATTCACATAAGTATACATTTATGCATGAAAATGTATATCTTAGATAAAATAAAAGTAAATATTGTCATTTGGGTTTATTATTGAATGATTAGGGTTTAGTATTCAGTGTTTAAGGTTTAGTATTCCCTATTTAGGGTGTAGTATTCAGTGTTTAGAGTTTACAAAATATTGAATGATGGTTAATACTTATATTTACATAAGTATACATTTAAGCATGGAAATGTATATCTTAGATAAAATTAAAGTAAATATTGTCATTTGGATTTATTATTGAATGGCTATGGTTTATTATTGAATATGACTAGGGTTTAGAATTCAAGGTTTAGGGTTTAGTATTCCCTATTTAGGGTTTAGTATTCCGTGTTTAGGTTTAAAAAATATTGAATGATGGTTAATACTAATATTAACATAAGTATACATTTATGCATTAAAATGTATACCTTAGATAAAATAAAAGTAAATATTGTCATTTGAGTTTATTATTCAGTGGTTAGGGTATAATATTCAGTGTTTAGGGTTTAGTATTCCCTATTTAGGGTTTAGTATTCAGTGTTTAGGGTTTACAAAATATTGAATGATGATTAATATTTATATTCACATAAGTATACATTTAAGCATGGAAATGTACATCTTAGATAAAATAAAAGTAAATATTGTCATTTGGATTTATTATTGAATGACTAGAGTTTATTATTGAATATGACTAGGGTTTAGTATTCAAGGTTTATGGTTTAGTATTCCTCATTTAGGGTTTAGTATTCAGTGTTTAGGTTTAAAAAATATTGGATGATGGTTAATACTTATGTTCACATAAGTATACATTTAAGCATGAAAATGTATATCTTAGATAAAATAAAAGTATACATTCAGTGTTTAGGTAAAAGTGAGTATTTCCTTTAGGGAGTAAATATTTTCATTTGGGTTTATTATTGAATGGCTAGGGTTTAGTATTCAGTGTTTAGGATTTAGTATTCCGTGTTTAGGTTTAAAAAATATTGAATGATGGTTAATATATACTTATATTCACATAAGTATACATTTATGCATGGAAATGTATATCTTAGATAAAATAAAAGTAAATATTGCCATTTGAATTTATTATTGAATGGTTAGGCTTTAGTATTCAGTGTTTAAGGTTTAGTATTCCCTAATTAGGGTTTAGTATTCAGTGTTTAGGGTTTACAAAATATTGAATGATAGGTAATACTTATATTCACATAAGTATACATTTATGCACAGTAATGTATATATTAGGATAAATAAAAGTGAATATTTCCATTAGAGTTTAATATTCAAGGGTTAGGGTTTAGTATTCAGTGTTTAGGTTTTAAAAATATTGAATGATGGGTAATACTTATATATTTAACTTTTTAGCCAAGTATTTATTGTCGTAATAAAAAGTAATTATTATTACAATGAAATGTAACGTTTCTAGATAATTACATTTGTTCACGGTAATTGTTACTTTAATTCTTAAAAGTTTATATTTTTAGTTATTCAATCAAATAATTATTATTGTACGAAAAAAGTAATCATTGATATGAATAAAAGTAATGTTATTTTTACTCGTTAGAACTTGTAATTTTGTATATTTGGTCAAATGATCATTGTCGTAAAAAAAAGTAACTATTGATGTGAAGAAAAAGTAATGTTTCAAAAACATTACATTTCTTCATGTCATTAATTATTTTTCATTTATTTTATGATTTAGAGTTTAGTTTTCAAGGTTTAGAATTTAGAAAATATAATACTTTATATTGAATGAAAGGTAAATATTATATTAACATATATATACATTTATTAGCACAAATGTATATTTTATACTTATTAAAAGTAAATATTCCTATTAGAGTTTAGGATTTAGTGTTTAGGGATTTAAAATATAATATTTTATTGCTTCCATTATAAAGAAATATCTTGTGGTTCAAGCCTCAAGTGTTGGGAAAAAGTAATAAATGAAGTAAAAAATCACAAAAAAAAGAACAAAAAAGAAGCACGTAAAAAAGCACAAAAAAAATAAATAAATAAATAAAACCCAAAAAAGAAGCAAGAAAACGAAAAAAGTGAAAAAGATGGGGGAATTGGGTTTTGAACTCTTAACCTTTGAGATAAAAAGGCGCACATAACCAATGCACCACTCAACATTATTCATCTCATTTATGAAACTCTAAAATATAACATTTCGATTCGGGTCGGGTCAGCATACTATGCGGGAGTCCGCACACAAGTCCTACTCTTTCAAAAATACATAAAACATGATGATTTTTTGTGCAGATCATCGCACTATGCGGTCCAATAATTAAAATATTAAATAAAACCTAATTAAACAAATAGAAATTGGGATTAATTTTGGGATTGGAGTAACCCTATAAACTTATGGCCCTAGAAATTGAAATATAAGATAGTTGGTTGGTGAAGAAATGTGATTTTCAGGATTATTCTGGTTCACTGTGTTAGCAGAATATGATTAGGCTTAGTCAAGACTCAAGAATTTGGTTATGGTATCATTGCAATGTAGTTGGTTAAATCCTTTTATGTTATTCTTTTTAATCAAGAAAATATGGTTCTTTTGCTTTGAAATATAGATGGCTGGGACTGAGAAGTTTGTTAAAGTAATAGATTTCCTCAAGCTCTATTGTAACAGAGCCTTCTCTCCAAATCCTGATGAGTTGTTCTTTTCATGGAATCTTGTCGAATTGGGGAATGGAAATGTTTTTAGGCAGCGTAGTGATCATACAATTTACTGAAATCTTCTTTCTAGTTGTTGAAAAGTTTGTTGTGTTTTGCCTAATATTACTTTGATAATCACACTACTGTTTCCAAACGCTTATCCTAAAGACGGAGTTGAGCTTATTTTATTGTGAATTACGTTCATTGCATTGCACAACTTTGGCATTGATGGAAAGTTGATGTTCCATATTACTAACAAGATTTGGTTCTCTACATTCATAGAAGAGGAGATGAGGTATTTCTTTCTATGCTTCAAGAAACTAAATTCCATCCTTCTTTTCCACTGCTAGTTTGATTTGTACATTGATCATCTCTGGTTTTGGTGCAGTCGCCGTTTGCTACAATACAAATCATCTCTGCCCATGTCTTAATTGTATTTATGAGCAATGAGCCTCAGAACTTAGTGGTAGCGCTAGTATTTAGACGTTCCTTTCCTATAATGAAATTTTTGAAAATGGCTTTACAGCATTAGCATGTATTGACTGCCAATATAAAATTTAATAGCATGCAATGGATACTTTTGTAGAAAACTATTTATTCTAGAAAAGTTTCAATCCGTTTTATTTTTAATTTGCAGATTCTGTTTCACTCTGCAAACAGATTTATTGTTGGATTGAAACTTTTGCTAAAGATTATAGCGATGCTACACCTATATGCACATACTTGTGGGTTTGTGAGAAAATTGAAGAAAGCTCAGAAACAGGCTTCAAACCTGAAAAGCAAGTAGAATTCCATGATATTAACATCAAGTGTCACCAAACTCAAGAAATTTGGTGACCCATTCCAAAGTGGAAGGATGCTCATTAGAGAAATCAAAGAAATCATCAATCTTGGCTTCTGAGACTGAGATCTCCACAGATTTGCTACTGACACTTGTTCCCTTGTGTTGATCACTCGAAATCCCTGCAACCACTACCCCTTTCTCCAATCTCTTCTTGCTCAAATGATGCTTCCAATAATTCTTGATCTCATTGTCTGTTCGACCAGGTAACCTAGCTGCTATCAGCGACCACCTGCACCATCAGATTCAACCTTTTTCATTTTAAGGGAAAATTACAATTTAACATCCGGATTGGACATGTATAAGGTTTTACCTGTTTCCGAGGAGTTTATGCAGCCTGATGATCAAGTCCTCTTCTTGATCAGACATGATGTTTGGCCTCAGATAATTCATCCATCTCACCCTGCAGCTCTTAGCACCACGCGATAAACCTGCTTCATTTGTGCAATCATATAAATCAACAATTCATAACTCGTGAAAAATTTTCAATTTTTTTTTATCAAGGTGGTGACCTGAACTAGCAGCAATGGTGGCCCACTGCTTGGCGCCGTGGACAGCGACAGCGGCCGTGATTTTCTGGTCCTCCTCCGCCGTCCACGGCCCTCTCTTCTTGGACGGCCGCTGCTTCTCTTTGATCGAAGTTGAGGCTACCATGGAAAAAAAAATTCTTGCTTTAAAATGTGAACAACTCTCTTTTTATAGTTGGAATGGACAGGGGCGGACACACATGGAGTCAAGGGAAGGCAATTGCCACCCCTTGATTTTTGATTTGAAATACCTATATTACCCCTAATTAATTATTTATTTATAAATATGTCTTAAATATTTGTGTTGGTATTTAAGATATGAAACATATACTATAATGGATTGATTGTTTGATATCCTAGATTTTAATCAAGATTAAAACTTGTCATGGAGTGAAGGTGAGATTTGTTTTCTAAAGATGAACAATAAACTTAAGCCGGACCTTTACATTAAACCAGTCTTTCCTCTAATGTATCTATGCTACCAAACGCTTAGTTAACTCAAAATATGTAAGCAATATAAGCTTTATCCTACCTACCAAACATGTTGTGTTTCTAAATTTCTAATGATGCTATTATATATGAGTTTCAAATCACGACGAATCATCACGGTCAAATATAGATTGGATTTCATAGATAATTTATATATATATTTAGTTTTAGTTGATATAATTTTTTTGCCACCCCTTAATAGAAATTCTGCGTCCGTCACTGGGAATGGAATATATATTTATGAAAATTAAACTAATACTAGCTTCGAAGGTGTCGCATGCTTTATTATTATTTCCGGCAAAACGCTTTTGTCATTAGATTTTAGTAAGAAAAATAAAATCCAAGTGGGAAGTGAAGTTTATCCGATCCATTGTTTCTACATTTGAATATTTAGACTATTTCTCATGGGGGGATGCATGTGGCATTTATTTTCTAAGTTTGCTTTGTATTTGAGGGTCAACAAATAAATATTCATTTTTTTTTTGACTTGGGGGAGTTGGGGAGGGGGAGCAGTGGGATTTGAACCCGGGACCTCACTGTTCACACACAGGAGGTCGCACCGCTTGGTGTCCCCTTGGGGACAATAAATATTCATTTTAGTCATGTTGTAAATTAAATATTTTGACCTAAGTTTAATTACATGACTAATTAATTGCTAGAGTGATTCAAAACTTGAGATGTAGATCTATTCATGTGGAATTAGGGTATGACTAGAATATAACACATTTTTTCTTGTCTAACTACCATATGTACTATTGTTTTATGAATAATGATAATTAAAGATTAAAATATATTGGCAGCTAAAAAGAAGTAAAAATACAAATAGAGTCATAGGCGCTTAAAAAAATAAACACCTTTTTCGATGGGGACAGCCACTCTAGGGCTGCTGAATAAATTTTTAAAATTGCACGATGCAGCATTTGGACATAAGCTTTAAGACAATAAAGTAAAACCTAACATAATTGAAAGGTTATTTTGAGATCATGTTTTGTAGTAAAATATAATTATGATAATAGTCTACCCTTCTTTTCTCACCTAGAGTTATAATTTGGTTGGAATGGTGTCACGTTCTTTTTAGGGAAAATTGCACCTAAATACACAAATTTTGTCAAAAATCCATATTTGATGCGAAGGTAGAATTTTACATTTTAATACACAAATTTTTGTTGTTGTCCAAATTTGACACGACTTAATTCTTAAAAATTCAAAAAATAACCCCTTTTTGTAAATAATTATACAAAGACCCACTTATGTTATAATTTGAGACATTTAAACCAAAACAAGATATTTCCTTATGATGTTTTCTTTTAAATCATTTTAGGCGCAGATCAAAGATTAAAAGAAAATATCATAAGGAAATGTCTTGTTTTGGTTTAAATGTCCCAAATAATAACATAAGTGGGTCTTTGTATAATTATTTACAAAAAGGGGTTGTTTTGTGAATTTTTAAGAATTAAGTCGTGTCAAATTTGGACAACAACGAAAGTTGGCGTATTAAAATGTAAAATCCTAACTTCGCGCCAAATATGAATTTTTGGCAAAGTTTGTGTATTTTCACGCAATTATCCCTTCTTTTTAATATGGTAAAAATGAGGTTGTAGCTAATGTGTTGGAATCAAAATATGGTCTATAAACTGTTGTAATGTTTAGAGAATTGAGTCAATCACTACAAAAAAACGCCGATTTAGCGGCAAAAATTACCGGCGGCAGCTCCGCCGCCGGTGATTACCGGCGGCTCACCGACGGCGGAGCGGACGACCCGTGTTTGTCAAAATAGCAGCGACATTACCGACGGCACCACTGCCGCCGGTGATTACCGGCGGCGGCGCCGCCGATAACAATAATATGAATTAATTTATATACGTAAATAGGTTACCGGCGGCGATGCCGCCGCTATTTACCGGCGGCGTGTGGCCGCCGCTAATCACCGGCGGCATACGCCGCCGGTGAGGTCCGGCAATAGAAACACCGTCGTCCGGCCACAGTTACCGGTGGTGTTACTGCCGCCGCTAATCACCGGCGGTGTTTGCCGCCGGTAATCTGCTAAAAAAATTCTTTCTTTTTTTTCCTTCTGTTCATTTTGTTTTTGTTATTTTTTAGTCAATAAAAATATCATATCTCGATATAAAATTTAAGCATTTCCTAATATCAAAATAAATTGTTAATTGTTATTGAATAATAAAAATATAAATATAATTTTAAGGACATAAATGTTACTCCCTCCGTCCGCCAAAAGTATTCCACAATTACTATATTTGGCGTCCGCAAAAAGTATTCCACTTTCCATTTTAAGCCATGGTCCCACCATTCACCTTTATATTTTATCCTTATAAACACTCTTTATTTATAAAAAACTCACCCCAAATTCAATCTCAACCACACATCTCATAAAGTGGTGGGGCCCTTTCTCCACTACATCAACATCATCACATATTTTATTAAACTCCGTGCCCGGCCAAAGTGGAATACTTTTGGCGGACGGAGGGAGTATTTGACAATATTTAAGAATTCAAGATTCTTAGTAAGAATCTTATAATTATAACTTAAGAATGTTAATTTGATTAGTGATTCACTCATCAATCATCGCTAATCCAAAATTATTACTAAGAATTCAAGATTCTTAGTAAGAATCTTATAATTATAACTTAAGAATGTTAATTTGATTAGTGAATCACTCATCAATCATCACTAATCCAAGATTATTACTAAGAATTCAAGATTCTTAGTAAGAATCTTATAATTATAACTTAAGAATTTTAATTTGATTAGTGATTCACTCATTAATCATCGCTAATCCAAGATTATTACTAAGAATTCAAGATTCTTAGTAAGAATCTTATAATTATAACTTAAGAATGTTAATTTGATTAGTGATTCACTCATCAATCATCGCTAATCCAAGATTATTGCTAAGAATTCAAGATTCTTAGTAAGAATCTTATAATTATAACTTAAGAATGTTAATTTGATTAGTGATTCACTCATCAATCATCGCTAATCCAAGATTATTGCTAAGAATTCAAGATTCTTAGTAAGAATCTTATAATTATAACTTAAGAATGTTAATTTGATTAGTGATTCACTCATCAATCATCGCTAATCCAAGATTATTGCTAAGAATTCAAGATTCTTAGTAAGAATCTTATAATTATAACTTAAGAATGTTAATTTGATTAGTGATTCACTCATCAATCATCGCTAATCCAAGATTATTGCTAAGAATTCAAGATTCTTAGTAAGAATCTTAGAGCACTCCCAGCAGATCACCTAAATACATCACTAACTCTAAATTTAGGTTAAAACAATTGAAAATGAGATAAAAAATGCATCCAGCAGATCCCCTAAATTGGATGGGGCCCACAAAATTTTTTACACCTACCTAAATTCAATCTTAAATTTACACCCACCCTAAATTTATTTTAAGCTTATAATTAGTAGGGCCCACACATAATTATTGTTTTTATGTAGAAAATAGGAGATCTGGTGTATGTATTTATAAAATCGAGATCCTAAAATTAAATAGGGAAGCTTTAGGGAGGAATATATGAGCATAATTTTGGGATTTCTGCTGGGAGTGCTCTTATAATTATAACTTAAGAATGTTAATTTGATTAGTGATTCACTCATTAATCATCGCTAATCCAAGATTATTACTAAGAATTCAAGATTTTTAGTAAGAATCTTATAATTATAACTTAAGAATGTTAATTTGATTAGTGATTCACTCATCAATCATCGCTAATCCAAGATTATTACTAAGAATTCAAGATTTTTAGTAAGAAACTTATCATTATAACTTAAGAATGTTAATTTGATTAGTGATTCACTCATCAATCATCGCTAATCCAAGATTATTACTAAGAATTCAAGATTCTTAGTAAGAAACTTATAATTATAACTTAAGAATGTTAATTTGATTAGTGATTCACTCATCAATTATCACTAATCTAAGATATATTCATAGTAAGAATTCAAGATTGTTACTAGATTGATAAAAAAATAAAAATAAAAATAAAAATAAAAAATAAATTAAATTAAATTAAAATAATAAATAAATATTTTTCCGACATAAAAATAAGGACGGAAACGAGCCAAATCCGTAATTAACAACATTTTTTGGATATCATCTCGACATATTCTAAGGTTATGAATATATATGATATTGTATATTGAAGTAGACTTTAAATGAATTAATAAGTACTAGATATATCAATAATACGAGTGTTCTGTACTGGTGACCACTCGAAAAGAACTTCAAGGTTAAGCGTGTTTGGCTCAGAGTACAAGTAAGATGAGTGACCGAGTGGGAAGTTCGTCTAAGTTATGCAATACTGTATAAATACGAAAATAAATTGTGGACATACAATAAAATAAATAAATAAATTAAATTAAAAAAATTAAAAAAATTAAAAAAATTAAAAAATATTACCGACGGCAAAAAGCCGCCGGTAACCCTCCGGCAGTCCGGCGAGCGTGCGGCCGCCGTCTGGTGGACTTTACCGGCGGCGTCGGCGCCGCCACTAATCACCGGCGGCAACAGCCACTCTATTTACCGACGAGAAAATTACCGACGGCCTCTCGCCGCCGGTAATGCCGCCGGTAAATGTGTTTCCGGCGGCCGCCCTCTATTTAGCGGCGGGAAAAAGCCGCCGGTAATTCGGCGTTTTTTTGTAGTGAATTGACATTTTTTGACCTATATATTGAATGCTAACATAAAATTTAATAATGCATGCAATGGATATATACTTTAAATTATTTCTAAATTATTTCTTTCATCGGCGATGGTCAACAGAAACCAAATAGTTAAATTGTTACAGAGAGATGGTATATACTAGTACTTAATCTCGTTATTCATTTCATTAGTCCAATTTTTTTTTTCATATTTTTTAATTTATGAGCGCTGATTTTATAGTAATAAAGGTATGATCGCAATTCAATTTTTTATGCGATACAAAAAAACATACATATTGTTAAACGTAAATCTGCATATGATTGAACATAAATCTGTGGATGGTTGGACATAAATCTGTGAAAGATATTATGGACTAGATTAGGATATATTTGATATATTCTAATACTAAGTAAGACAGTTCAAGTGTGAATTACTTAGTCGTAATTGTTGACTCAAGTGTGAATTCCTTAGTCGTAATTGTTGACTAAGGAAGACAAGACAATTTAGAATTGTCTTCTTCGCTTATAAATAAGGAAGCTTGGTCATACGAAAACATTAGCTTAGAGCTTTTGGTTTGCAAACACTAAGAGAGCACTATAGTTTCAATCGGAGATTTCCTAGCTGTCAACGATTGAATCGTGCACTTGGAATAGTTCCTGCATCGAATCGACATACACGTGGATACCTTAGTAGTGGATTCACGGCACGAATCGAGACGCACGTTTACCACATAACAAGTAAGTTATTCTTATTATTGTGTGTCTATCTCTACACATGATGCATTTGTAAATCTAGATCTAATCCTTGAATGTATATTCCGCTGCGTATCATTAGATGATGTCAAGGATAACTAACAGTGGTATCAGAGCCCGGGGCTCGATTTACAATTGCTATTGTGTTCTAATTGTTTATGGGTTAAGAATATGTGATTTAGAAATCTGATTTCGAAATTGAAATTTAATTTGGAATTAGAAATTTTCGAAATTTGTTTTGAGAATTGGTTTTCTGAAATTGGATGTTCATTGGATGAACCTACGAGCCTTTCGCCTGCTGCTGCCCCTCTGTAATGATTCTGCCATCTCGGGCTTGGAGTCCGGCGGTGGAAGGCGAAAGCGTGGTGGTGGTTTGGTGGCGAGACGACGCAAGAGGCGTCGAACCGGCGGTGTTCTCGCGCGGCGGACCTGCGCGCTCGCGGCAAGAGCGCCGCTGCTTCCTCCTCGACGCGACCTTGGACTCCAGCGGGCTTCGTCAGGCAAGGTCGCGCGACGTCGTCTGCATCGATGGCTTCGCTGCTTCGAGCGGCGGCGGCGTGGCTCCAAGGCTCCGATCGCGGCGATGGCTGACGGGAATCGAAGGAGCAGCGGCTGCTGCTGCGGCTGCAGCCCTCCGACGCAGCTTCGAGCTGCGACCAGCGTGGAGACCTCCGGCGTGGACGCGCGACGTCTGATGGCATCGTCGATTCGCGCGCGGTGCCGGCTGGCTGACGGGCGTTGTGGCGACGGGGAGGAGAAAGGAAGCGGCAGTTACTGCTGCAAATTCATTTCTCAAACCCTTGTGCTGAAAATTGGGTTTTGGGCCAAGAGGAGTTGTTGGGCTGCAATTTTCAAAGGTGTGGGCCTTGGTCTGGGCCTGGGGCTGCTGGGCTGCGGTCTTTAGGGTCTGGGCCTGCAGTTTTAAAAATAAATGGCCATTTGGGCTGAAACTGTTTTAAAAAAAAAAAAAAAATCTTTTATTAATTTTGAATTAATAATTGAATCCCAATTTCAGAATTAATTTATTAATTGGATTAATAGATTTAAATTATTGTTATTAATTTTGAATTAATAATAATAGAAATAAATTTATATTAAATTTAGAATTAATATAAATTGATTAACCCATATTTAATTAGAGAATAAAATATTAATTTGATTAATGATTTTATTCGTAGAGATTTTATGTCTTTATGTGATAAGCATGTTATTTGATTTTATGCTTATTATTTAACTATAGTAGTTAAAGACCGCATTTATCTTGGGTAGGCGGCGCCCAATATATGTAGTCCGTTTTGCTATGTATGGGTAGGCGGCGCCCAATATGTGTGGTCCGCATTTTATATGCCTGGGTAGGCGGCACCCAGTAATTATGTTGCTATTTAATATTGGATATTAAATATAAGCAATTAGTATCACATGTTAAATCCCCATTAAATATAAGTCTTTGTGTAAACACAAAACGCGTCGTCCATCATAATTGTCTGAGCAACCCATCCTTTTCGATCAAGAGTATTTACATAAAATTGTATGCTCTAATCTACAAGGCCAAGGCTCATTCATAGGTTGGCACCGTGTGATGGGATTGACTTACTTAAATTATTTTGGAACGCAAAGCGACCAAGAATAATTTAAGGACGCAGATTAATTTGATTAATCAACCAAGAGTTGCAAAATTGTTGTTGCAATTGGCTTAGAGGCCTACTAAGTAATATTATTGTAGTCATCAGCAAAGCAGAGGCTGCATAATATTGACTTGGATCTTGGACCACTAAGATTTATATGGATTATAAATTCGTATTTTACGTTGGGGGCGTAAGATATGTTAAAATTAGTGGGAGCTAATCAATACGATAGCCCATTGTTTGATTAGTGATACAATGTGATCATAGTTTATTCTTTCTAATTTGCTTTTCTTTATTTATTGATCAGATAATATGTCGAATTTGTCATTGAAATGTTTGATGGAAACAAATAAGTTGACTGGGTCAAACTTCACGGATTGGCTCCGTTGCTTGCGTCTGGTCTTAAGGCTAGAAAAGATTGAGTATGTCTTGGACAACCCAATCACTGTCATTCCTGACAAGAAGTCTGCTGAGTATGCATCATTTGATGAGGCTGCTCACAAGAAGCATGTCGAGGATGCAACATCGGCACAATGTGTGATGCTGTCCTCTATGACTACGGAGTTACAGAGGCAACACGAACACATGTTCCCTTATGATATGCTGAAACACTTGAAGAGTCTGTATGCTTCAGAAGCTCAGACTATGGAGTATGAGATACTCCGAGATCTTTTCAAGTGTAAGCTTCATGATGGGGGTCAGGTTTCTGATCATGTACTGAAGATGATCGGGTTGATTGAGAGGTTGGCATCGATTGGAACGATGCTACCCGCTACTGTCTCTGTCAATCTGATTCTGCAGTCTTTGCCTGCCTCATTTGAAAACTTCATAGTGAACTTCAATATGAACGGCACGAAGGCAAGCCTGCCTGAGCTTCATAACATGTTGAAGACCTATGAGTCTTCCACCTCTAAAGGCAAATCTGTGCTCATGGTGAGCTCTACTGCCACGTCTTCCAAAAGGAAGTACAAGCAGAAGAAAAAGCAGAAGAAGGCATTTGATGCTGGTTTAAAGCCTAAAGGTGGAGGGACTCAGAAAAAGCCGAAGTTGCTAAAGGATGAGTGTCTATTCTGTCATGAAAAGGGGCACTGGAAGAGAGACTGCCCGAAATACAAGGCACAAGGTGCATCGGGTATGAGCTCAGGTATGTTTGTCATTGAGATAAACATGTCTATTGATAATTCACAATCTTGGGTATTAGATACAGCTTGTGGCTCACACATTTGCAATAATGTGCAGGGCCTAAGTGAAACCAAGAAAGTGATGCCTGGGAAGTCGATCTACGCGTGGGAAATGGAGCAAAAGTTGCTACCGAATGCGTGGGGACTTATAGATTAGATCTTCCTTCGGGAAATAGACTTGTTTTAAGTAATTGTTACTTTGTTACTTTGTTCCTTCTATTTCAAAGAATATTATTTCCATTCCGATGTTGGACATTGAAGGTTTTTCCTTCCATTTTGGAAACAGTCGATGCTCGTTTTCCCTTAATGGATTGTTTTATGGAAGTGCCTCTCTTTTGAATGGTTTATATTATCTTGAATGTGAAAGGAGTATTCTCAATGTACAAAACAAACGACCTAAGCTGAGTAATGCGAATAATACTACCTATCTTTGGCATTGTAGACTTGGTCATATCAATGAAAACAGGATAGCAAGATTGAGAAAGTTAGACTATCTCAAATCATTTGACCTTGAGTCATATGGTGCTTGTGAATCCTGTCTCAAAGGTAAGATGACTAAGAAACCTTTTTCTGGGAAGGGGTTACGAGCCAAAAACTTGCTAGAATTGATTCACACAGATGTGTGTGGACCGTTTCCAACAGAAGCAAGAGGTGGATATTCGTACTTCATAACTTTTACTGATGATTTTTCGAGGTATGGATATGTGTATCTCATGAAGCACAAATCTGAGGCCTTTGAGAAATTTAAGGAGTTCAAGTTAGAAGTCGAGAAACAACTTGGAAAAAGTATAAAGGCTCTTCGATCAGATCGAGGAGGAGAATACTTAAGCCATGAGTTTCTTAATTACTTAAAATCACATGGAATTCGGTCAGACTGGACTCCTCCGGGGACACCTCAAATGAATGGGGTATCCGAAAGGAGGAATCGGACTTTATTAGATATGGTTCGATCCATGATGAGTTTTGCAAGTCTCCCTTTATTCCTTTGGGGTCATGCCTTACAGACCGCTGTTTATATTCTGAATAGAGTTCCTTCTAAATCAGTTGAGAAAACACCATATGAGTTATGGTGTGGCAAAAAGGCAAGTCTTAACCATATGCGGACCTGGGGATGTCCTGCTTTTGTTAAGAAAATGATGACTGATAAGTTGGAATCTAAAAGTGAGAAATGTTATTTTGTGGGATATCCTAAGGAAACAATTGGATATTATTTCTACGTTCCCGGTGATCACAATGTGATTGTTTCCCGGAATGTGACGTTTCTTGAAGACACCTTTGTCTCTAAGGAACAAGGTCACAATACGATAGAACTTGAAGAAATTCAAGAATCGCAAAATAACATAGAGGATGAAAACTTGTCTAATGGTGTGGACAAGAATTCAGTGGGAGTATTTGATGATCTATTGGGAAGGGGAATATCTCTTAGAGAGACGCCTCAAGACAATGAGATGCATCAAAGACACGATGATACAATAGTTGTGTCACCACCACCTCAAGAAAATCTTGAGGATGTCCCTGAAAATTCCGAAATTGTTGAAACGTTCAACACAGAGGAACCTGCTCACATTCAGAATATACAACCCGAACAAACGCAAGAACAACTCCATAGGCCTCGTAGGAATCGTCGAGCACCTGAAAGACTTAATCTATTGGTTGAGAACCAAGATGATGGAGTTGATTCAGATGATGATGAACCTAAGACCTATACCGAAGCGGTGTCGGGCACCGACTCGGAGAAGTGGCTTGAAGCTTTAACTTCCGAAATGGACTCAATGTACTTCAATCTAGTCTGGGAACTAGTTGATTTGCCAGATGGGAAATATCCCATAGGCTGCAAATGGATCTTAAAAAGAAGAGAGATGCAGATGGCATAGTACGAACCTACAAGGCTAGGTTGGTGGCAAAGGGTTATAGTCAACGCGAGGGCATTGATTATGACGAAACCTTTTCACCAGTTGCAAAGATCAAGTCCATTAGGATTTTACTTGCTATAGCTGCATATTATAACTTTGACATTTGGCAAATGGATGTCAAAACCGCATTTCTCAATGGAGAACTTGAAGAGGAAGTCTATATGACTCAACCTGAAGGTTTTGTATCCAAAGAAAGGCCGAATGCAGTATGTAGGCTAAAGAAGTCCATTTATGGACTTAAGCAAGCTTCTAGGAGTTGGAATATTTGCTTTGACAGAGCTATCAAATCGTTTGATTTTGTCAGAAGCAAAGAGGATCCATGTGTTTATAGTAAACGCAAAGATGGGAACATTGTCTACCTTATCATATATGTTGATGACATTTTGATTATGGGTAGTGATCGTTCTATGATGCAATCCGTGAAAGATTGGTTGGCTAGTTCCTTCATGATGAAGGACCTGGGTGATGCTTCCTATATCCTTGGGATAAAGATCTATCGGGATAGACCTAATAGATTGTTGGGATTATCACAATCCACCTACATAGACAAATTGCTAAAGCGCTTCTCAATGGAAAATTCTAAGAAAGGATTTCTTCCTATGGTACATGGTATAATCTTGTCTAAGAAGGGTTGCCCTTCTAGTGACCAAGAGATTGAATACATGAAAAGGATCCCATATGCTTCTGCTATAGGATCGATAATGTATGCCATGACATCTACTAGGCCAGATGTGGCATATGCGCTTAGCATGACAGGCAGATTTCATCTGATCAGAGAAATAATTGAAAGAGACGATGTGAAATTAGAAAGAGTACCCACTGATGATAACTTAGCCGATCCTTTCACCAAGCCGTTGTGTATAGCAAAACACAACAAACATTTTGAGAGCTTGGGTGTTAGACATGTTGGAAGTTGGCTTTAATTTAGTGGGAGTTTTTGGTTTGAATGTCTTAGAAACAATTTGAATTGAGACATCCTTACCTGATCACATTTATATATGTTATTTGATTTCATGGGCTAGTGCATTTATTAGAATATTTGGTTTTATTGTTTGACTTTATTCTTTTATTTGTTCCCTTGAATTATCACTACTATTAATGATGTGAGACATTAATGGTTTGAGTGTAATTCTAAAAGATGCCCTAACCAATGGTCATCAAGAATGGGATATTGATGACATGCGATAGGTTAGCATGTGGTCTGCATCATATTCTTAGAGAATGTAGTTGATCTCACAACTACGAGTAATTTGATTCTCGTGATGGACACATGGATATTTTGGAGAATATTGGTATACCCTGCTATTAAATCATTTGTTCTAGTGTCTATGATTTAATAGTGTATGGAGTATGTAATAGTCCTTTGACTTGAGGTCAATACTCATTTTGTTTGTTGAGTGGTGTGCTTTGACCAAGTACAATGCTTGCACTCCATCAAAGGGGTAGATACGGCTTGTGTTGGGTACATCATGAGGCAAATGGAAATGGTAGTTGAGCCAAGAATAGGATTCATTCCTCGATTTGAATTTCGAGAGAACACTTCAAATTCTCTATATTATTTGACCGTTAGTCATTGGCCAATGCAAAGATATATTCAATTAGAATAATTGAATATGATCGGAAGGGTCATTTAATAAAGATGAGATAAAATGATTGAGCTATTGGGATAGACACATGGCAGATCCTAGGCTCAATCGAGTGGTTCGTGAATGAAGGGATATTACATAAACTTCATATAAAGGTTTGTTTACAGAATCCACGTAAACGTTCTTCATATATCGAGTTCGCTACACAACGCAGTCTAGGAGTTTTGTGTAGACTTTAATTTGATTATCGTCGATAATGGAGGCCTAAAGGGTCACACTTTATGTGTATTGTTGATTCGCTTAAGAGTGCAAAGTTAGTGCTTGGTGTTTAATCTAATGCTAGTCCAAGTGGGAGATTGAAAGATATTATGGACTAGATTAGGATATATTTGATATATTCTAATACTAAGTAAGACAGTTCAAGTGTGAATTACTTAGTCGTAATTGTTGACTCAAGTGTGAATTCCTTAGTCGTAATTGTTGACTAAGGAAGACAAGACAATTTAGAATTGTCTTCTTCGCTTATAAATAAGGAAGCTTGGTCATACGAAAACATACGAAAACATTAGCTTAGAGCTTTTGGTTTGCAAACACTAAGAGAGCACTATAGTTTCAATCGGAGATTTCCTAGCTGTCAACGATTGAATCGTGCACTTGGAATAGTTCCTGCATCGAATCGACATACACGTGGATACCTTAGTAGTGGATTCACGGCACGAATCGAGACGCACGTTTACCACATAACAAGTAAGTTATTCTTATTATTGTGTGTCTATCTCTACACATGATGCATTTGTAAATCTAGATCTAATCCTTGAATGTATATTCCGCTGCGTATCATTAGATGATGTCAAGGATAACTAACAATCTGTACACGTTTCAACTTTCAACACAGATATATGAATAAAATTGAGTGCTCCAGAACTTGCTCTATTGTATATATGGGGATTAATTGCTTCCTTATATATTCATAATCGAGAGAAAAGAAAAAACAATGGATCAACACGAAAGAAAGCTAGTGATCAACACATGAGATTCATTTAGCCGAATTTCGAGTGAAAAGGAAAGAAATATGCGAAAATGAGAGACGTGCATGTATATTCCTGTTTTAAATATTTTTGTTGTCTAATATGCATGTCTCCGTTTGCAAATACGTAGATTTATCTTGGTACACGCATGATCTATTTGATATGCGTATTCATATATAAATATATGCATTTGTATGATATATGCAGCCAATTATAATTGTCGGATTTTGATTTTGATTTTAGGACGTCATCGGGTTTTGATTCCGTCGTGCTTAAACATGACGGCGACGTGGCGAGGACGACATCCAGTGCTTAGGCCGAGGATTTAGGTTTTGTTGAAGAGGATGTTGAGGCCGTTGTATTTTGGATTGAATTTTTGCTTAAGCACTAGATGTCGTCCTCGCCACGTCGGTCATGTTTAAGCACGACGGAATCAAAACCCGATGGCATTCTAAAATCAAAATCAAAATTCGACAATTATCATTGGCTGCATATATCATACAAATGCATATATTTATATATGAATACGAGAAGAAGGATTTAGGTTTTGCTGACAAGTGACAACAACTCCAACAAGAAGAAGAAGAAGAAAAACGAATTTTTTTCGTTTGGCCCCTCTGTGAAATATTTAAAAAATTAATTGAAAAGGACCTGTCACGTATTATTTATCTAGTGTGTCCACATGAACGTAATATGTGGTCTAAATTTAATACTACTATCTAAAGATTGGGTACTACCAAAACACGATCTAGTTATTGTTGAATATGGGGTGATATTTAAGCGGAACATGATACAATATATTTCCTCCATCCTTATAAAAAGTCACCATTTATAAATGGCACGGATTTTAATAAAGTAGTTGAATGTATTGTGAGTGGAAAGCTTACTAAAAATAAATTGGTATTTTATGAGGACGGACGATAATGACAAATTGAATACATTTTATAAGACGGAGAGAGTAACTTGTAAATTATATGGGAATAAATTAGACAAAAATAAATATATTTCGTTAATGACAAGGGTATTCGTGCATAATATCCGACTAAATCATAAATTAGAGATAAATAAATTGCATTAGACGAAAATATGATATGATAAATCATTCTAAGAGAACCTTCAAGGTGAAATGAATAATAAATTGTAGCTTAATTCGTAAGGTAATTTTCTATACTTATTAGGGTAAGAGTTCGAGTCATTATAAATGGATAAATGAGGAATCATTTGTTTTAAAATTTAAAATATTATTGATCCTTTTAAAAAGAAGAGAAAAAAAACTTTCAAGGAGGATTGCAATAGCCTATATTCTGGGGCAATGTTCTTAACCTTCGAGTTGGTAAATCGACTTAAAAAATACACGCTCTATTAAAACAATTTGAATTTAGCGTTTTTTTTTTTCCTATTCAATGTGGGTTGAATTTAGTGTTTTTTTTGGGGGGAATAAGGCTGAATTTACTTTTCTATTATATTATTATATCGTTGTGGTTTGTGGTCCTAAATCAGAACCTTCAATAGTGGGCTTAATGGGCCATTGGAGAGGCTAGAATTGAATGGTTCATTTCTTGCACTTGAAGAAGATGAGTCACTAATGGGCCTAACCTCTGTCGTGCTATCTAATTTTGGGCCCACATATTTAATTATTTTCTTAGGATTTAATTAAGTACTATTTTATATAATGAATTTACTTAAATTTAATTATTTATTAATACATAAAGTGAACCTTGAATTGTCACGACTTTCTAATTGGGTCCTTGAGTTTTGTATTTATACTATCGTTTTCTACTTTAGTGCTCACCTTGTTGGCAATAATACCAAAGCCAAAACTATCGAATTGCAATTGGTCAGCCGAGCGACTACCTCATCCCAATCAACTTTTTCGATATACTGCCTACTTTTTTAATTATATTATCAATTATTTTAATTAAAAATTATATTTTTATTTTTTTATTTTCAGAAAAAAAAACACATAAAGTGAAAGAATCAATATTCAATAAGAAAAGAAATAAAAGATAAATTTAAGTATCCATGATCATTTATTAAAAAAAGACATATAACATAGTATAAGACAAGTTTAAGAATGTTTAAAACTTTTATCTTATAAGTGCATTTATAAAAAAAAAGTATAAGAATGTGTAGGACTTTTGTCTAATTATAAGTAAATTTACATTAAAAGCAATTTAATAAATTTAGACATATACATAATGATTTTATAAAAATGGATATTTTTTATTACAATTTACAGTGCGTTTGCTTTTAATTAAGGATTAGTATTGATAGATAAAAAATAATAATAATAATCATTTCGTTAGTTTGATGGAGTGGAACTTTAGGATATTCCAAAGTCCTTGACAATTTATATAAATTGAGCTAATTTTTCTTGAATTAAAAAGATGATATTGAATAAATTCTAATATCAAGAATAAAAATACTTAATAGATTTGATCAATTATGTCACCCTATTTTCATTCAAAATAAAATACTTATTTATTTATTTATAAGTTTATGATTACTTAGTAGGTTTGATCAATTATGTCACCTTATTTTGCATTAAATTGTCTATAGCTAGGTATGAAGTTAATTTATTGACGGCCATATTATAAAAGTAACAAAATAGAAAAACCTCTATTACTATTTTATATATATAAAAAAATATGTGTGATATTTTATAGGTATGAGTTGGAAGATCGAGCCTGTCAGTAAGATGCTCATGCGTGTCGTATAATTTTGATTTGTTTTTATTTTATTTTGCCTGAGATTGATATTAGTAGTGGAATCCCAGTTAAAGACGTCAAGTAATATGTTTTATCGTTATTTTATGGAGTATTAGAATGACAATTACAAAAGGTATTATCGTCTATTCATTTAGGTGTAGGTGCATGCATGGGCATTTAATTTGAATGATTAATTTTAACAGATAAAAATAATAGGGTTAATTTTTTTATTTATTTTAATGAATCTAAATTTTAAAGTATTCGAAGACTCTTAATTATTTATATTATTTAAATTAATTTAATTTTATTTTTATTTCATTAAAAAAATTCTATAATCGATAATAAAAATATTCAATCATGTATCTCTATCAGTCATCTAAATAAACATGATCCTTAGTATGATTATTTTGAAGGGATGTCACTGACAAGCATAGCCCAAATTTATAGTTTATAATCAATTAAAAGTTAAAATATTATGGTTTAATTTCAATAATTCAAAATTAAAAAGCAAGTTAAATAAGTCAGATTGATTGAGTTAGCAGATTAGATGAGCTAACCGGATGAGTTTACGAATTGACCCCACGAGTTGGGGGTGAACAAATTAATATTCTATTTTTATAGTAATCACCATTTTTTATTACCTTGCTTTACTTTCTTCACCGCTTCATATAAAAATTACATACATTTATCTCAATACATGTTTAGCTTGAGTGAAAATAGCATTCATTTATATGAAATTATGATTATATCAAGTGAATAAACAGTAGATAAGTAAATAATTATGAGATCTTATATCTTGTAAGTGTGTGATTTAGTTACCCATGAGTTAAATATTTTTGTAAAAAACTATATCCGATCCATTATTTCGTATAAGTTTAATAATATATATTTGAAAAGGAATCCAAATTCATCTATTAATCAATATCGGTAGAAAGTAGAAACAATGTCCCTAAGCCATCTAGGGAAATCCCAAGTCCACGAGACAGACTCATTACAACTTCTCATATGTTGAGCTAAACTATGAGCCTCTGTACATGCGGTGCACATTTAAGAGGAAATTATTGATAGCAATTTGGAGAATCTCCGCCAAGTTTTCAGGTAAACAAGTTTCATCTTCTCTCGCATTCGCCATGGCTCTCGCCGCTAGAAGGGAATCAGTGTATACTGTATAAGACCAGCAGCTCCACCTTGTGCTCAATGCACACCATAATTCTTCGCCATCATCACACTAGATATCGGTTTTATTCTTTGAGCTCCCGCGCGTCACCACCATGCGAATCTCTGCATACATATCCCACCCGAACTCGCCTCTCTCCGGATCAAAGAGTGCATCCTAATTAAAGACTCCCGCTTTCGGCTTGGTCCATTTTTTAACTCCCATCCATCCTTCATTTTGCTGAGTTGCCATCAAGGAGGGCTATGCTCATATTCTCATTTGGCACTTGGTATTTCTCCTTCTGTCCATGCTTAATATTGCACACGTAATTCCATATTTGCCAAAGAAGGACGCACAGGCACTCCTGATCGCCTCCGCTATGTCCACCATTTCCATCCCTTCAGCTTTTCTAAGAGTATACTTCAACACGTTCCCCACCTATCGTGACATAGCTCACAAATCCCTTCTACCGTAAATTCACAGCTGTCAGAATTATATTTCTCATCGCCCGCCAAATAAAAACTTTCACAACGACACTCCACACTAATCTGCTCCAAAATTTCCTATTTTCGCTGCTATCATATCTAGAAGATAGGCAGACTTAACCGAGGCGAATCAAATTATTGAGGCCTATCTTGCACGCCATACTCGCCGTCATCACAATATGTTCAACCCCCGAATATGGATTCAATTTTGTCTCTGTTTTCATCCAGCTTCAACAACTCATATTCTCATCAACAATACTTCCAGTAGCCACTCACACCTTTCAATCAAAGGTCCTTCAAGACTCGTATATTAATACCAGTTCCAACACTCCCATCCAGTTCAATCCTCTCTTGATCAACTCTTTGCTCCAAGCGATGAATTTTTTTTATCTACTTTTAGTTAATGTAATTTTAATTTTTGCAAAGTTTAATTTTAGTAATGTAATTTTAATTTTAGTATGTCATTTTAATTTTATTAATATAGTTTTAATTATTATTTAGAATTATAAAGTCATTTTATTTTATTATATTAGATAATTTAAATATAAAATTTAAATTAAAACATGTAAATAATATATAAATTATAATTGAAATAAATTAATGTACATATAGATATATAAATAGAGTATGTATTATAGTGGACCCTTAAAAAATAAGAAACTGATTTATTATTGAGGGAGATGTAAGAGAAAAAGTAGGTAAGTTTTTTAAGCTGATGTGACAATTTGGAAGTTCAAATTTAAGTTTATTGTTGGAGGCACCCCCTAAGACGCTTTCGGGGAACCAAAGCATTTATTAGATTTATTTTTTTAATATAAGAATGAGTTGGAAATTGTAACTTCCGGTGATACTATAACTTAATGGGATCATCAAGAAAAAAATATATAAAGATTTTTTTTTCACAAGTTTTTTGGCTCAATTAGATCATCGAATTAGCCCATAATTCAAAAAATTTGAATTAAAATTGAAAATTTAGAACTCGAAACAAATATCAGTCTAACCAATCCAAATTGAATAGCCCGACAATTTTAATAGGTTAGCCTAAAGACAGTGGATTAACCCGATTAACATCTCTAAATATTTGTACGGAAAATGTTTGTGTTTGTTTCCTCTTATATAACTGCATAACAATATACATGAGGATAGTTAAATAATAAATCTGTAGTTTACATTAGTATTTTATCTATTTTTATTTTTAGAAACTATGAGTGAAATTATTATTAATTATAGATTTATCTTTAGTTAAAGGGAAAAATCACAACGTAGCCTTATTCTACATAGTATGTAAAATTGATAATCATTGTCATAATTTTCAGAGTAGGTTTTGGTCAAGAGATGGGTTTGACCCAACCAGACCCACCCTCTACGTGGCTGGAGTGGAGTGACGGATGGCGGACACGCCGAGCTGAGAGTTCAACCGTAGCCAAAGGTGATCAGGGCGAGACCGCAAATAGGTGGGCGTCGGGCGGCATAGGGCAAGGGCGCGACTGCACCTGTCGACTTCGAGGAGTGGACTGACAGCGCAACTAGATGTGCGAGTTCGGGCACGAGGGCAACTTTGGTGAAGCCTACCGAGGCCACATTCGGGGAATTGTGGCACCGGTGGGAGCTAATAAAAATAAAAATTGTCGTGAAAAAGGTAATATAAAAATATTATCTTTCTTTATATCAATTATCACTTTTCTTATATCAATAATTTACTTGATTAAATAAATTAAAAGTACAAGTTCTCATGAGAAAAAAAATACAACTATTGTGAAAAAAAAATATTTGACAAATATTACCTTTTTCGTATCAGTGGTTATTTTTTCTTACAATAATACTTACTTGGTCAAATAAACTAGAGGTATAAGTTATCGTGAGAAAAAAAAATAATTGTGTGTGTGTATTGGTCAAGAGATTAATGCCTAAGGCCAAAGGTCTTGAGTTCGAGTCCCCTGTAACGCGATCTTTAAATTTCTTTATTTAATACCGTTGATTTATAGAAAAAAAAGACAGAAAATGCTAATATAAACTACATATTGGGCTATCAATAATGTTTGCAACAAATGCTAACAAATATTATACAATATATAAGTTGTACATATAAACATATAGCTAGGTGAATGTTTTGAACAAATGCTATTACGAGATTATGAACAGATCTTAACTCTTTATTTATTTATTTTATTTTTTTCTTAACTATTTTTTTTTTCATTTAGTTGAGGTCTTAACTCTTTATTTGCAATAGGTGTAGCAATGTCATAATCGTATTTAGATTTATAACTTGAGCCAATAGATATAACTCGATTATGTGACTATGTCATTAATGCGAGGCACAACATGATCTGTACTAAATAGTACTAATTTTAATTCAATACAAACCAAATATGCAATTCTTATACGAATATGCATTTTCAGAAATATTCTATAAAACAAGACATCAAATTTAGACAAAGAATCCCAACAACCACCTATGGCATACCTATGTTATGCAATTATGAGGCTAAAAGTTATAGTATTCATGTGATGATGTACTTTTTAATCATTATTATCAATGAAAATAAGTAGATGAAAATAGTATTCCAAATTATTGAATTATTACAACATAAAGGTGCCCTATCTGGAAAAGAATATACATAAATCACCCGATTAATCGATCTAGAAATTTTATCATAAAATACCAGTTCATCTCATCTTTTTGTACGTAGTGAAACAACTATCACCATCACCACGACGTATTTAACTTAAAAAAAAAATAATACAATCGAAATAAATGAATAAACAAAATGTATACACGACGTATTTAACTTTTAAAAAAAAATACGAATATCTCAAATAAAATTGTATTTTTACTGGTATATGATTTACGCTGTATATGTACACCGACAATAAATGTAGTTTGATATTTCTGATTCATATTTACATTTAAAGGTGGTGTTTTATTCGCTACTTTTAATTGTTGTGCTCTATTATTTTACATTATACTATATATATATATCAATAATATAAATTTATCTTTTAAATGTATATTAATTAGGCTTTTACTGAAATACAATACATAATTCAACCATTAATACATGGATAATTAATATACAGCTGTTTTTATAGTACTATTATTATATACCAATAATTCATAAAAATCTATTAAAATAAATATTTTCCTCAAAAGAAAACCAAAATTAGATTAACCGTTATATCCCGCCTCCTTCTCTCTCTCCATCTTCGTTTTCGCTGTCCCTCATCTTTCTCTCTCTTCCATTCCCCCATCTCCCCCCTCTCTCTCTCCTCTTCAATTGCTGATAATTGGGGGATCACACAAAAAAAATCAAAATCAAGTCAAGAGAGTCAGGCAAATGGAAAGAGAAAGGGATTTCTCTTTCCAAATTTCATGATTGTTATCACTTGAAATGTTTGTTTGTTTGTCTCCATTTGTCGACTTGGCCTCAAGAATCCTATGTCGTGTGCCCTAACCCTAATGTGAATCTGGAATTCCTGCCTCGGTTTCGAAGAATCAATCGACGTTGGGACCAAATCCCTGGGTCCCCTCCCCGTTGATTCGTGAAATCTTCGAGGCTCCGTTGGATTTTCAATCCCTAATTTTTCAAATTAGGATTCTGTGATTGCCCCCAATTTCTCCCCCATTTCAGATTTGAATAAATTTCCTTTTTTTTGTTTTTTTTCCCCTTCTTCTTTTGGGTTGATTTGTGGCGTTCGAATTGAATCCGAATGCAAGGAGAGCGTCAAGGAGCCGCCTTTGAAGAAATTGTGCATTTGTATGGATTCTCCATTGTTGACTTTGGTCGTTGCTATTTTCTTCGGATTTTTCAGCCTCATTGTTGAATCTCAAGGAAATGTGAAGCCCCCACCGCCGCCATTTTATCCTCCTCCCCCATCTCCGCGGCCGCCTCCCCCATCCCCATCCCCGCCGCCTCCACCCCGATCCTCGCCTCCGCCGCCAAAATCTCCACCTCCGCGTCAACCACCACCGCCTCCATCCCCTTCACGACCACCACCACCTCCTTCCTCTCCACGCCCACCACCACCTCCTTCCTCTCCACGCCCACCACCACCTCCTTCCTCTCCACGCCCACCTCCGCCGCCACGAAAACGCCTGAACCCGCCCCCTCCACCGTGGCGCCGCGATCATGAGCAACACCGCAGGCGTTCGAGCCCTCCACCACCGAAGAGAGAGAAGCTCAACACGGGGAAGAAAGTCGGGCTGATGTTCATTGGAGTTGCCGCGATCTTGCAAGTTTGCGTCGTCTCGTTCGTGTTGATCAGTAGAAGGCAACTTTTGAAGGCTGAAACTGTTGATTGAATGGATAAGAAGTCTGCAATAGCGATTTTTTGTTCAATAGCAGGATTTTTTTGTTCATGATTTGATTTTTTCTTCGTGGAGCGTTACTGATCTGGGTGGATTAAGATTCTTTATTTATGGATTGAGAGAGAATGGGACTGAATTGATGGAACTTTGGTGTCTGCATTGTAAATGGGTAACTCTTTTTTTTTCTTTTTTTCTTTTGGCATTCGGTTTCTTACTCGTTTATTCCTTTTTGCAAGAAATTGTATAGTTTATCAGATCATAATTTTACTGAGCCATTCGTTCCATTCATTTTTGGCCCTCTTTTCCTTGACATTATACAGTAAATATATTGCAAGTGGTGTTATCTTGCAGTCATATGATCGCATCTGTCTGATTTTCTTTCTCTTATGTTCATTTCTTGCAAGATTTGGTATAGTTTATTGATTGAAGCTTAATTGATCGGTCATTCAATGCTCATTTTTGTCGTTGCCCTTGACATTATACATGTATATATATTGGCTTTGTGTTCTTGATATGGACTAACTTGTATCAATCTATTGAAATAAGTCGAGGAAGTTGTAATTGCTGCAATATAAGTTTATGATTGTGTACCATTTCTTTGTATCTATCTGATTTATGTTCTGCATCCCATATATCTGATTTATGTTCTGCTCAATCCTGGCACTCATTTTCTTACTCCTCTATTGATTTTTTATTAAAAAAAAAAGGAGTTGTAACTGCACGAGTATAACTTATAGTTTTGCATATATCATCGTATCTGATTTGAGTTCAGAACATTGTTGCATCCTGTCATTTCTTGCAAGACCTAGTAATAGTAAAGTTTATTGTTTAGAACTGAACTGATCCATCTTTCCATTGTTCATTTATTTTCCTTTTTTTCCTTGATACTACAATATATATTGGCTTGGTCTTCTTGATATGGACTAACTTGTATGAATCTATTGATATTTGATTCGATAAGTATAAGTTTGTGATTATGCAGTTATATCATCAAATTTCTCTAATTTGAGGGCAGAATATAGTTGCATCCTGTCAGTAGCTCCTCCTAAGCAATAGACATCTCTAGTCTGCCTCGCCTTTCCCCCAAATTGCCCCTACCTTTTAGAACATTGCCTTGGTCTGTGGAAAGTTGTGATGTGAATGTGAACTTGACGCGTATCATAATCCTGACTGATAGGAAAAGAGTTCGCGATAACATGAGCCATTTGATTTGGATGTGGCTACAACCCGTTGTTGGTGATGGTGAGTGGGACTTTGAATAAGATATGTACTGGGCCAATGCAATATTTACTATTTTGGATACTGTTACTTAAAGAAACTGCTTCAATATACGTTTTGAATACGCTTCTCACATTCTGTTTTTGCTGAATTTATGAGTCCAGAATTAGTTTTATGATGGAAGATTTATTCACTTTTCTGTTGATGTTATGTGTTTGATCGGAGTAGTTTTAATAGCTGTTATTATGTGTAATATCTCTTGAATTTGCTAACTTGTTGAAATGATTTTTTTGTAGGGGATAGAAGATGATTTAACCGTGTCTGCTGACAAAACTTATCAACATTGGAAGAAAATATGTAAAGTTGAAAGTCATAACTGAAAGTCACCACGTTTGTATCATTGTTTTCTGTTTATAGGTCTCATTAGAAATTTAACTAATATGGTGATTATTATGTCTTGTAGTTTGTGTGATTTGAGCTGCATGAACTTCAGATGTTCAGTTACCATTTGTTGTTTCTGATGGACTGCAGATAACAGATGGAAAAATATATTGGTATATGAATTAATTATATATCTCCTTTGTGTATACCTTTCTCTTTTAGTTTGGACATCTTAGTTTTTTTGCAGCGATTTTGCATCTCGTAACTCATTTCATCAGCATTAACATTAACATCATATATCATTTATCAATGATTTAAACAAAACGTAAGATGATCTCGTATCTTCTTTTTTTTTTTATATTTTTTTTATCAATGGTATCATCATCATCATCATCAACGTATGCTCAACAAACACTAGTAATAGTCAAACAAAATACCCCATATTAATGAAAGATTATTACATTTCAATCTCTTATTTTATTTAATTACTAGTATACGCTCATTCGTGCGATGCACGACGGACATCGAAATTTAACGATAAATTTAAATAAATAATAAAAAAATTCAAAATATAAACAAATAAAAAATATTTTAATAAAACATAATAATTCACATCAATTGCTCAATAAAATCCTGAATTTAAAAATATAAATTTTCAATTTATAAAAAGTGTAATGATAATTATAGTTATTACTACTTATTATATAAATTTAAAAATTGTTCGATAATGAAAATTTGCATTATGCATATATTATTCATCATAATAAATAGTAATTTTATACACAAACATAAATAAAAAGTTATAGATTTTTAATAAAGAGAAAGCAAATAAAATATTTAAAATTTTCATAACTTATTCATTTTAAATTCATTTTTGATGATTTTTATACTATACTGCATATTGATTATTTTTTCATGATCAAATTTGATGACGTTTAAAAAATAACTATTCAATATAAAAAAGTAAAAAGAAAAAAATAATTAAAATTTTGGTTGAAGAAGAGAGAGAAAAAGAAAGAAAAAAAACTCCCCTTTTATATATTATATAGGTATAGATGGCTTACAGATGATTTTTCAAAAATAAGAAATTAAGTCAAGTGCGTCATAAAAATATGGCCTAATAAATTTTACACATAATTTTGGGCCAAGGGGTAGAATTGGGCCTTTCAATATATTTTTAGGCTTGTCTTCGGATGAATGATTATATTCAGCCATTTTACTCGATATATATAGCTGATATGTAAAGTAATACTAAAAGGGTAATTTTATACGTAGCCACTATATTACTCACTATAGCCAAGTATTTAAAAAAATAATAAAATTATTAATATAATTACCATTCCACCCTTTAACCTCATTTTAAAATTTTAATATAATAAATAGCCAAGTATTTAAAAAAATAATAAAATTATTAATATAATTACCATTTCACCCTTTAACCTCATTTTAAAATTTTAATATAATAAATCTTAAGAAATATAGCCCCAACCCCCAACACAGCCCCTCTCTCTATACCAATTATCAGTATTTTTCAATTCAGATTCCACCGCAAATTGCTTGCTTCTTCAGTGCTAAAACTTTATTGTTGTGGTCGAAATCTATTCTATTGAATTAAAACCGCAAAGAAAAAGTGAGATATATGAGTGTTTATGTTAGATTTTAGAATGCTTGTATTTCTCCAAGTATTGACATTTAATTTTGGGTAACAAATGTTGGAAAACTGAGAAAGAAAAAAAAAACGCTAGTTTTCAGTCTTAAATCTTCATATATAGTAACACAACAATCTCTCTCTCTCCTCCAATGCATAAAGATAGATTACTGGAGTGGTGACTGGTGAGCAATCCGGTGATAGAGAACGTTCAATTACTTGGTTTGAGCGCAAATCCTAATTTTTTCTTTTCTTAAATTATTGTATGCATGTTTCCTGTCAAGATACATAGACGATGGATCTCAACAAGATCGAGAACCATAGTTTACCAAAGCATTAAATTTCATCATAAAATGAGTCTCAATTGATTCCCCCGTCGCCTCCGACACTTTCATGCAATCGCTTTCGTCGCCGTCTATCCGGCCGCCCCTATCGCTACCACAAAGAAGATGAGTTTAATGTGAAATTGGAAAAATTCGACGATTCATTAAAGATTTAGATGATTAAGGAGATTAGGGCTTTCACAAATCTAAATTCGAAAAAGGTTAATAATTTGGTGAAGAAGGGCACGAGCGTGGATTGCCATAAAGTCATAGAAGATGGAGATGAAGCTTTGGAGGCTATGAAAAGATTGAAAAATAATTTTTACGTTTTATTTATTAAAATTTTGATCAGAGGCTATAGGGACAAAATAGGAAGCATGCCAATATTTTTATTAAATTTATAAATAAGGGGCAACAAGAAGTAAAATAGGGGCTATGTATAAAATCACCCATACTAAAATTAATTATGAATTGGGCCTTTCACTTCACTTTACTTCGATTAGTAGTCCCAGAACTCCAGAACTTTTTCCTTGTGATCATCCTAACATTGACGAAGAAAAAAATTTGATAGGTTTCCTTGTGTAATCAAATGGAAATGCCCCAAAAGGATCAAGACTTATGCCAAGTTAGATAAAGCGTACACATACATTGAAACAAGTGAATGACAGTGAGAATAAGTATTTGGGTTGTATTGTTTTGCATTATGTTATTCAGGTTTAAAAGATCGATGATCTTATACTTATGCTATCTTTTACTTTATAATTAATTTTATGATTTTTTTACTTTATAATTAAGGTGTTACAATGCTATGCTTTCTACAACGAATAAAATTACATTATCCTATAGGTCTTTTTGTTCAAGGAATATTAATTTTATTGATTAACATTGAGTAAATTGTTTTTTACCTGTATAATCGTTTGTACGCTTCTATTGGTTATTTTTTCTCCAAAATGTTATATTCGTTATTTCATTTGTACAAATTTAAGCTTTTAGAAAATTTTCTATACATACAAATTTACAAATGTGTGCATCCAAATCCAATGCATCCCATGAGGTGAAATAAAAGTATTTTCTCAACTCCTTTTGCCTTTTGGGGTTCATCTTCTTAAAGTTGCATATAAGTAACATTGGACCACCCATGCACGATTTCTTTAAAATAGATTTATGATTTGACATAACATTAACCATCAAACTGAGTTTAAGTTGGACAAATAAATATGAGAAACGAAGAAATCAAACTCAAATGCAGATGTTGAGGATGAAAGTTGAAACAAATTAAGCTTTGTTGGTGGCTCCTCCAATGATGAGTGAGTGGCATATGATCATAAGCGTCAGCCAAAAAGGCAACTCTTGCAGACCACATAACATTTCTAACTTGTAAGAAGCTTTGATATGATTGTCAAATTATTGTCTCTTCCTAGCATTTATTTTCCACTCCTAGCTGTCTTCCTGTCTTCTTCTGCTCTCCATTTTCTCCTCTCCATGTGCTGTTTTTGGACCACTTCTCTTTCTCAACTTGCCCAATCCAGCAAGAAAAGAAAATATACTATACAAGAAGCAGAATTTATGATGTCGAATGTTAATTATTTATGAGGGTATAGTTAGTAAGGATACGATGACGCAGTCGTTACTCGATAATATTGAAGCATGCATTTCTTGTAGAGTAGAACCTAGCTATAATCAATGAAATTTAAATTTGCAATGTCCAATTGATCACATTGTAAGAATCTAGTCATCATTTTATCTTGAATGTTGAGTAAACTCCAACATATATATTGTACCCAAGCATTCATGAGCAATAATAATATATATATATACCATGCATGATCAAATTTTAGAAGTTTTATCTATATATCTCATATCTTCAACTTTAGTTTAAAGTGAGTCGCCAAATTCGTGACTTAAATAGCTGAGTATATTCGAATACACTCTACGTAACTACGGAACACAATTACGAACATTCGAAAAAGAAACGATATCTCTTAAATTTGTCTAATGGAAAAAAAATACAAGAAAAGAGAATTTGTGTCCGTATTTGATCAATCCAGAGTTGATCTTCTTCACATAAACAACATGTGGCTATGGTTGCACTTCCATTAATCGAAAAAGTGCTCCAACTCTGTCTATATAAATTAATATGGTCTGCCTGCATTTGCAAACCAACCATAAACATCAAAATGCAGAAGCTAACAGCATTGTTCCTCTCTCTCTCCCTCTCTCTCCTCCTCACCTCCCATGCATCCGTGCAGGACTTCTGCGTGGCCGACCTCACCCTCCCGCCCGGCCCCGCCGGCTACTCCTGCAAGAGCGCCGCCAACGTCACCACCGCCGACTTCGTCTTCACCGGCCTCCGCAAGGGCGGCAACACCACCAACATCATCAGCGCCGCCGTCACCCCGGCCTTCGACGCGCAGTACCCGGGGCTCAACGGCCTCGGCCTATCCATCGCCCGCCTCGACCTCGCCCCCGGCGGCGTGGTACCCTTCCACACCCACCCCGGCGCGTCGGAGCTCCTCCTGGTGGTGAAGGGCACCATCGTGGCCGGCTTCGTGTCGTCGTTCGCGAACCAAGTGTACGTGAAGAAGCTCGTGAAGGGTGACCTGATGGTGTTCCCGCAGGGCCTGCTGCATTTTCAGATCAACGGCGGCGGGCGGAAGGCGGTGGCGTTCGCCAGCTTCGGCAGCGCCAACCCCGGCCTGCAGATCACGGACTTCGCGCTCTTCGCCAACGACTTGCCGTCGATGTTGGTGGAGAAGACCACGTTCCTTGACGATGCGCAGGTCAAGAAATTGAAATCTGTGCTCGGTGGGACTGGATGATCAGCTTTCAAACACTTTTTTTTTTTTTTTTTTTGGAGGGTGAGATTTGGGTTGCATTGTTTAGTTGTATTTGGGTTTTTTCAAAAGTTTGTTGTTTTGTTATTGTTAAGGTTGCAAAATTTCTCATTTGTATGTCATATATTGGGATCCAAGTAGAGTATCTAATTATAATTAATTAAATAGTAGTCAAATGAAATATGATTTAATAAAATAAAAGTCAGTACTAATATTCGGTAATAATATGCAATAGGAGATCATAATTCATACATATTTCACTAGCTATTTCTCATTTTCTTGCACCCATCTAGTATATAGTTTCTTTAGGATATATAAATCATACTTATCGATCGGGGAAAGAGCATATATTCTCAACTATATATGCAATATATATAATTGAAAAATGTGGATAAACCAAAGTAGATTTTACATCTTAACACCATGTATCATGTCACCGGTTTCCAATTAATTATTAATTCAACGAATGTAAAATTATCTCAATATGTGTATAAATTGGAATGAGTTCTGATAGAAAAAAGAAAACATTTCAAGTGTAGAACATATAAATTAATTTGCACTATTAATCTTATCATGACTTATATGTTAAGTCTATCATGGAAAAATGTAACAACCCGCTCTTTTATTATATTTAAATCCAGTAATACGATAATTATTATTTCATCTTTCAGTAAATCAGGCCCAGTAATTATTTATTATTTAAATTCAGCTTATGACACTGGATTATATTCTAATTAAGCAGGATTATTATTTTATTACCAAGTCAGTAGTTTCGCGTAAATAAAATCGCAATGAAAATTATTGAGTAAGCCAATAATTATTTCAGATTCATAACTGACTTAGCGAAGTCATGTTATTTATTAATCACAATAGAATTATTTTTCTATTTTTATTATTATTCTTGAGTCGTGAATTTATTCCGGTTTATGAAGAATTAAATCTACGGATTTAATTTAGAATTTATTCTAGCTAAGAAAGGAAGCAGATATCGAGTAATTTCATAAACACGCGATATTAACAAAACCCGGTAGTTGGATTTTATTTAAAAAAAAATGCAATACAATATTACAGATATAGAAATTCCAAGACAAGAATTATTGCTTCTGTTTATACTTCACTTTACAAACCCCTATTTTTCTATCTATCTACCAACACTTAAAAAAAAAAGGAATAGTGTATGTGTGTGAAAAAAATCTGCAGCTATCCCTTAAGCATGCTCAGCCATCTATTCTGGACATTTTTTTGACTCCAGCTCCACGCCTATGTAATATTTTTTTTTGACTCCAGCTCCACGCCTATGTGATACTCCTTTTTGACTCCAGCTCCAGCAGCATATTTGCAAAATTTTCACACCCGAACACCTTCATGTGGTTTCAGATTTCAGCAGCTATTAATCTTCATTTCATTCCCATTCCACACTGCACTACTCTTCATTCGGTGCTCTGCCAAGTATCCTCAAGCCATTCCAGTAACACCTTAACACTTGAAGAAGTGAGAGAGAGATCGTTTATTCATTACTCTGCCAAACTGCCAGATTATCTCAGTTCATTCAACAACCAACACAAACATTCAAGGTATTGATTCTATAACATATATCACATCCCAGTAGAGCATACTTTATATATTAGAAATGCAGTAGAGAATGAGCATGATCACAATTTCATAAGATTATGTAGCAACATCAGACCTTGTAGACGCACTGAATAAGGGAACCTTTTCAACTCTTAACTGTAATGAACGCATATAAAAAAAAAGAGGCAGACTCACTGTTAGGATCACTCACTTACACATGAAACTCAAATCGTGAATCACCTTTTACGACGAAGTTAATGATGTCAAAAAGGAGACTAGTATATGACTTAGCTTATAGGGAAGCATCGAACTCTGTCCTGCCCTATCGAGTCGAGGAGATGACGGAGGTGAGCTTCTCCAGCACGATGGAACCAGACCTTGACAGCAGCGGCATCGACGGAGGGACGCGGCCCTGTTCAGTCGAACCGAGACGACGACGCGACGATGGAGTTCTCACCGGCTTCGGAACTCGGAGAAACGCTGGAAACAGCAGACTCCCCGGCTCGCCATTACCCGAACAGCAGCAACAGAGGATGCTAGGGCTCAACATGCTTTTCGTTTTGGATTTTCTTCTGGCGTCAGTCGATTTTGAGAGACAAGGATGAACGGTGACGAACGACGACTGTAAATCGCCGGATTTACAGAACCCACGGCCACGGCGGGATTTTCTAGAAGGAGATGAACTAGGGCTAGGGCTCTCCACCGATGCTTCGAATCGAGAGAGAGGAGACGAAGGAGCAGACCGGCGTCGAGGTCCGGAGCGACGCCGGCGACTGGAACGGCCAGGACGCGGGGCGGCGACGGCTGGATCGAGCGAGAGAGAGATGTTGAGCAGCAGATCGAGCGAGAGAGAGATGTTGAGCAGCACATCGAGTGAAGAGAGGGAGAACCGGCGGCGACCTCGCCGTGAGTCGCCGGAGCAGCAGGAACAACGGCGCTCCTCGCCGTTGAAGAAGAAGAAAGGGGGGGGGCGGACTCAAGTGAGAAGGGAGAGAACTCGATTCTGGGAAAGATGGAGACGGAAGTGAGAAATATTAGAGAGAGAGAGAGGAAACGAATGTGGGAAAGAGAGAGAGGTTTTGGGCTTTATTTTCTGGGCCTAATTCAGTTGGGCCAAATGCTAATTCTTTGGGCCGATTTCTTGAGTTTAGGTGGGCCGATTTTTGAGTTAGGTGGGCCGAATTTATATTGTTTGAGGCTTAATTAATATTTTGTGAAACTTTGGGCTTTCATTTTGGGTTTTCCCTTGGGCTCCTATTATTTTTCTTATGGGCTTCAAATTTATTTAAATGGGCTCCTATTATTTAATTGATGTTGGGCCTAACATTATTTATGCATTAGGCTTTGAATTTATTCATTTGGGCTCGAATTAAATTCCTATTGGGCCTTCATAATTATTCTATTAAGTTTAATTAGAGAAAATTTTAAGACTTACTAATTATTAATTAGTAAGTGAATTAGATTATTTTTAAGATGAGTAGATTATTAAATATTAATAATCCGACCTCATAAGACGAGCTTTATTTCCTTAAATAGGATTAGCATCTCATAATTTAATTAAAGGAATATGAGTCATGCATAATCATTTCACGCATCCTCATTTATTGAGATTTTTCGAGAATTAGAATCTTATTTTATTTTCTCGGATTAAAGGTCAAGCACCAGAGTTAGAGCTAAACCGTGAGTCTGCTATTCAGGTAGGCTTTCTTACGTATAAACTAAAACCATATAGTAGAATTGTTAAGAATTTATGCTTATGAATTTGAATGATATTGTCAATGCCTAAATGCTTTATGTTTTATTATTAATTGCCTATCTGATGTTAATCGAATTCGGATTCTGGATGGGACCGCAAATCCCTTCGGAATTAGTGTACACCCTTGTGATCGTGAGTCATCTAGCGGGTTGGCCGATCATAGTGTCCGTAGAGGGAGGCCTCCCTCTCGGCACGAGTTACTGATATGGTGATTAATGATATAAAATACCTGCGCGGGTTATTGATGAAAGAAATGATATTATGTTTGGTAAATACGAGTCTTTAAAGGAAAACCCTCGTATATTACTACTGTTGAAAGGCTTGACAATAAAATATTATGCATGTATGTAAATTTCGGCAAGTGTCCACTAAGTACTTTTGTACTTAGCCCTGCATGTATTTTTAAATGTGCAGGTTGAGCTGTGATCGAGGATGTAGTGTGCAAGCGGAGCTTTTGTCAATTTAGGACGAGAACCTCAGAGTGGAGTATATGTCTTCATACATATACTCAAGTTATTGTTATTCCGCTGCGAACACTGATTATGTTAAGATATTATGTCATTTGTCAAACAATATGTATTATTTAATAATGTACTAAAACCATTGAGTACCCCGTTTTGGGATAATATTATGTACGGTCCCCTTGTGGCCTTCATTGATATCTAGATATTTCGATTGATTTCTTTATACAAGTCGAGTCATCAAGAAACCGAATATGCCCCTTTCTAAATCCCGCTCCTAAATCCCCTCCCTTAGTCGCGGTTTCCCCGAATTTGCTATCCTTAGCAAGTGCGGTCGTGACAGAATGGTATCAGAGCATTTCTTTTGCTCTGAGTACTAATCATTCCTTCTAAGTTGAGTCTAGATTAAGTAAGTAAATACACTTTGAACTAGTTGACAAAAGCTTGGCACTACATCTCGTCACGCTCAACGGAGGTTATGGTAAGTACTTTCAAGTTTTAATTAAGTTAATTTCTTGAAATGTATGAAGCATGAATAAGTATGACTATGGTATGAATCACAAGAACTTAGAACTGTTAAGTTATATATGCTCACTTTCACGACGGAACATAGAAGAGAACTTAGGGAGATGCCTTAACTTTTTCTTCATGTTACGATGACATCGACAATGATGGTCGAAATAGAGAAAGAAGAATCACACGAAGGGTCGCATGATGAAACCACGAGCATGAAGATTGAGCAGCGTAACGAACGCCAATAGTACGTTGATGGCATGGGCATAACTTAAATATTCGAGTGTTTTTTTTTTACGATGAGATCTCGAATTAGCTTGGCCTTTTGAACTTATTTTGTTGAAACTTTTAGTGCTCGTTGCTAGATTTAAGAAAATATCATCATCACATAACAAGCCCTAAGTTCGGAAAACAACGACACTAGAACTATACGATAGTCGAATTGGTAATCTGTGATTAAGTATTAAGAACCTGTATGGCTTGTGTAAATGCTAGATTTAGATGATGAGGTATTTTTGCACGTTATGGTTATTGAACCGAACTTGTTTTCCGATTTTAGATATTTAGAACCTTATCGCCTTAGGTTACTTGTCATGTGCTACTTTTGACGATAGAACTTCCTTTGTTAGATGGCGAGGACTGTTTTCACCTGACGACGACCACTGCCCCCATGGGCTAGACCAGAGGAGGTCGAGCAATCCTACCGCACCTATGCTCCATGTCACGGGGATAACCTCGGACAGTTCCTCGCAGGTTTTCACAGACACTGGGTCGAGGCGAGTGCACATGGAGTATCAGGGTATGACGGTATCCAGAGGTTGATCTTACTGTTACCTTCCGAGTGGCAGGGATGGGCTAGGCAGATCTCTGCCCACTACATCTTTCGCCGAGAAGATTACCACGACCTCATGGGAGACTTCCCTAGCTTTATTGCGGAGCTTCAGATCTGTTTCACTTTGTGGGGCCGCGCCCCTCTAGGGCCCTACATCCTTCCGGGAGACTACGTACAAGTGGGGACGCCTTTGCCAGCGGAGACACCCGCTACTACCCCTGAGTCTCCGATGGCCTTGCCACGAGATTCTCCACCACGTGCCTCAGTTCTAGGGCGCCGTGGTAGGCACGATGACGAGACAGGCCCTTCTCGTCCACGGGCTCGCAGGGATTTCCCATCGCCTCCTGACTCAGTGATCCGAGCTACTACTACTCCACCACCACTGATACCTACGATAGACGCAAGGTTTGAGGCTGCCATGGCAGATGTCGACAGGGTCATGGCCAACATGAGGGAGTTTCTAGATAAGGGCAAATACCCTATGCAGGAGGATGACGATACAGCACAGTATGGTACGATGAGGATTACTCGTCCTGAACCCGTGCCAACTCCAGCTCCGATCAAGCCTCGTGCCACGGCCAGGATCAGCACCAGAGACGATCCGATCCGTGAGATTGTGGACGATATCTTCCGCTCAGCCTAGATCATGCAGGAGACAGGCGAGGGCCAGGGAGAGACTCCGTTGCCCAGCTGGGAGCCGGGCGAGGATGAGGAGGAGGACCCCGAGGAGGATGAGGAGGAGGACCCCGAGGAGGATCCAGAAGAGGACCCCCTGGCGTCACCGAGGAGCAGTCGTACCGCGACTCAGAGTTCACAGATTTGATAGTTTTTAGCTTGTGGATGTACTCCGGAAACGATAATTCGTTCCAATGACTATGTTTTTATTTATGTTGTTTCTAGCTAGCATTAGTACGGAAATGTTGGTCTCTAGGACATTCCGCGAATAAAAACCCTTTTGTGATTACTTAACTCGTAAGCCGATACATCATAGGGAGTACTAGATAGACTTTACTTACATTTTGGGTTGACGATGTAAAAGCCCTCGATGAGGCAATATTCCATGATATATATATATGACCCTAGCATGGGCTTTCTGCGACGATCTCGTATATATTTTATGTTTCTCTACGGGTTCTTATTCTTCACGAGTCAGTTAAGAATGTAGTAACTTTGAATAATGTGACTCGTGTATGCAACAGATCCTGTTATATTTTTTTGTAGTTATGATAAGTTAAATTTGACAAACAGTTCTTTATTAATTGCCTTAGAAACTCCTGTATAGAATGCGTTAAAATGGGTGTTTGTATTGTACAGAATGCCACCTAAACGAGGTCGCCCAGCTAGGAGGAACATTAACAACAATGAAAATCGTGATGAAATACCTGAGGGACGACGAAACGACAGGGAACCTACCCCACCCCCTCCACCCCCTGCTAGAAGGACTGAAGAACTGTTTCTTCGATAGAATCCGCCCACATTCACTGGGACAGGCGACCCAGCCGAGGCCGAAGCTTGGATACGCGCCTTGGAGCGTATCTTCACTTTCCTACACTGCACAGAAGAGGAGCGACTCTCGTGTATGTCTTTCCAACTAGCCGGATCGGCTGACTTTTGGTGGGAAGCCCGCCGAAAGACTCTGACTCCCGAACAATGGGCAGCATACACTTGGGAAGACTTTAAGACAGGATTATATGATAAGTATATTCCCAAGAGCTACAGAAAGAAGAAGGAGGCTGAGTTCTATAGCCTGAAATAAGGGAAGAAGACGGTGACAGAGTATGACAGAGAGTTCTGCGATCTATCGCGTTATGCTCCACAACAGGTGGATACTGATGAGAAAATGGCGGAGAAATTTTGTGCCGGTCTGAGGCACGAGATTCGGATGACTCTAGCTAGTCATGGTGGACTCTCATACACTGAGTCTTTGAACAGGGCACTGGACATCGAAGCTGCGATGCCAGTAGAAAGGTTGGCTCCATCACAGACCCCAGCGCCAGCCAACCCACCTGCACGCTCTCAGAACTTTAAAGGGAAGCGCAACTGGAACGACCATAGAGGAAATGAAAACCAGACTAACAAGAGGCCATGGCAAGGAAATGCGCCGTTGGGACAATATCAGCAACAAGGACAAGGGAAGCAACAGGGTCCTGCCCCGGCTGGAGGCAGCCAAAGACAAAATAAAGTTCCCCTTTGTCCAAAATGCCACAAACCACATCGTGGTGTCTGTAAGGCTGGAACTGACAGTTGCTACACGTGTGGCCAGAAGGGCCACTACTCCTCACAATGCCCCAACAAACAGCAGGGCGCGGCAATCAGGGCCACTTATGCCCAGCCCCTGCAAGCAGTTCAAGGCCAATACCAGCCCCGCCAACAACAGCCATACCAGCAGCAATACCAACACAAGAACCAACAGCGCCAACAGCAACAGAGGCGGCAACAACCATTGCCGCAGCAGGCGAGAGCCTTTGCTCTCACCCAAAACCAGCCCGAGAAAAACCAGGGAAACCTGGCAGGTATGGGCAAGCTTAAAGGTTTTTCCATAATGATTCTGTTCGATACTGGTGCCTCGCATTCTTTTATATCTGCCCCTTGCGTAGATACCGTAGAAATCGAATCAGAACGAGCTAAGTGTGCCTTAAGAATCACTACACCCTCAGGAGAAAGATCTACCACCACACATGTTTGCTCGAACGTAGAATTTGAAATAGGAGAACTTAAGATGGTAGCGAACAATCTTAATATTCTGCTCATGTGGGACGTAGATATGATCTTAGGAATGGACTGGCTAGCTGAGAATCACGCCACCATCCTTTGTAGTGAACGAAAAATTTCTCTTCGACCACCTGGAAAGGAACCGACGGAATTTCACGGCATAGGTATGAAGAAAAGAGTACCAGTGATATCCGCATTACAAGCCAGAAAAGAGATGATGAAGGAAGGAAGCACAGCTTATCTCGTCTACCTAAACGGGGAAGCTAGTGAAGACAAGAAGGTGGAAGATGTGGCAATAGTACGAGACTTTCCAGAAGTTTTTCCTGAAATATTGCCAGGACTACCTCCAGACAGGCAACTAGATTTCACCATTGATCTAGAACCTGGATCTGCCCCAGTATCAAAGGCACCGTACAGGATGGCCCCAAAGGAACTACAAGAATTAAAGGTGCAACTACAGGAACTCTTGGACTTGGGTTTCATCAGACCCAGTGTCTCGCCTTGGGGAGCGCCTGTACTCTTTGTCAAGAAGAAAGATGGAACCATGAGAATGTGCATTGATTATCGAGAGTTGAACAAACTGACGCTTAAAAACAAATACCCTCTTCCAAGGATAGATGATTTGTTCGATCAACTCAAAGGAGCCAGTGTATTCTCAAAAATAGATTTAAGGTCTGGGTATCATCAACTGAAGATCAGACCAGAGGATATATCTAAGACCGCTTTCCGCACAAGATATGGTCACTATGAATTCGTTGTCATGCCATTTGGTCTAACCAATGCACCGGCAGTATTCATGGACCTCATGAATCGAGTTTTCCATCCATACTTAGACAAATTTGTCTTAGTGTTTATAGATGATATCCTCATCTATTCTAAGAATGACCAAGAGCATGAAAATCATTTAAGAATCATCCTGGAGACATTAAAGACAGAGAAGTTGTTCGCCAAATTCAGCAAGTGCGAATTTTGGTTGAAAGAAGTAATGTTTCTAGGGCACATCGTATCAGCAGATGGAATCAAGGTGGACCCCGCCAAGGTGCAAGCAGTGTGCGAGTGGAAATCACCAACCACACCTAATGAAATCCGAAGTTTCTTAGGTTTGGCAGGATACTACCGGAGATTCATCGAAGGATTCTCTAAAATAGCGAGACCAATGACACAATTACTTCGCAAAGGAATCAAGTATAAGTGGAACGAAGAGTGTGAAGCCAGCTTCCAAGAGCTGAAGAAGAAATTGACAACTGCACCAGTGCTAGCAGTTCCAGCGGCCGATAAAGAATACGTGATCTTCACAGACGCGTCCAAAAATGGGCTAGGTTGTGTGTTGATGCAAGAAGGAAAGGTCATTGCCTACGCCTCGCGACAACTAAGGCCACATGAATTGAACTACCCCACTCATGATCTGGAACTGGCAGCAATTGTGCATGCTTTGAAAATTTGGAGACACCATCTATACGGAGTTAGATGTGAAATCTTCACTGATCACAAAAGCCTTAAGTATTTTTTCGAGCAGAAAGATTTGAATATGAGACAGAGGAGATGGCTCGAACTCGTAAAAGATTACGACTGCGGTATCAACTACCACCCGGGAAAAGCTAATGTAGTAGCTGATGCTTTAAGTCGTAAAACTCAATCCGAGTTAGGACTTCTTCTCACTCAAGAGGACACGCTTGTAAGGGATTTTGACAAATTGAAGATAGAAGTGGTTCAGCCACCGGCAACGACAAGAGCAATTATTGCAACTCTAGTAGCCGTCCCAGACCTCAGAGAAAGGATCGTCAGTGCCCAGAGAGCGGATGAGAGCTTGGAAAAAGTTCGTCTCAAGATCCGAACAAGCACGCCAGGAGGCTACCAAGAGGCAACGGATAACGCAGTTCTTTTTGAAGAAAGATTGTGTGTTCCCCATAACGAGGAACTGAGA
Organism: Salvia miltiorrhiza; assembly: GCF_028751815.1. Lineage (NCBI taxonomy): Eukaryota > Viridiplantae > Streptophyta > Magnoliopsida > Lamiales > Lamiaceae > Salvia > Salvia miltiorrhiza. Next base: position 66,061,627 of record NC_080388.1, on the reverse strand, counting down.
AACGAGATCATGAGTGAAGCTCATGACACGCCCTATACCGCTCATCCCGGAAGTACCAAAATGTACCAAGATCTAAAATAGAAGTTTTGGTGGGACGGGATGAAACGAGACATAGCCTCGTTTGTAGAGCGTTGCCTTGCATGCCAGCAAGTGAAAGCTTTACATCAACGACCATATGGGAAATTGCAGCCATTGGAAATCCCAGAATGGAAGTGGGAACACATAGCGATGGATTTCGTGACGGGTCTACCCAAGACAAATAGGGGCAACACATCTATTTGGGTAATAGTAGACCGTCTCACGAAGAGCGCTCATTTTATACCGATTCCAATTACCCATGGATCGGAGAAACTAGCCCAACTGTACATTCGTGAGATTGTACGGCTACATGGAATACCAATATCCATTACTTCAGATAGAGATTCAAAATTTACTTCTAGATTTTGGATCAGTTTACAGAAAGAGTTGGGAACGAGATTAAACTTTAGCACCGCCTTTCACCCTCAAACAGATGGACAATCAGAAAGGACAATTCAGACCCTTGAAGATATGTTGAGGACAGTGGTGCTAGACCGAGGAGGAAGTTGGGAATCAGTGCTGCCGTTAATCGAATTCGCCTACAACAATAGTTACCAGGCAACCATTGATATGGCACCTTATGAGGCGCTGTATGGAAGGAAGTGTAGATCACCACTTTACTGGGATGAAGTGGGTGAAAGAAAAATCCTTGGGCCAGATGCAGTAAGCGAGATGATTGAGACCATCCGCCAGATTAGAGCAAGAATTAAAGAGGTCCAGGACAGACAGAAGTCTTATGCTGATACCCGACGAACTGAACTACAATTTCAGATTGGAGACAAGGTTTTCCTTAAAATATCACCCTCGAAAGGGATCGTTAGATTCGGTGTTAAGGGTAAGTTGAGACCCCGTTTTGTAGGACCTTATGAGATCCTTGAAAGAATAGGTCCCGTAGCGTATAGGTTGGCACTGCCACCTAGCTTTGGAAACGTCCACAATGTGTTCCACGTGTCACAGCTGAGACGGTACGTGTTTGACCCCAAACACGTGATTCACCAAGATGAAATGATTCTTAACCCAGACTTGACGTACGAGGAAAAACCTGAAGCCATTTTGGACCGAAAGGTGCAAGAGTTAAGGAATAAATCGATCGCGTCAGTCAAAATACTGTGGAGACACCATGGACCGGAAGAAGCAACGTGGGAACTTGAGGACCAGATGAAAGAAAAATACCCAGAACTTTTCACATAGGTATGCAAATTTCGGGACGAAATTTTTGTTAAGAGGGGTAGTATGTAACAACCCGCTCTTTTATTATATTTAAATCCAGTAATACGATAATTATTATTTCATCTTTCAGTAAATCAGGCCCAGTAATTATTTATTATTTAAATTCAGCTTATGACACTGGATTATATTCTAATTAAGCAGGATTATTATTTTATTACCAAGTCAGTAGTTTCGCGTAAATAAAATCGCAATGAAAATTATTGAGTAAGCCAATAATTATTTCAGATTCATAACTGACTTAGCGAAGTCATGTTATTTATTAATCACAATAGAATTATTTTTCTATTTTTATTATTATTCTTGAGTCGTGAATTTATTCCGGTTTATGAAGAATTAAATCTACGGATTTAATTTAGAATTTATTCTAGCTAAGAAAGGAAGCAGATATCGAGTAGTTTCATAAACACGCGATATTAACAAAACCCGGTAGTTGGATTTTATTTAAAAAAAAATGCAATACAATATTACAGATATAGAAATTCCAAGACAAGAATTATTGCTTCTGTTTATACTTCACTTTACAAACCCCTATTTTTCTATCTATCTACCAACACTTAAAAAAAAAAGGAATAGTGTATGTGTGTGAAAAAAATCTGCAGCTATCCCTTAAGCATGCTCAGCCATCTATTCTGGACATTTTTTTGACTCCAGCTCCACGCCTATGTAATATTTTTTTTTGACTCCAGCTCCACGCCTATGTGATACTCCTTTTTGACTCCAGCTCCAGCAGCATATTTGCAAAATTTTCACACCCGAACACCTTCATGTGGTTTCAGATTTCAGCAGCTATTAATCTTCATTTCATTCCCATTCCACACTGCACTACTCTTCATTCGGTGCTCTGCCAAGTATCCTCAAGCCATTCCAGTAACACCTTAACACTTGAAGAAGTGAGAGAGAGATCGTTTATTCATTACTCTGCCAAACTGCCAGATTATCTCAGTTCATTCAACAACCAACACAAACATTCAAGGTATTGATTCTATAACATATATCACATCCCAGTAGAGCATACTTTATATATTAGAAATGCAGTAGAGAATGAGCATGATCACAATTTCATAAGATTATGTAGCAACATCAAACCTTGTAGATGCACTGAATAAGGGAACCTTTTCAACTCTTAACTGTAATGAACGCATATAAAAAAAAAGGGGCAGACTCACTGTTAGGATCACTCACTTACACATGAAACTCAAATCGTGAATCACCTTTTACGACGAAGTTAATGATGTCAAAAAGGAGACTAGTATATGACTTAGCTTATAGGGAAGCATCGAACTCTGTCCTGCCCTATCGAGTCGAGGAGATGACGGAGGTGAGCTTCTCCAGCACGATGGAACCAGACCTTGACAGCAGCGGCATCGACGGAGGGACGCGGCCCTGTTCAGTCGAACCGAGACGACGACGCGACGATGGAGTTCTCACCGGCTTCGGAACTCGGAGAAACGCTGGAAACGGCGGACTCCCCGGCTCGCCATTACCCGAACAGCAGCAACAGAGGATGCTAGGGCTCAACATGCTTTTCGTTTTGGATTTTCTTCTGGCGTCAGTCGATTTTGAGAGACAAGGATGAACGGTGACGAACGACGACTGTAAATCGCCGGATTTACAGAACCCACGGCCACGGCGGGATTTTCTAGAAGGAGATGAACTAGGGCTAGGGCTCTCCACCGATGCTTCGAATCGAGAGAGAGGAGACGAAGGAGCAGACCGGCGTCGAGGTCCAGAGCGACGCCGGCGACTGGAACGGCCAGGACGCGGGGCGGCGACGGCTGGATCGAGCGAGATAGAGATGTTGAGCAGCAGATCGAGCGAGAGAGAGATGTTGAGCAGCAGATCGAGTGAAGAGAGGGAGAACCGGCGGCGACCTCGCCGTGAGTCGCCGGAGCAGCAGGAACAACGGCGCTCCTCGCCGTTGAAGAAGAAGAAAGGGGGGGGCGGACTCAAGTGAGAAGGGAGAGAACTCGATTCTGGGAAAGATGGAGACGGAAGTGAGAAATATTAGAGAGAGAGAGAGGAAACGAATGTGGGAAAGAGAGAGAGGTTTTGGGCTTTATTTTCTGGGCCTAATTCAGTTGGGCCAAATGCTAATTCTTTGGGCCGATTTCTTGAGTTTAGGTGGGCCGATTTTTGAGTTAGGTGGGCCGAATTTATATTGTTTGAGGCTTAATATTTTGTGAAACTTTGGGCTTTCATTTTGGGTTTTCCCTTGGGCTCCTATTATTTTTCTTATGGGCTTCAAATTTATTTAAATGGGCTCCTATTATTTAATTGATGTTGGGCCTAACATTATTTATGCATTAGGCTTTGAATTTATTCATTTGGGCTCGAATTAAATTCCTATTGGGCCTTCATAATTATTCTATTAAGTTTAATTAGAGAAAATTTTAAGACTTACTAATTATTAATTAGTAAGTGAATTAGATTATTTTTAAGATGAGTAGATTATTAAATATTAATAATCCGACCTCATAAGACGAGCTTTATTTCCTTAAATAGGATTAGCATCTCATAATTTAATTAAAGGAATATGAGTCATGCATAATCATTTCACGCATCCTCATTTATTGAGATTTTTCGAGAATTAGAATCTTATTTTATTTTCTCGGATTAAAGGTCAAGCACCAGAGTTAGAGCTAAACCGTGAGTCTGCTATTCAGGTAGGCTTTCTTACGTATAAACTAAAACCATATAGTAGAATTGTTAAGAATTTATGCTTATGAATTTGAATGATATTGTCAATGCCTAAATGCTTTATGTTTTATTATTAATTGCCTATCTGATGTTAATCGAATTCGGATTCTGGATGGGACCGCAAATCCCTTCGGAATTAGTGTACACCCTTGTGATCGTGAGTCATCTAGCGGGTTGGCCGATCATAGTGTCCGTAGAGGGAGGCCTCCCTCTCGGCACGAGTTACTGATATGGTGATTAATGATATAAAATACCTGCGCGGGTTATTGATGAAAGAAATGATATTATGTTTGGTAAATACGAGTCTTTAAAGGAAAACCCTCGTATATTACTACTGTTGAAAGGCTTGACAATAAAATATTATGCATGTATGTAAATTTCGGCAAGTGTCCACTAAGTACTTTTGTACTTAGCCCTGCATGTATTTTTAAATGTGCAGGTTGAGCTGTGATCGAGGATGTAGTGTGCAAGCGGAGCTTTTGTCAATTTAGGACGAGAACCTCAGAGTGGAGTATATGTCTTCATACATATACTCAAGTTATTGTTATTCCGCTGCGAACACTGATTATGTTAAGATATTATGTCATTTGTCAAACAATATGTATTATTTAATAATGTACTAAAACCATTGAGTACCCCATTTTGGGATAATATTATGTACGGTCCCCTTGTGGCCTTCATTGATATCTAGATATTTCGATTGATTTCTTTATACAAGTCGAGTCATCAAGAAACCGAATATGCCCCTTTCTAAATCCCGCTCCTAAATCCCCTCCCTTAGTCGCGGTTTCCCCGAATTTGCTATCCTTAGCAAGTGCGGTCGTGACAGAATGGTATCAGAGCATTTCTTTTGCTCTGAGTACTAATCATTCCTTCTAAGTTGAGTCTAGATTAAGTAAGTAAATACACTTTGAACTAGTTGACAAAAGCTTGGCACTACATCTCGTCACGCTCAACGGAGGTTATGGTAAGTACTTTCAAGTTTTAATTAAGTTAATTTCTTGAAATGTATGAAGCATGAATAAGTATGACTATGGTATGAATCACAAGAACTTAGAACTGTTAAGTTATATATGCTCACTTTCACGACGGAACATAGAAGAGAACTTAGGGAGATGCCTTAACTTTTTCTTCACTTTTATCATTTAATCATTTTTTTAAATAAACATGTGACAAACAGTACCAACTACCAATGATCCTATCAATAGGACGGGGGACATCATTTAAAAATATAAGTACATTTTTGTCCTCTAATGAAAATGTAAAATAAATCAAAGAAAACTAAACTGTTGGAATAATAAATTATTAAACTTGATTTGTAGAAGAAAAATCTAGAATCAAATAAAGTAAAAGAAAACAAAAGAAAATAATAGAACTTAGAAGAGAATTCTAGAAGCAGCTATCTAATTAAGTAAAGAAATTAGTAGAAAATGCTAGAACTCCAAAACAAAGTCGGTGAAACCAACATTGTAAAGCTATATATATATATGTCCATTTGTAATGTGTGTAGGATAGTGATGTGAAGAAAAGTTAGTAGAAAAAAGCAAGTTAAAAGCTTAAAAATCAAGGTGTTCCCTTTTCTTTCATTTTCACGTCCACACGCACACCTACACATTAATTCTTATATAGCTTCTTCACTATAAGTTTCATCCTCCAAAATAATTTCCAACAATCAAATTTACTTATATTCTCTCATATATATATATTCCTATTATTCCAACAAAGTGGTATCAGAGCCACAAGATTCTGCTTGTGGTATGGCGAATTTACAATCGTTTCAAGTCCCCATGCTCAACAAGAGCAACTTCGACAATTGGAGTATCAAGATGAAGGCGCTATTGGGAGCCCACGACGTTTGGGAGATCGTGGAGAACGGCTACGAGGAGCCGCATGACGAGGCCGCACTATCCCAACAACAAAAGGATAGATTGCGAGACGCGAGAAAGAGAGACAAGAAGGCTCTCTGTCTCATTTATCAGGCGCTAGGGGACGATGATTTCGAGAAGATCTCGAATGCAAGTACCGCCAAAGAAGCATGGGAGAAGCTCCAGAACGCATGCAAAGGAGCGGAGCAAGTAAAAAAGGTACGACTTCAAACTTTAAGAGGAGAGTTTGAGTCTTTGCATATGAAAGAGTCCGAATCGATTTCAGATTATTTTTCAAGAGTCTTGGCGGTTTCTAATCAAATGAAAAGAAATGGTGAAAAATTGGAGGATGTAAGAATTATGGAGAAAATATTACGGTCACTAACCCTAAAGTTTGAGCACATTGTGGTGACGATCGAAGAAACTAAAAATTTGGAGGAGATGACAATCGATCTTTTGTTGGGGTCGTTGCAAGCATATGAGGAGAAGCAAAAGAAGAAGCAAGAAATTTCAGAGCAACTTTTAAAGTTGCAAGTACGCCCGAAAGAAAAAGAAGAAGGTCCGAGCAATGGCCATGGACAGTCTGGGAGAGGACGTGGTCAAGGACAAGATCGAGGCAGAGGTCGTGGACGTGGACGAGGACGAGGAGGCTTCGTCAACAGTAGTGAAAGAAAGGAGTTTACAAATGGTCGGGGGAGGAGCAACCCGCAGTCGAGGTACGATAAATCTTCGATAAAGTGTTATAATTGCCATAAATTTGGGCACTATGCTTCCGAGTGCAGAAGTGAAAAAGTAAGGATTTAAGAGAAGGCCAATTACGCCGAAAGTACAAATCAAGATATTGGTAGTGTGCTTCTGGCATATAAAGGAGAAGCTGGAAGACAAGATGACACGTGGTACCTCGACACCGGTGCAAGCAACCACATGTGCGGGAAGAGAAGCATGTTCGTGGAGCTCGATGAGTCAGTAAGTGGCAACGTCTCCTTTGGTGATGAATCTAAAATTCCAGTTAAAGGAAAAGGGAAAATTTTAATTCGCTTGAAGAATGGAAATCATGAATTTATTTCCAATGTTTATTACGTGCCCAATATGAAAAATAATATATTGAGTTTGGGACAACTCTTAGAGAAAGGTTATGATATTCACATGAGAGATTATAACCTTTCAATAAGAGATGGCAAAAATAATCTTATTGCCAAGGTGCCAATGTCGAAAAATAGAATGTTCTTATTGAATATTCGAAATGACATGGCAAAATGCCTGAAAGCGTGTTACCAAGATAAGTCTTGGTTGTGGCATCTTCGGTTTGGGCACTTAAATTTTGGCGGCTTGGAGTTGCTATCAAAGAAAGAGATGGTGAGAGGACTACCATCCATCAAACATCCCGATCAACTCTGCGAAGGTTGTCTACTCGGGAAGCAGTTCAGAAAGCCATTCCCAAAGGAGTCAAGAGCTCAAAAGCCACTGGAGTTGATTCATGCTGACGTATGTGGGCCAATAAATCCAAGCTCCCTAGGTAAAAATAATTATTTTCTGCTATTCATTGATGATTTTTCTAGAAAAACGTGGGTATATTTCTTGAAGCAGAAGTCGGAAGTATTTGATGCATTCAAGAAATTTAAAGCTGCCGTCGAGAAGGAGAGCGGACGACAAATCAAGGCCCTGAGGTCCGATCGAGGCAGAGAATTCACATCAAGGGAGTTTCTAGAATTTTGCGAAGCAAATGGAATTCGGCGGCCCCTGACAGTTCCGAGATCCCCCCAACAAAATGGAGTGGCCGAAAGAAAAAACAGAACAATCATGGAGATGGCAAGGAGCATGCTAAAGACGAAAAATTTGCCTAATGAGTTCTGGGCAGAAGCAGTGGCGTGCGCGGTGTACCTGTCCAACCGATCGCCGACAAGGAGTGTGTGGGGAATGACTCCACAAGAAGCCTGGAGTGGGAGAAAGCCAGGAATTTCCCACCTAAAGGTATTTGGGAGCAAAGCCTACGTGCATGTACCAGATGAGAGAAGGAAGAAGCTCGATGACAAAAGTGAAGCATTCATCTTTATCGGGTACGACTCTAACTCCAAAGGCTATAAGTTATATAATCCAAATACCAAGAAAACAGTGATAAGTCGAGACGTCGAGTTCGACGAAGAAGGAGTATGGGATTTCAGCTCCAACGGTGACTTCACCTACATCCCACAGTTAGAAGAACAAAGTGCAGAAGAGCAAGTTGGAGAAGTCCAACAAGAGCCAGTGACTCCACCAGCTTCACCAGTGCCAGTCACTGAAGACTCGCCACCATCTTTCTTAAATGAAAGAGCCACACCACGAGCAAGGAGTTTGGGCGAGATATATGAGGATACTGAAAGGTTAGAAGATCTTACCTTATTCTGCCTATTTGCTGACTGTGAACCTGTTAGCTTTGAAGAAGCAGCAGATAGTGAAAATTGGCGAGTCGCGATGGATGAAGAGATCAAAGCCATAAAGAAGAATGATACATGGGAGCTCGTGACATTACCAAAAGGGCACAAGGCCATTGGAGTCAAGTGGGTGTATAAAGTTAAGAAGAATTCCAAAGGTGAAGTGGAAAGATATAAAGCGAGGCTCGTCGTGAAAGGATATAGTCAAAGAGCTGGAATCGATTATGATGAGGTATTTGCTCCCGTCGCTCGCTTAGAAACTATTAGACTAATACTCTCTCTTGCAGCCCAAAATAGATGGAAGATTTATCAAATGGATGTCAAGTCAGCCTTCTTGAATGGGTATATAGACAAAGAAGTCTATATCAAGCAGCCAATGGGCTACGAGGTGAAAGGACACGAAGATAAAGTCCTGAAGTTGAAAAAGGCCCTATACGGACTAAAGCAAGCACCAAGGGCATGGAATAGTAGGATCGATAAGTACTTGGAGGAGAATGGCTTCACCAAATGCCCTCACGAGCATGCTCTCTACGTTAAAGTCAATGGAGAGGATATATTAATTGTGTGCTTGTATGTAGATGATTTGATCTTCACAGGAAATAATCCAAAGATGATTGAGGAGTTCAAGAAGGCCATGTCAAAGGAGTTCGAGATGACAGACATTGGGCTGATGGCGTACTACCTCGGCGTGGAAGTCAAGCAACTCGAAGATGGGATCTTCATCACACAAGAAGGATACGTCAAGGAAATCCTCAAGAAATTCAAGATGGAGGGCTGCAAAGCAATCAACACGCCAGTGGAATGCGGGATAAAATTATCCAAGACGGAGGAGAAAAAGTGGACCCGACATTGTTCAAGAGCTTGGTTGGAAGTTTACGGTACTTAACTTGCGCAAGGCCGGACATTCTTTATGCGACAGGACTCGTGAGTTGCTATATGGAGAATCCAACCACTACGCATTTTAAGGCGGCAAAGAGAATTCTTCGCTACCTCAAAGGTACGCTCAACTATGGCCTGTTCTATTCAAGTACTGATGATTATAAGCTTGTTGGGTATAGTGATAGCGATTGGGCCGGAGACAATGACGATCGCAAGAGTACAAGCGGTTTCGTATTTTTCATGGGAGACACTGCTTTCACCTGGATGTCAAAAAAGCAACCCATAGTCACGCTATCAACGTGTGAAGCTGAATATGTGGCTGCTACATCCAGTGTTTGCCATGCAGTTTGGCTACGGAGTTTACTGGAAGAACTCGGATGGCCACAAAAGGAGCCAACAACGATTTGCGTGGATAATAAGTCAGCAATCGCGCTCTCAAAGAATCCAGTGTTTCATAATCGAAGCAAGCATATTGACACCCGCTTCCACTACATCAGAGAATGCATTGAGAAAAAGGAAGTTCAAGTGGAGTATGTAAAATCACAGGATCAAGTTGCCGATATTTTTACCAAGCCGCTCAAATTTGAAGATTTCGTCAAGATCAGAGTTTTGCTCGGAATGACAAATCAAGTTTAAGGGGGAGTGTTGGAATAATAAATTATTAAACTTGATTTGTAGAAGAAAAATCTAGAATCAAATAAAGTAAAAGAAAACAAAAGAAAATAATACTCCCTCCGTCCCGCGAGTCTTGACACGTTTGGGTTCGGCACGGGAATTAAGAAGTTGTAGATTAGTGTTTTAAGTGTGTAATTAATAAAGTATAAAATTGATAAAGTAGGAGAGAGAAAGTAATAAAAGTGATAAAGTAGGAGAGAGAATATAATAAAGGTAATAAAGTAGGAGAGATAATGTAATAATTATTGCCCAAAAAGGAAACGTGTCAAGATTCGTGGGACGGCCCAAAAAGGAAAACGTGTCAAGATTCGTGGGACGGAGGGAGTAGAACTTAGAAGAGAATTCTAGAAGCAGCTATCTAATTAAGTAAAGAAATTAGTAGAAAATGCTAGAACTCCAAAACAAAGTCGGTGAAACCAACATTGTAAAGCTATATATATATATGTCCATTTGTAATGTGTGTAGGATAGTGATTGTTCGCTAATATTTTCACCACGCCGCAAGTATACGGGTAGTTGTAATATATGGAAGCAAGGTCGTATTCCACAAGGATTGGTGAATTTAAACTTTTAAATATTATTAATAAGTTATTTTCAATCTATTTAGACAAACCAAAGATGAAGAGATATTGAGAACTAAAACAAAGCTAAATAAAGCAAGTAAATAAAATAACGACAAGATAAACTTAGTTAATAAATTGGGGAATGACTCGAATGAAAGTTATCCTAGGGACTAAATTTCGATGGATCGTAATGAACTTCAATCTAAAGCAATATTAATCTTGATATGGCCTACTTATCTAGGGCGATCTCCCCACTAGTTTTAGCCCCCTCCCGGACGACTAAAACAGTAGATTACGGGTCATAATTGCCGTCCCCGGTCAATTTCTAACCTATAACTCCCAAGAGCACAAAAGATCAACAAGCCCTCACCCAACTCTCAACCTCCCGGTTTATTGAGATGATATGTATCAAACTCCTAATCTATTGTAATTATCCTCTCCCGATTCAAATCACAAATTAGAAATGCACAAAAGGTGGCCAACCAATCATACAAGAGATAAATCTAGGACTTGAAAAGATAACAATAAGCACAATCAAGATATATATAGAACAAAGAAATCAATCCATTACAAATCCATCTAATCTAATCCCTAAGATAAGAGATTTTAGCCAAGCATATTCATAATAAAAGCAAATCTCAAGTCATAAGAAAACATAAATAAAGATATAGAGAGATAAAGATTCATAGACAAATCCTATAATCTTGATCTTCAATCATGTAGTCTTGATGAGCTCCTTTCCAAGTCTTCCCCTTCTTTCTTTGATTTTGGTGTTGTTCTTGTGTGTGGAAGAGAGAAAAAATGGTAGAGAATAGAGGCTAGGGTTTGGAAATGGAGTGTTGGGGAAGATGAAGTGGGTGTGTGTGGTGAATGAATGGGGAAAGGAAGAGAAAAATGGAGTTTTGAGGCTAAAATCGCGTTTGGGGTCCATTTGGGGGAGCCCCGCCCTTTTCCCGCGGTCACAGCCCGCGTCCGCGGCCTTCAAACGTGGGGGATGCTCAGGGGACCCGCGGTCCCGCCCCGCGGCCGCGGGTGGTGACCGCGGGTGTCTCCTGAGTCGGGAACAGCTGACCCGCGGTCTTACCCCGCGGCCGCGGGTGGTGACCGCGGGGTACTGGGCGTTTTGCACAGTCCGCTCGTTTTGCTCCGTTCTCCCTCGTCCGGACTCGGATTTGGTCGCCGTTTGCGCTCACGGATTCCTCTCGAGACGTACTTCGATCTCATGTCTTCAAAATCCTCCAATTAATTCTTGATTTTCCCTGAAATCACTCCAAAACTACACCAAGGAATTAAAACTCAACAAAACTCAAAATTGGGATACAGACACATATTAGCAATCAATTCATGGGGGAAAATGACAACAATTCATGCGATATTGAGGTACGAAAACCATGTTTGTCAACCCCCCAAACTTAAAGCGTTGTTTGTCCCCAAACAACAAAGAGAAGAGAAATAAAAGATAACAAACATGTGAGAATGAATTGGTGTCATTTCAAGGGCTTCAATTTTTTCAAAATATTTCACTAGTGTATCACAAGTAGATATGCATTTCAAGAAGTCACAAGTGATAGTAAGTCCAACATTATAGCCTCCAAGCTTGAATCCTCACAAGGTGAATGTTTCAATGATGCACTCGACTCTCAAGTGTTTAGAATGGACGTGTTTACACTCAATTCGAAACAATGCATGCAATCTACCATAGGCTTGCCATTTGTCCTAACTCTCTATGCTTCAATGTGTTATAAATAGAGATCAAAAGGGCTTTCATTGGGTTGTAATGAGGGCTCTTTGGTAAGGTGAGTAGTTTTTTTAGGCAAAGTGACTCATCCCACAATCCATCAATCACAATGAACAAATCAACTTCACCATTTCTCTTATCAATCAAAAACCAAAATCCCTACATTTCATCTTTTCATCCTTAGTGATATCTATCATGGCTATGATTCAAAAGGCAAATCACTCCCCTTTATGCTCTTTTATTCACATTCATTTTCATTTCTTTTTCTTTTTGAGCTCATAGGGGATTAGTGATTTTCACACAATCAAAGCTTGATAAGCAATTTCAATCATTTCCCAAATTTTTTTCTTCATCAAAGCAACCACTAACACTCTAAGTTCTACCCCTTTATCATTGGTTTCATTCAAAGAAAGGCTACAAGGCACAAAAGGGGTAAACTAGGATCATATGAGAATTTGGCACAATTGGGGTCAAGTGGCTAACAAAGATGGCCTTAAATCACTTCAATATTAACAACACATCTACTTTTATTTTCAAGAGAGGACTCATGGCAAGTTCTAGAGACCAACATACATGCTCAATCGATTTACACTCAAGAACAAAATGAGATTGTGATAATATGACAATCAATGGCTCAAATCTTACAAGCTCATTATCAAGTTCTTGGAGGCAAAACATTTAACTCACTTGTCACAAGTTCAAACTTTTCATGCATAATCCACAAGTGATACACACAATTTCTTTTCAAAAGCAACATTCATATCATAAGCCCAACACACATTTCATCCAACTCATGTTTTTCAACAATCAAGCTCAAAAACAAAAGACAAGGAAAAGCTCAAAAACAGAGACAAAATCTCATTATTCGAAAACTAAACTAACTAAATAAATAAACAACGGATAAACGAGATAAGTAACCCATCTTCACCCTCCCCCCAAACTTATTTCACACAAAGGAGAAATAAGTTTGGATGAAGGAGAAAATGGTTACTTGTCTCGTACTCACAAACGAGGTGGAGGCTTAGGCGGTGGCCATTTCTCATCAAATTTGCATGCTCCATCCACCGCGACCCAAAAATATGGTGGCTTTGCAATTCTTGAGACATCCCGGGCGTCATGGTAATCTCGTTCACCATCAAGAGTACCACCACACTCAAACAATTCCTTATTAGACAAATCAAAGTGAAAATCAAAAGATGAAGATAAATAAAAGTGAAAGAAGCAAGCCTTCATAGAATCGCCTGTGGCGAGGTAAGGATCGACAAAATTTTTGACTTTGCTTTCTTTAAAGCTTGTGAAATCTTCATCTTTTTGAAATTGTAGAGGTTGTGTCGGAAAAGTTGGGCTCTCGACTTCAAGGGGTTTGGAGAATTGATCCTCATCTTCTTCATACTCTTCTTCAACTTCTTGAGGCTCTTCACTTAGCATTGGCATTGGTTCCTCATACAAGGTTCCATTTTGAAGGCTAATGGCCATGCACAGATCATCAATTCGCTTTTGATTTTCCATAGTGGTAGCCAAAGACCTTCTTTGCTCTTCTAGCATAACCTCCGATTTTGCTAGACTTTTTTCTATCCAAGCTTGTGTAGCTATGAAGCATTGAAGGAGATCGTCTTTTGAATTTGATTTCTCCTCTTGATAGTATCGATTTCCCCCTTGGAAGCCTTCTTGAGTGGAATAAGAAATTTCATAATTCCAACTATTGAAATGGTCCTCATACTCCAATGGTGATTGCCACTCCATGGCATTGCACCCCATGTCATAAAAGTCACCATAGGAAGGTGTTGGTTGGAAGGCTTTTTGGATCATTGGTTGCCTACAATTTCTTTTGGCTTCCAAAACACGCAACTTAAGTTGCATCAACGCCAATTGTAGTTGGAGTTGCTCAACCAACTCATTCCTTCCATCATCCATTTTTGGTGCCGCTTTTACGGTTGTGGAGCAATTTTCTCTAACAAAAACAAATAAACATATAAATAAACAAACATAAAAACAATATCTAAATTAGATAAAAACAACTTTTCACAATATCAAAAGTAAAAACTCAACCAATCCCCGGCAACGGCGCCAAAAACTTGTTCGCTAATATTTTCACCACGCCGCAAGTATACGGGTAGTTGTAATATATGGAAGCAAGGTCGTATTCCACAAGGATTGGTGAATTTAAACTTCTAAATATTATTAATAAGTTATTTTCAATCTATTTAGACAAACCAAAGATGAAGAGATATTGAGAACTAAAACAAAGCTAAATAAAGCAAGTAAATAAAATAACGACAAGATAAACTTAGTTAATAAATTGGGGAATGACTCGAATGAAAGTTATCCTAGGGACTAAATTTCGATGGATCGTAATGAACTTCAATCTAAAGCAATATTAATCTTGATATGGCCTACTTATCTAGGGCGATCTCCCCACTAGTTTTAGCCCCCTCCCGGACGACTAAAACAGTAGATTACGGGTCATAATTGCCGTCCCCGGTCAATTTCTAACCTATAACTCCCAAGAGCACAAAAGATCAACAAGCCCTCACCCAACTCTCAACCTCCCGGTTTATTGAGATGATATGTATCAAACTCCTAATCTATTGTAATTATCCTCTCCCGATTCAAATCACAAATTAGAAATGCACAAAAGGTGGCCAACCAATCATACAAGAGATAAATCTAGGACTTGAAAAGATAACAATAAGCACAATCAAGATATATATAGAACAAAAAAATCAATCCATTACAAATCCATCTAATCTAATCCCTAAGATAAGAGATTTTAGCCAAGCATATTCATAATAAAGCAAATCTCAAGTCATAAGAAAACATAAATAAAGATATAGAGAGATAAAGATTCATAGACAAATCCTATAATCTTGATCTTCAATCATGTAGTCTTGATGAGCTCCTTTCCAAGTCTTCCCCTTCTTTCTTTGATTTTGGTGTTGTTCTTGTGTGTGGAAGAGAGAAAAAATGGTAGAGAATAGAGGCTAGGGTTTGGAAATGGAGTGTTGGGGAAGATGAAGTGGGTGTGTGTGGTGAATGAATGGGGAAAGGAAGAGAAAAATGGAGTTTTGAGGCTAAAATCGCGTTTGGGGTCCATTTGGGGGAGCCCCGCCCTTTTCCCGCGGTCCACAGCCCGCGTCCGCGGCCTTCAAACGTGGGGGATGCTCAGGGGACCCGCGGTCCCGCCCAGCGGCCGCGGGTGGTGACCGCGGGGTACTGGGCGTTTTGCACAGTCCGCTCGTTTTGCTCCGTTCTCCCTCGTCCGGACTCGGATTTGGTCGCCGTTTGCGCTCACGGATTCCTCTCGAGACGTACTTCGATCTCATGTCTTCAAAATCCTCCAATTAATTCTTGATTTTCCCTGAAATCACTCCAAAACTACACCAAGGAATTAAAACTCAACAAAACTCAAAATTGGGATACAAACACATATTAGCAATCAATTCATGGGGGAAAATGACAACAATTCATGCGATATTGAGGTACGAAAACCATGTTTGTCAGTGATGTGAAGAAAAGTTAGTAGAAAAAAAGCAAGTTAAAAGCTTAAAAATCAAGGTGTTCCCTTTTCTTTCATTTTCACGTCCACACGCACACCTACACATTAATTCTTATATAGCTTCTTCACTATAAGTTTCATCCTCCAAAATAATTTCCAACAATCAAATTTACTTATATTCTCTCATATATATATTCCTATTATTCCAACATAAACATCCTAAGACATTAATTATCTTAATTATCCTTTTAAAGTTGTCACAACTCCTACATATATAAATATGCAATAGGAACCATATACACAAATACAATTGAAGATTTTTTTAAGCCACAAGTAATGAAGCCATTAAGTGTGTGTTCTCTTTGGTTGATAAATTTATCATGAGAAAAGAATGAACGACAAAAATTATTCTCTTTAAATTCCTTTTCTTTTTCTTCTTATTTTCTACAAAAGAGAATTATACACTTTCACCCATCATTTTCACTTCAAATAAGGATAGCCAAAAATGGAGGGGTATTAAGAAAGAGGAATAAGAATGATAAAATTCTAATTTGTAGAGGAAAAAGAAAAGAAGATTTAATTAGATAAATTTTTATTATTCCTCATTTTCTCATGATAAAACACAACCTAAAGAAGTATGCGTACTCCCCTCAAAAAAGAAGTATGCGTACTCTAATGGGACATTAATTCATGAGTATCCTATTAACTTATGTGTGACAGCTGCCGCAAGTTTTCCCTTGAAGTTAATAAAATTAATATGAAATTATAAAAGCCAGAATACAGAAGACCTAAAATTATTTTTACAAATAAGAGGTTTTTTTTTAATAATAAAATAGCTTACATGGAAAGTTGAAAAGTCGACTTTACAAATATTAAAGAAAGTAAAATGATGACGACTCAAAGAAAGCCATCCTGGAAATATTACACACATATATAGAGTAATTTGGTAAGGATAATAAATAGGTTTACATGACCTAGCTTTCTAAATTTCAGTTTTTTTTTTGAATATCCAATAATATATATTTTTTTTATCTCCAAAGATTGTTTATTTAATTTCAAGTCCAAGTTCTTCTCCTTTTGATTAAAAAAAAGTTCAAGTTCTTGTCTGATAAGAAGTTATAATACAAAACGCACAACTCTTTATAAATTAAAAGTTCAAAAATATTATATTAATTTGGATGATTATGCGTAATATAAATCATAATTATAGCTATTATTAACTTTATATAATTTTAATATGATGCATTACAGTATATATATACATCATATCAAATAATATGTTATACTTTATCGATATTTTAATGCATTCAATTAAACATGATATTAACATGACATATAGTAAAACATCACAATCAAATATATCACACTTTTTCATACCGTGTACAAACGAGGAGCCATAATTTCTAAAAAAAGACATAAATATTTATAAATTCACCGTGGTAATTAATTATGATAATTTAATTGTGGTCAGCAGAAGAAATTAAATAACCGGAAATTGTATAGAATTGGTATGATCCCGTTGACCTATTTCCTTTGGCAGATGTTAAATTGCATGAAATCGATTTTAAATTGAGTACCATATTTTGCATAATAACGAAAATTAGCGTAAAATCTTAAAGATCTAAAATCGCTTCAATAAAAAAAAAAATAAAAATAAAACCCGTTTGACGTACTATATATAAAAAAAGACAATTGATTCGTTGGGAACTAAAGCGTTGAATTTCCTTAAGTATTCAGTAATTACTCATGAAGTCAAAATGGGTTTGGGTATTTTTTTTTCTTACTTTTAGATAAGTCTAAATTGCTATCGTTTTACATTAATAATGGATCGGATATCATTTTAATTGTGAAAATTTGTTAGTAGTAAATCATTTATAAATTTTATTGATTGAAAATATTGACCTCTATGCTAAGTTCAAATTAACCTATCAACACTGCCACTTAAAAAGTGCAATTTCTAAGAAATTATCGATATCCAAAATTTAAATTATCCATAGAAATAAATTAAAAAATCTAAAGAAGATTTCTATAATAAATATAAATGTAAAATTCCTAAACATTTCAACGTCCTTCACTAGTATAATGTACCCCTCCCTTTTCCTCTTGATTTTCACACCATCTCCTGATTAATTAACTCTCATTCTGTAATTCCTAGCTATCACCCTAATTTCTCTTATAGTATTTTTTATCCTTTCTTTGTATAAAGTTTGTTTTTTAACATGAATATATTTATTTATATTTTGTAGAGAAGTTAAAACATCATCATGTGGGAATTAGGTAATTTTTGGACAGAACGTATAAACAGTGCTCCAGTGGCTTCTATCCATGCAATGATGCATGAAATCCATGTTTTGTTAGTTGATCATGACGCAGAAGCCCTAAACATAGCAAAACAGCTCGAAATGTGGCAGTATAAAGGTATATCTATATGTATTATTTAATATATCCCTTTTATATAATTAATACTTAAAAGTCCATGAATAATATTCTAAATTTTTTCTAACCATATATCTCTTTCTTCAGTTCACACACACACACACACACACAAAAACCTTGGTGAACTTACTTCTCCTGCTAATGAAACTGCAAATGTTGTGTTGTAATTTGTATGATCAGTGAGTTGTGCTGAACTTGCTTCTCCTGCTATACCGATGCTTGCAAATGCGAAATTCGATGTTGTGATGGCAAACATCAACTCTCCTGATCCCCATGGATTTAAGCTACTTCTACAACATGCACTCAACATGTGTATCCCAGTAGTTTGTAAGATTCAATTCATTTTGAAACCCCCCTTTTTCAATCCAGGATAATATTTTAATCTACCTTAAATATTTCTTTAGGGATGGCCGATGATAATGCGTTCGTGGCGATGAGGGCCCTCGAAAATGGAGCATTCCTTTGCATCAAGAAGCCTCCACCAATGGAGTTTCTCAGAAGCCTATGGCAACATGTTATGAGGGAGAAGGCAAGAATGATTAGGGAGGGATATCTTAGTTGCATCCAACAACCTCGGATCAGTACGAGGAATCGAGTTTAGGGAAGTGGTCCACCATAGGAGTGAAAATCCTAACCCTAAACCTAATCCTAACTCTAACCCTAACCCTAATATGATGATAACAACAAGGGCAAATTTAAGACTCGGAGTAGAGGTAGATATGACGATTACGACGGAGAGTATGATTCAGATAACAATATTATGAGCCAAAATGGTAATGTGAGGAGAAAGATGTGTACCGAGTGGACTCAAGAGCTGCACGCCAAGTTCATGAATGCAGTCGAACAACTTGGTGAAGGAAGTACGTACTTTTTTTATATATATTTTGGTGTTACATTTTTTATTGCTCATTATGAATATTTGTTTTTAGTGGTGGATTGATTGAGTTCATTTATAGGGTGTTTCCCAAAAGAGATCTTAGAGTTGATGAACGAGCCCGGCTTAACCAGAATGCAAGTCGCAAGCCATCTCCAAGTTTGTTTCTCTTCTATTTGTAGTTTCATTAAATATTAATCCAACATTAATTTTTCTTGTAACATACAAGATATTATATTCAATTTGAATTATCCTAGCTATATATTTTTATTTATAGAAATGTCGCAATGATAACTGGCGATCTCCGGAAGAGCGAAAGCCAACCCTTCAAACTAGTCATCACTCATCTCCAAACTGCAGTAACCGGACCCAATCCAAGCCAAGACGGTTCGGTCAATGCCCCTAGTGAACAAACCATCCATCCAACAAGAAACGGGTCAAAGCTCCGAGACCCTTTGGGAACCCAACAATGGGGCAAAAATGGAAAATGGGTCGACTATGATTAATAATACTCCTCACCATTATGGATCCAACCCTAGGCATGCATCCGATGATACTTTAATTTTCCGGATATGGATAGCCTTATCCATGACTTTTCGGGAAGGCAACAAGAGCCCGAGATCGATAACCCGAGCCCCGTCCAAGAAGTATATCAAGTTGACCCGGCTTATAACGATGACAAGGTATTTTTTTCATATATATCTGAAAATATTCTTAATTTTAATATATAGCTACAATGCGTTCAACATATATAATGTGTGTCTGTCAACAATTATGAACAGATAAATATATTTTTAGAATTTTAGCATTTACTTTTGGAAATTTTATGCAAAAAATTTAAACTATGAGTTTATATGTTTTTTTTTTGTTTACACCATATGCTACTTGTTGCAGAACTCCGGTGAAGCAAGTATGAAAACCAAGAGCCATTGATTTAAGAGATGAGTTTCGAGTACATATTTGTAGATGAAACTTCGATGTTGTGTTTAGGAATTTCAATCTTTGAAATTCTAATTTCTATATATATTAATATCAATAGGGAAATTCGATAAATTAAGGATCTGATTCAACAGTCTAATTAGCGCTAGCACTTCAATTTCGAAGGCTTAAATGTTGTGGAACTTCAGTTCCTAAATCATTTGGAATACTTTTGATTTATTAATTCTCAATAAACTTAATTAATGTTTCGTAATTAATTTATTAATATTGTGCTGATACCATCTTTAGCATTTTGATTTTCAATTAATATTTTGGGATTTGTATTAAGAAGATTCTTTTAGCTTTTGGTGTGGTTAAATTCATAAATTGTAATGTTAATTAAATTAAATTCCTTCAATATATATATCAATCGACCAGTACTGTTAATTTATGTTTCGTGATTTGCTTTATTCTTGTGCTTCAAGTTCCATTTTATATATCGTACTCTAGTTTACTACTACTACTAATAATAATAATAATAACAATGCAACATAGAATTAATTAAATGATTTCATATACACATTTTATTCACTTAAAAGAGGTCTTCGGGAGGCCTTTGTGCATATTCAGCATGCATGTGATTCTTGATTTTTATCACACTCATCGTCGTGAAGCTAATAAAATAGCTCATGAGCTTGTTCGTTTCGCTCTTTATATATATATATATATATATATATATATATCTATATAGGGTTGGGATCTATGAAGAAATAACTATATTTCGTTCTGAATAAATCAATAAATTTACTGAATAAATCACGCGACCGCACGAATAGTTATTTTACTGAATAAACACGTACATTTTTTCGTTCATGCGCTCGCGTGATTTATTCAGTAATGTATTGAGTTATTCAGCTTCTTAAATATAAATTAGGAACCATTTTCAGCCCTTAGATCATCAAGATCTACGTTGATTCATCACCTTGTTGGATAAATTCATGGTCCTGAGTTCGAATCCCAAAGGTAGCAAAAAATTATTTTTCGCAATTCATGCCTTTATACAGTTTATTCATGCGTGTTATACATAAATTCATGCATTTTTGCTGGTTCGTAATTCTTAAAATAAGGGTGGTTTTTGAATAACCGCCCCCCCTATATATAGATATATATATATATATATATTATTATATATATATATTAGAGTTCGAGGGTTTTTTAGGACAGTAACTTAGATTGATTTGGAAATTAGGACAATACTTTCGGACTTGTAAAAATAGGAC